>NC_040894.2:10675557-11020140 GCF_900634795.4 Betta splendens | reverse complement strand
AGCGGCACGGAGCTGCTCTGAACACGAGCATTTCACCTCGCAACACACCTGTGCTCCAGCAGAGAAACAATTATAGTCCTCACAAAAACAACTAAATTATCCTCCGGCACCGTCCTCTTTAAGGTTTCCGCCGATGTTTTGGATCCGATTTATCCGAGTAATGCCCTGTGTGTGTCACGGGCTGACAAAGCCTTAGTGTTGGCTGACATATCTCGCCGCACATCAACTTCTCAATTGGAGGAGCCGGTGCACGGCGCGATCTGTCAGCAGGTGCTAAGGCTTTGTCAAATGCCGTGTTACGAAAGGCCGTGTTCAAATGAAGGAGCTCCCAGACAAAATGGTGGACGGTGGGAGAACTGACAGGAGGAGCGCCATCACCCCGCCGCACCGGCCGCGGCGGCTTCCTCCTGACGCGCCTCTGGCCGACATGTCCACTCATCAGGGCCTGTCAGCGGGCGGCTCGCCAGCACAGGAAGCTACGGATTCAGAACACACTGAATCTGTGAGGAGGCTCTGACACAGGTGTCTGGTGCTTCCTCTGGCATCTCTGTCTGTAAAGTAGGAACTGGGTGCAAGTCTCCACTACATGCGTAGCTTTTTACGTTGTCACTAAACAAGACACATGAAAATATTCATTAGCAACGCAGAAATTATAGGCTTACGATGCAAAGTATCCGGCAAACACGTGGACTACTGTACACAGCATACTTTGGAATGAACAAGCGCCCTGAGGATAATTCTACCGTGCTGTAATTAACCCGTTAATTGCAGCTAACTCTCGCGCGTCGCTCCCTGCAGAGGTGACGTGACTTTCCCGAAAGCTGCCGGAGACGCGCGAAAGGCGCGAGCGCGGGTTCCGAACGCCGCCCCACTGTGTTCCGTCGGCACGAGCGGGGACAATCTGCATGTCAACACTGTGTTTGTGCGCTTGTAGCTCTCTTTAAAAATTCACCCCTCCGGAGCCAAAGGAGGAAAAAAAAAAAAGACTGTGGACCTCGGCATACTGTGAGAAAGTGTTCTGGGCGCTTGAATAACGAGACTTGACATGTCACAGCTAAAAAAAACATGCAAAACCCTGGTTTCTTGTTTTCTTCCCAGAAGATGACAACCCCAGAATCCGTTCACACCAACTTATTATCCTGATAGCCAGCACCAGACGCTAATGTCTGCTCACATTTCCCTTTTGTTTCTCTCTCTTGAAACTTTTTTCTCTCTCTCTCTCTCTCTCTCTCTTCGTCATTTGCCACACAATCTGTTTGCAGGGCCCACAAACGCACCATTAATATCGCCCGCACACTGCCGAGCCGCAGTAGCTGTTTTCCACCGTTATCCCCTTCATGAGCTGCGGGTCTCTCATATTTGTTCACCATCGATCATAGCAGCGTGGCGCACGCGCTGGAGAGCAGCCGGTGGGGAGAGGCAGCGTTTGCAATCAAACGGAGGGGAGCAGTGTGAAATCTCAGGAAGAGGCAGCTTCCCCCATGCCCGTGGGCAGGGGATCAGACGATGAGGAAGCCTGCCTCAGACACTCCACACCTCCCACTGGCGCCCTGATGCAAGCGGCATGCAAACCCACCCCTCACATGTATCTGTCAGCCATGGATGGGGGGGTGGCGGGTTAAGCTGTGCCTGTAACCCCCCCTCTCTCTCTGCAGCTGCATGTTATGCTTCTGCTTCGGAGGTGCGTTCGGAAGCTGTGCCGAGGTTCACCGTGAGTCACCGATGTGTTACTGAAGGTGGTAGAAGGTGGAAATTAGTTTTTCCCTCTTTCTTTTTTTTTTTTTTTTTTTGTCGCCCGATATTGCTTTAAGCAAGCAGATGGGACTGACCCATTATGAAGGGAGAAAGCTCTGGGTGCAATCTATCTCCAAGTCTGGAGGAGAAAAAAAAAATCTGCTGTGCAGAGAGGAAGAAATGTCATTGAGTCACTGCTCTTCAAAACCAAATCACAAGCTCTCTAAATCCAGTCAGCCTCTTGCAGCCGCTGGTATAATAGTGCTGTGGTTCGCCCATCTGTTCTCCATTGTCCACCTTGGCTCTTCCTCCATGACACACAAGACTATAAACTCTAAAGGGTTTGTTCCAGGCTGTGAGCAGATTTATTTCAGGTATAGCTACAGCAGAAAACACCTCTGAGTGGATTAGAAAATACCAATTTTTCTCTCTTTCCCCCCCACTGTGCCTTTGGCCGCTCCTTCACCCAGCGGTTGACTGGTTTGCATCATCGCGCTCGGCGAATATTCCATGATGAGTGCGGCTAAGTGTGAGAGCGTGAGCGGGGCCAGACAGTACAGTATCCTAGCGCTGTAAGTGGATGCTACGGCTACAGATGGCTAATGGCCACAGCAAAAGGCGGACACAAAAATGTAATTATCAGTATTGATTTTTTTTTTTTTTTTTTTTTTTGTGGAGACAGATCTGAGTGTGAAAGAAAGGTCATTGCAAAAACAAAAAACAAGCCTACGCGAATGATCCCCTATCATAACATGCTGTCATAGCGATACAGTAGGCGATTTATTATTATATGTAAAACGTTGTTGCGCGTTGACATGTGTGACTGCGTATTATAAGCCCTGAGGAACGCTAATGAGAGCATGTAGCAACAATTACTCCAGCATGACAGGTTGCGGCTGAACGCGAACCTTCGCGTTTGTGAAATCGTCTGAGAAGAACAGACAATATGTCAAAGCTACTTTATAAATGCAAGCATGTGAAATGCAGATGAAAGCGAGCAGACAAGGTAATGGCCCAGTAAAAGAAGTGGCACCAGAACATCCGCTGCATGTTCTCGCGCGGCGACGGCGGCACCGCCGGAGGAGCGCGGCGGCTTTGGCACGCGGTGCGCGCGCGCTTAGCTGTCGACGCTCATTTTCTGGCCCTCGATGACGCCGAGCGCCGGTTCGGAGTTCGCTGCTAATTCCTGTCACCGTCTCGCGTCACGTGTTTTCTCCTTTCGCTTAAGCAAGTCCGAGTTGTATTTGCTGCAAACACGGCCGACCTGGAGTCAATTAGCCGCGCGCGCTGCCAGCGAGGATGTGGCGGGCGCCGCTAACCTTTGTGTCTTTTGTGCGGCTAAATGAGCAAACATCGCACATTAGCCGGGCGAACGTAAACATTGGTGCATTTCTGCGAGTTATCTGTGCATGTGCTCATCCTCTCACTTGCCTCTCACTTGCACACACACACACACACACACACACACACACACACACACACACACACACACACAAAGACACACAATTTATAATTCAACGAGAAAGAAACATGTCCGATTGTGGCATGTGAAGCGTTGTAGAAAATCTGAGTAAATTCACCTTCCCCCCCTTCTACACACACTTTTTTTTTTGCTTCTTTGTGGAGCTTTGCCAAATTTTTACACGAGGCTGCTTGGTGTAGCGTAAACCTCCTGGAAGTTGTGGAGGGGTTTTAATCAAGTGTGAAATCCTTTTGGAGTAGATGCCTACATGACTGTGCTTGTGCTGGGAAGCGTGCGTCTCAGACCCTCTCCCCCAACTCGCTCCCCGTGAACATCTCTTTGTAGCGAGAGTCCATTTTGCTGCAGCGATGCATAAAGACAACGCTCTTAGCGGAGCCGAGGAAATGAAACTCATCATGCATCAGACACACACACACACACACCTACACACACACCTGCCTTTCGCCAGGCTGCAAATTCAAGTTGGTCTTTCCTAATCTGGCGTAAAAGTGTGGCTCAGTAATGTGAAGAGTGTCTAACTTCAGTGACAGTGGCCTCATGAATACAGAGGAGAAATTCCCACTTGAGCATAATGACATAATTATACATGAATAATAGTGAAGTAAATGTAATAAATAGCCTACAACATGGAGTTATTTGGGATTACAGGAACAATGAGATTAGCCGCAGCAGTAGATAAAGCTATCCATTTGTCTTGTCTGATTAGCATTATTTTAATAAACAATGGGGCAATTGTACATGGATTACAGATGAGGAATTAATATTATACATAAATAAGAGGGAACTAAATGAGGACAAATAACTTGCAGTAATTTGTACTAAGCAGTTTAAAATCTTAAGTCGACCCCAGCCAGCACACAAGCTGTCTCCCCTTTGCTTTTTGACTGATTGAAGCCTCGCAGCCAGATGCATTTTCTTTTTCCAGGCTCTGAGCTCTGACATTTTGCGCGATAATTATCTTGCCACTGGTCATGAGCACAATACTGATGGTATGTCTCACAGCCTTACTGTCAAGCTGGCATTTTCTCGATTAGCCGCGCACTCCCTCTCTCCCCCCGCCGCCCTCTGATACGTCATGTCCCGCGGTTGCATCACTCGTGCACCTCGCCGGCCGCGCGCCGCGTCCGCCGCCGCCGCCGACTCGCTCGGTCGCCGCCGAACAAGACGGAGTGTCTGTCACGGACGTGCTCCTCGGTGGTGTGAACAGCATTGTGGCTTCACTGTAATGTGTTTATCCCAGCAATCAAAAGTTTACATGTACTGGAGGTGACAGCGGGGACACTGATTCGAGTCGTCTGCTCTTGTCGTCGCAGACATTGATCCGTCTGTCCTAGTCGCAGTCTCGGGGGATAATAAAGATAAATGGAGTGGTATTTCCATTTAATCTGAGCTGTATGTTTAGCTTGTCAACAGGTGGGCTGCTTAACAAGTCTATCGCCGACCAGATGCACATTTCTGCACAAATACGTGGATTCCTCCGCACCGCGTGACGATGCCTACTGTCTGAGTGGAAGCCGAAGCAAACTTATGTTGGAGCATTTCACTGCATGCACAAAAAATGAGGTCACTGGGTCAAAGACCTATTTATTTAATTAGGAACAGCTGAATAAAAATGGGTGATGATCAAGGGCAGAGAACTCATTTCAGCTCTGTCAATCAATAGCTCATTCAACAGTAGTTTTGCCCAACGGCACCCAGTCCATTTGGTTTGTTACCAAACATATGTGTCTGCATCACAGAGCGTCTGCGTGCAGGACTTCGGCTCTTCTCAGGGTGGTCACCGTTTCCTGTTGGCAGGTGCTTGCAGCACCCTGTACTGTACAGTTTACATGTTTCTATTAACAGTGCGGTGATGTATCGCAAGCGGCTGCGGTACACTTTAAATGACATGGACACAGCATGCCGTCTCCTGGATGTATCACATCAGCCAGTGGACTACACACACAGCAGCACTCATTACGCAGCGCATAGCAACAGCTACATAGCAACTGCTGCCGACTGCTTAGCAACAGCTGCAAAGATCTCAAGGAGGGGAGTGGGTTTCATGGGGCGTTTCAGATGACACCATTTCTGCTTACAAATGCCTTTTAATGACTTTTATGAATGTTGCTGCAGTGCTCCTCAGCGCGGGGCTCGATCTGATGGTGCTGTCTCTCCTCTCCCGCCCCGCAGACATCCGCTCCCTCCCTGACGTGGCGATGACCGGGAACTGCACGACCGAGTGCAGCGAACTGGGCCACTCGGACGCCTGCTGGATGCCCGGGCACCCCTCCCCCGTACGCAAGACCAGGAATCCCCCGAAACTCTCCACCTTCGTGCCTTACCAGGAGAGAGGGAGCCTGGGACGCCTGGCCAACGGCAGCGCCAGGCCGGGCGGCGAGGAGCACCGGCCGCGCCTTCCACCCTCTCGCAGTGCCTATTCCAACAATCGTCACGACGCCAGTCAGGACTGCCCCCTAGAGGAAATGCCCCTGAGCGTGGCCTCGGAGTTCCCGCCCACCTCCCCCTCGGCCCACACTCCCAAACGAGAAATTTATCTGTGAGAATTGCCATCATCTGCACAATTGCGGGAAAGATACACCCACTTCAGACAGGCTGTCCACACACGAACGCCCCTACCTGTTTGTAGGTAAAAATAGGCTGTGACTCATCCAATCACTGGCATGGACACTTGGTTTTGTCATTTCCTCCTTAAATTATTAATTTATTCGCATATTTATTCAGAATTCCACAGAGTCAATCGATTCATGCACTCATTTATTTATACAAATTACCGAAGGATGAAAATTAAGCAGATGAAGATGGAAATTGCTACCATAGTACAAAGTGATGGCTGTTGTAGTTCGCCAAGTCCCACTCTGTGAAGTGATCTATTGAATCTGGAAGTTGTGATGTGCCAGCTGTGCCATTATTACATCTAATCCAATCGACAGCCAGACAGGACCTATCAGACGGCATCACACCTTTGACTAGCGATCCAACGGAGCGGTCTCTCTTAATGTACAGAGCTGTAAATACATTTGAATGGTGTGTTCTACATATATTTTTGTCTGGCGTGAGCTGAAAAAAATTGCCTCCGAATCTTTAGCATATTTAAGCTTTTCTTTGCTGCTGCTGTTTAAACTTGATCGGAACGCGTCGAGCTCTACCGTGGAAGGCATTTATCCATCGCAGGCAATCGCGCCCACCTTTGACCCCTAATCATGCTAGAATTGCCTTTACCTCTGCTCCCCGCGGAGCGCTGCCGCCGGCGCGGAGGGCTGCGCGGGAACATTTAAGCCGACATTATTTTCCACGGACTCTCAGCACTGTGACCTGTCGTTCATCATGGAAACGGTTGACTTGGCCGCAGTAGCCCCGGAGTCACGATGACCAAACACAGCGCGCTCGCTGGACACATTCCGATTGGCTTTGCTTACAAAACCTTTTAACTCGCTTTGTCGGAGAATCGCACCAGATTATCGTTTGGGAAAAAAAGGAAAAAACCAAACAAAAAACACGCTCCTCTCCGTTGTGACAATCAGACGGGCTCCACCTGTTACCCATAATCCTTCAGTTTTTTCTCCTCTCTGTAGATCTGATGAATGCATGAAGAGTTATTTACCAGAAAGGGCACTCCGGCACCGAGCGCCACCAGGGAGATCGAGCACTTTTGGAAGTTAATATTACACTGTCACAAACCAGACGAGTGCTCTACATTCGGCGAAAACTTTCTTTGTTTTTCCAGAGCGGCAGCTCTCACTCCACACGCGCTTCTTCTGAGGTGAATTCAATACGCAGCACGCCCACGGAAATTATTGAACAGACAGAGCGGACCTTGAAGTCTAATAAATAGATGGGTTTGAAGGAGTCTTCAGAGGAACTGTCGATAATACGAGGAGTTTCAGACTAAAGATTTATTTCAGCATCAGTAAATGAAATGTGCAAATGTATAATATTGTCGGGCCTTAACGTAGGTTTAGGAGGTAGGAGTCAGGCTCAATTTACTGCAACTCGTGTTAATTATGTGTTTCCTTGTATTGAGGACAACATGCTTAATAAGTTATTAGGTTTTCTCTCCCTCTGGCTGTTGAACAGAGAATAAAAAATAGGGCAAGACCGTGGGTTTCATTTATCTTTTCTTACAAAGATTTTCCAAGTGAAGCTGAAGGATATGTCTGAAGGACACCATGTATTAGTCAGTAATTGGATGTTAATGATGGCCACACTATCCTGCCTTACAACATTGTAGAGCCGTCCAGCGTCTTTGATTTAAACATTGATTTGATTAGATACCTTTCACCTCTGCAGAGTATTTCCATAGCCAGACTGAGTCTCTGAGTAAGAGTGGAAGAGCCTAAAATGGACATTTCCTAATTAGGGTGAGTAATGAGTCCTGAGCCGGGGCATGTGTGAGCACACCCCCAGGACAAGGCACCCACCAGATAATGCAAATCCACCTGCAGAGCTACAATCAGTTAAAAGGGGTATTTTTATCAGCACTTAGCTCATCATGCTGCCATTTAAAGCTGCATTCTGAATAATTAAACTGAAAACATGTGGAAATTACTGGACGTGGCCATGATTAAATAAGGTGGGCAGTTATCTTTCCTTGAGGGGGAGAAACGCGCACTACGCTGTTTTTTAAAGCCATTTAGCAACTGAAATCAAATTCAAACAACAGCCATGATACACTGTGATTAAAGCCCCACGACTCCCCGGAGCGCAGCTCTCAGACCTGCCGAGAGCCGCTTCGCCGGCTGAAGGCGGCGCTTAGGATCGCTGACCCGGACATAATGTCGAGCGAGGAGGACGGAGACGAGCGGTGAGAGCCGATGTCACGTAGCCTCGGCCGCAGGTTGATCCATTTAAACGCTCAGTGCTTTTGATTCGCAGCTGCATGACGTCCAGATCCTGACCCGACTCCAGCCCGAGCGCACGCATCGCTGTCCAGAATCTGGAATGTATCTTCTCTATTTGTCTCTTCGATCACCAGGACGGGGAAGGAGACGGGTTGACGGAAGTTCGAGTTAAGTCCTGGGCCAAACGGGAAAACAAGCCCGGGCCTGTTCCGCCCCTCCCACGATGCTCCGGACTCTTTCACTTGAGCCGATAATAACCTCCTACTATTCACAGCTGGAACAGTATATCACCAGGTTTGACCTTTCTTTTGAACTCATGCTGAACGAACTGTGTTTACTCCTCTCTCCGACACGGATGGGTTCTTCTTGATCAAACTAAGAGGACACCATGAAGCACCTAAATACACTCAAAATATGTTGAATACTGTTTAATTTGTACTTAACATTGATTTAATGTTAGATTCACTTGAGTATCTTTTTGCCTCTCTGTAGTATGTATTGTACGGTGATCATTTCTGTGGACAGATGGACAAACTATGTACTGAAATTGGCAAGGGATTTTATTTTTTGTTTCTTACTCATCAAAGACTATGAGGAAGCGGTTGCGTGAAAATACGAACCCGTTGGTGGCGTAGTGTACATATATCTCCACAACCCCGCGTCTGCTGTCAGGCGGGCAACGATTTTAGCATGGATTCCAAAGATAATTGGTACGGTAGAAGCTGTTTATTTTAATTTCCCTGTTACTTTCAGGACCGTCAGTAATGGTACAGTACATATTCAAACGCTCCTCTCCCTAACGAACTGAAACGAACATTTCATCTTTTTTTTCTCCACGTCATCTAGATGCAAAGACAATTGCCTTGAGAATATGTCTTTGCAAGAGAGAATCTAGTTGTTATCCTAATTGTTGGTATATTTATATAGGATAAAATGCTTGTGATGCCATGTTTTTGTACAGTTTTATGTACATACCAGTGAAGCTTTCTAAAAGTTCTGAGAAAAGCCAATGGCATATAAAAATTGTAACGTGTTTTCTTGAGATGTGCACATTTTGCCTTGGTTGGATTGACCTTTGCTGAGTCAGTGTGAATGTGGCCGTTCTATGCCTGCACCGTAGTCATTCACCGGCTCCCACCTCCTGAGGACTTAAGAAGTTTTATGTTTATTGTGAACAGTGGATCGTCCTATCTTACCAGTCCGTTAAACTCCTGTGTTCTGCTTCGTTCTGTTATGGCATGTTGACAAATTCTCTTGTAATACTGTAAGTCCTCATGAACTTTGTAATAAAATCACTTCAGGGAAAAAAAAAAAAGAACGCTGTCAGTGTTTTTCTGTTGCTATTCATCACTTCTGAGTGTTAAACAAGGCTTTTGTTGTTCCATTTTTTAAGAGGCTTTGCAGCCTTGGAGCTACACTGTGTAGATGTGTCTCACTCTCGGATGCAGGCTCATTAAGAAGCGCTAGTATTCTTGTCATGAGGGGACCAGTGGCTAATTTCTAAGTCAGGAAGCTCCAGAATGTTGAGAGGGAGGCATTCCAGACCTTCAAGGAGGAGAGTCCCAGGACCTTTGTTCACCACTTCATGGAAAACCAATGTGCCAAAAGTGCACAGCCCTATTAGGAGCGTTGCTAAACATTCAGTACATAGCTTCCAGTGCTGTAGCAGCATCACCAGCACCAGCAGCCAGAATAAAAACACATCAATATTGATACTCACTAATACTGAGGAATTATGTTGCATTAAAACAGGCAAAGTCATAATTACACGCAGCAACGCTTTAGGAAAGATGTGAGTTCTCCAAAAGTTACCGTGTTAAGTGTTTAAGATTCACCAAGGGTTAATTCGTCCTCTAATTTCAAGTCCTTCTGAAGTTCATTCCAGGCAGCAGGAGCAGCACACGTAACTGCCGCTCTTCCGAATTCAGCCCGAGTCTCTGGGGCCGTGAATAAGAACGAGCCCTGGGATCTCAGATGGTATCGCGGCGCCTAGTCAGGATTCATAAACAGCCACGAGCAAGGCTGCGGCGGCGTTGGCGCGGCCTCGCCCCCCAACGGACGGTGCCCGGCTGGCCGGCGAGTTGACCCACGCTCAGCCAGAGATAGCCATCGGAGCCGGGAAGGGAACTACAGCGGTGGGTTCAGAAACAATACGGGCGATAAAGCTCCGAGGCGCCGTGATAAACAGTCCACGGGGTTTGAGGAACTCTGCTCTCATGCACTGATGTGAGCCTGTGCTTCTGATTAATATCAGTTTACTTTTAAATTTAACTGACAATAAGTTGGGACTATTCAGACGATGAGAAGCTCCGTCTGTGCAGTCGTGCTGCGTTCGATCATTAGTACGTTATCTACCAACCTAATTGACTTCATCATTGTTGCACCACTTTTATTTAACCATGTGTGAAATGCGGAGCGCTTATGTAAGATGAGTGATGAGTTCCCAGCCCGGTTGGCGACAGCGTTACTCACGAGCAGCGTCGTCAGGTGAGAGCACAGGCCGCCGCTCGGGGCTGTCGCCTTCAATTAGAAGGAGAGACCCCGCGCTCTGTTCCCGACAAAGACGCAGAGCCCAGAGATGCAATTTTAACCCAAAGCCACTGAGTTGAATCTGAATTTTGATCCTTTTGATCAACATATGCGCTCCAGACTGTTTTCCCAGTTCTCCAACCTACTGTACCCATAATTCATTGGTGCCCATGCTTCCAGACGCAGATACAGTAAGGGCAACGACCTCCTTTGTATAAGTCAGCTAATCCAGGCTCATTAGACACGTCGTCTTCCAGTCGCGGCTGAAAGTTCACAATATGAGCTTGCGGCTTAAAACGTACAAAGATGTTTGTCTAATCAATAATAGCACGTTTGCTTTCCACGCATTATCTCGGCGAACACCTGCGGAAGCTGGTTACACAGTACGTCGGCTCGCTTTTAATTGGATCTTACAGGTGTTAAGAATCGCTGTCGCTCATAAGATCGTAATATAGCGAGCAGCGGGTTCAGCGCGGCATTAGACGCGGTGTCTGCCTTCACCTCCGAGCATTTACTGGAGTCATCGTTTTCCTGTCAGCGTGCGATGTGACTGTGCTGTTTGCCTGTCAAGCAGAAACTGTCAGAACATTTACTCCAATGCTTAACAAATATGAAACAGAACCACGCGCTGAGGAGGTTTATGAAAAGCCTGTTAGCATAAACGACGCAGCTTAAAGAATATTAGCCTGGTAAAATAATAGTCTTCCGTATTGTGCTGCAGTCGACTGTGTGTGTGTGTGTCATAAGGAGAAGCTGTGACGTGGTGAATGCTGCAGACGAGAGTGGCCAGCGATGGAGCCCATCTTGGGGTCAGAGGTCGCCGTCCCGGCCTCTGCCCCGCTGTCCGAGCCGCTGGGCGCTGAGTGCACCTGTTCCCTGCATAATTGCGCTGTTCTCTCCTTCCAGCGAGATGAAAGATGATGGGCGTCCAAATAGGCCGCGCTGGACCTGAGATAACGCCGCGCTTTTAGGCGTGAAAAATGGCCGCCTCCGAGCGCCACACCCCCACTCCAGAGCGATGCATTCGCAGCTCGGGGGGAGCGAGAGAGCAAAGGTCGCCACCTTCCTAAGAGACGCTTGCCTCGTCTTCAGGATAACAGCTCGAAGGAGAGTCTGAGCAACACGTCCAGGCAAGAACCTCATAAATACAATTATTTACCTTATCTTGTGATTCTTTTCTAACCACAGCCTTCACACCTAAATTCGCGTGGAACAACAGCAGCGCCTGTGCCTCCGCTCTCTTCCAGCGAAGGGAACCTGCATGAGTAACTCCTCTGAGCTGATCTGCTCCGACGCCGTGCTTAACTCGCGGCTAATTTTAGCTCACCTCGCGTCTCGGGGGGAGCGAGACGGAGCCGATATCATCGATAGCACGTGACCTTTAGCGGCGGGGCGTCGGAGGACGTCTTGGTTTTGACCCCGCTAGCGGGAAACGCGCGGCGACGCGACCAGACGCCGCTCGGACTCGTCTGCTAACGCGTTGTGTTGAGGAGAACGAGAGGCGCCTTGCTCAAATAGTCAGCGGCCACATTAACCGGGGTTTTAAGGCTTTTTTTTTGCTCTGGAGAGCTCTTTCTTTTTACCATTCAGGGATTTTCTGTGATCTTAGTAATACTGTGGTAGTTAAATTGTTACTGAGGCATTACACCATTTCTGCTCTCCACTGAATTTTAAGTCAGGCTAAGGGTCTCTGTTTTGTAATTTATTAGTCTATTAGATTTGCTCAGCATTTCACTTCAGTGTAGTAGTGAAAGATGACATAAGTGGCACCTTCAAGACCTATTTGCTGCTGGAAATTTCTCCTGTGGCAGGCGCTCGGCTGCTCAGAAACGCAGTGTAGTGCTGGCTTTCCAGCCATCAATTATTAATGTGTCCATGTTCTGCTGGATACCGTCTTACTTGAGGGATGTGCTGTCTCAGTATTATGGTTATTATCTGCTTTTTGACTCATGGAAGTGTTTTGCTATTCACGGGAGTCACCTAGAATCGGGCGAGAGGGACCCGGGACCACGTGGTAATTGACAGTGCAATAAAGATGAGGCCGGGAAGATGATAAACTGAAGACGTTAGCTTGAGTCAATAGCTCCATACGTAGCTCATGAGCAGCCGACGCATAATTTGCTCTTAGATATCGTATTATTTTCACGGCGTAGGCAGATCGGCAACACGAGCTTGTTTTTTAATTGAAAAGCGCCTCGGACTGAAATGGAGACGTTCCGGTAAATCTCAGCTCTCAGAACGTTTCCTGTAGGACGGATGCGTGGAAGGATGCTGGCTGAGGAGCGGACCGGGCCTCCGCTGGCGACCGCACGCCCAAATTTAAGATTGAATTGACATTCAGCAATAAAAGCTCAAGCGACATCATTTCCCCCCACTTAAAACAAGGCCGTTGTTAAAGCTAGAGGACCTGTGGGTGTTTAGCGCAGGGGAGCGTGTGCAGCATCACCTGACTGTCTATGCTAAACTTAGAAGATGTCCCTGTTTGTCTATTTATATTTTATTTACTATATGAGTACACACAATCGAAGGCTTCGTGGACATACTGTACTCCAGCTGTATGTTTTCCTGACAGCTCCCAGTTTGTTTTGGCCTGGACTCACAACCCACCAATACGTGAGGTGAGACGGAGAACCTGTCAATATCAAGCTGAATATTACATTCTATCAATGCTTGCTAGATCCTGGCTTGTTTAAACTCAAAGGAGTCCTCTCAGCTGAACCTGACAGTTCTATTTACACACATAATCTTGGATCATACAAGACCATAATGTTCCTACACTGAATAACCTTTGACTGAATCTTTGGGGATCTTCTGGTTTTTCCCTTTAGCATTTTTTTTGCTTTATGTCATCCATTACTGAGTGTTAGGCTGTTAAGCTATTGCCTGCAGGGCATAGAGTGCCCTACTTGAAATGCAACACAAATGGATGCGGACCTTGGCATAAGGGGAAAAAGCTATTTCTTTATTAATTATATTTGAAAATAACCAAATGTGAACATGACCTGGGGCTGAAATGCACCTAAATAAATAAAGGAAGAATCAGGCAGGCCTGAGAGCTGATGCTTTGTTGGGGGCTATCAGGTTCAGTCAGGTTGGGTAATGATGATCCATTGTGGGCATCTGTGGTTGGAATGGTAAAAATGGACACCTCCTGGATTCCGCAGAAATTGCACTGATATTTATCTGTAAGATAAGCAGGGGAAAGATGAAAAGCCAATTTCTTTGTTCGAATCTGAAGGCAGAAACCTTCCAAGCTCTCTCCCAGCAGAGCTACTGTTAAGCCCATGCACTATTGTACCACGGTAGTGACCTACGCGAGTCTAATCCTGAAGTTTATCCTCTGATGGATTGTATTTTCCCCTGCCTACAGGTTTGCATGCTTTTCCTCTGCTCTGCAACATTTCTATGAATATATCTATTATCGTATAGATATTCATTATAAAGCTGCAGGAAACACTGCAGGGAAACACTGTTCTGTAGCCTTTTCCTCAAGATGAAAACACTACTCAGCTACCGCTGCTGTTGCCTTGGAAACCTGGTCACTCTCACTCTTTTACCCACACTCTTCACCGCTCGCTTCATTAAGTGCGTTGCTGCTGGCAATTAGAATAAAACAAGCGGCAGGGCTGGCTGTCTTGAAATGTAGTCTCCAATTAAATACTTTCAAATAGCAATGTTTCTTCAAGCTACATGCACTCTCTATATAATAAACCATGCACCTGGGAGCTATTCTTCTAAAAGCCTCCACTATGGTTGCTATACCGATGAACAACTTCAAAAAGCCGTGTCTTTCAGCGGCGTGAATACAAATGCAACATGGATCAGACATTTGCTTGATGCTCGTTTCAAGCCCGCGCCTCAAATAGGAAAAAACAATGTTCCAGACATTGTCACAGTTTGTTCACAGGAGGAGAAAAATGCCTGAATGATCCCTTTGGATGCTCGTTCGTGTGCATGCACTATTATTCAACACTTGAGACAGACTCACTCAGGTTTTTTTATTTTTTTTGAGCTCAGCCATCCAGGTCAGCTGTATATGAATGACTGATACGGGGAACATACAGTACATGTAGCTGGAGCAAATAATGTAGTGTTTAAGGCAGATCGTACTTAATAATGTAAATCACTGTCCAGCATTTTAATGTGATTAACTGTGGGCGTTAAGTAAATCATCATGACTGGACATTTTTCTCTAAGTGAATGAAAAGTCCACGTTTCATTATTAATTGAATCGGGCTCTCACACACGCTAAAAACAGATGATTAAACAGACTGTACGCGTATCAGCTGCAAGTGAGTGGAGTTGGTGCAACCTTGCGCTACTCAGCCGAGTCTGGAGCCATGCATCACTCATTTACCACTCTATTACCTCCCACCTGAGCACACTCTCAGTCATTACTGAATTACCTACCAGCCGACCATTTGTATCCACGGCCCTTTTTTAATTTAGCGACAGGCTCGGGTCAAGAACGAGAGCTGGATTTGATGCTGCACGCGGTCCTGACTGTTAAACGTCTCCAAAAAAGCCATTCAATAAACCCATCATTTGGTTATTTTTATCAGTCCAAGACTTTGAAAAACCGTAGCTGAACTGAATCAATAAAGCCAGACACAGATTTCCTTCCTGTAGAATCTACGCCGCTGAAGTAAACAGTCCGGAGAATCATCAAATTTAGCTGTCACTCTCCAGATCCCCTTTGAAAACATCACAAAACAAATCCAGCGTTAATATCTTCACTTCAATACATTTCCCCACTAAATAGAGCCACTGTCTGGGAGTGTTTTAAAATTAATTGAAACAATGAGGCACGTTGCCACCAAGATCAAGGACTTGTTATGATGCCGCAACACTGAGCGAGATTGAATTTTAGTTTGGTGGTGATTTGTTTTAGAGGGAAAGACAAGATGACTGTGGGGTTGAAGGAGCGAGCGCTTACTTTAATCAACAATGCCGATATTACAAAAACACACACTGGCTACAATTAATTATGTCAGAAATAGCTGCTCAGGCGTCTCTTTGAGCAATTACTTAAGTGTGAACATCCTGTTTTCTTCCCAGGTGTGATGCACCTCAAGTTATTCCAGTGGGAAGTGAACCTCCTTCACTTTTGCTGCTGTTTATTGATGCCGGCGAGTAATAAGGTGGCAAGTTCTTTGAAGTTTTAATATTTGCTTTCGGAACCAATATTAGCTTTAATGGCTTAAAAAAACTAACTTGATATCTTCTCATGGAACCAGTTGCCTGATAATATAAAATCATCACCTGCTTCGTTTGAAACCAAATGCATGATGAGAGCTGTGGCATTAATTTGTCTTTTACAGGATCATTTCAGTCGCTTCACATTGAAATTATTTTTTTTAATTAGCTACTAAGAAAAAAAAAAAGATAAAACATTTTTATGCATCGTGTCATGTTTGTATCATTCAGAGTGAAAGTTGTCACATCACTGCAAGGTAACATCTGTTCCATTAATGGAGGCTGTATTCTGTTTGGTTAATAATATTATTTTTTTTCTCAATAAGCTGAGGTATATTGCGAATGACTGCTTCAAAAACACCCCCGGTCCTTTTCCGCATCCTCTGGAATGAACACCGTGACTTCTCCATTTGGCCCATTCTTCTCCACAAAGCTCCATTCTCACATAAAAGGGACAAACGCCGACGCTACAGTTAATTAATAGAACAACTTCCCTCCCTTTGAGACGAGCCAAGACCAGTGTTCAGGCTCCAGCGGGGCCTCCCTCCACGCACCTGCTGGCTCTCGGGGTCAGGCGAAGGGTGCGTGCGTTGGGGGGGGGTGCTGGACGAGTTAATGCGGCTCAGGTGTTGTAATTGAAGATTGCCACCAGCTGGTCGCGGTGTCGCTTGGCAGGGCCGAGCGGAGGCGAGTTGGCCGCCGGGCGGAACAGGTGAGCGGCGCTCCGGCAGCCGCTGGCCTCGGTTCACAACGAGCCCCTTGTTCGTGGAGAGCCACTCGTGTCTCCGGGCGCCACATGCGCATAATGGCTCTAACGGTAAAATAAATAGAAGAGAACGAGCCCTTCATTGAATATTAATTCAATTCTGAAGATACTCGAAAATTAAAAGCAACTAACCTCATTAGCATCATTTCGTTGAACATCTGAAGTAGAAACACAATGGAGCCAAAATATCAAACAGTGTTTCATTGTCCAAATACTTCCAGGGCTCACTGTAGTGCCAAACATTTGCTTAGTTTAATGTAAACCACCCACACACTCAAAGGCTTATGGGCCGGTATCCGTATTGGATTAAATCAGCCACAAATTCTGTTCCAGCCTCTGCAGGAGCTCTGCGTTAGCCAGGCACAGCTCACTCACGTCCTCTCCGCAGCCTTAAAGGATCCATTTAATGCTTTTCATTTACATCTCTAAACTTGATAAGCATGGCGTCTAAACTGTGATCTAATAAACAACCACTGCGGGTCCGAGCGGAATGAAATGCCTTTCATGTGTTCGGCGTTTCCGCAGGTGGTTGAATTACACGAGCGGGTCTTTTTTTTTTTTTTGCCCTTGCCTCATTTCCATTAGAGGCTGAAGTCGCGGATTTACTGTACCTGCTACTCTGCACTAACTAATAAAGGCTGTGGACATCAGAGGTCACGGTGGGATGTTCCTTTTTCTCTCAAGTGCCTATTTGAATATCAGTCAGCTGGACCCACAGTAGCTATTAAAAAAACATGCAGAGATGGTTGTAAAATTCAAACTGCTCCATTAAAGCTTGATTCTTTTTTGTAAATGCAAATAAGTGAAAACTATCCAAAAACACTAATAAGCATATTAATATAAGCCTTATGCAACTGGACTAATCTGGAGCATGCAGGCGCAGAAAACCCTTGTTTTCGTTTTCTTTGTTGGGTGTTTTAGCCGGAGGGGAAGACGGAGGAAATGCTCGCCAAGTGCTGCAGGGGTGGGGTGTTGGTGGGGGGTGACTTCTGCAGTTATGGGAGAGTTCTGCAGAAATTTCAAATCGATGGTTGCATTTATACACCGTGGCACCTGGGTGGGGGCGGGGGCAAGTCGGCACCGTGAGAAGCTGCACCACAGACCAGTCAATAAACAGTTACTTGGGCCAGCGGGTTGTTTGTCGAGCGCAATTACAGGAAAAACACATTTTCAAGAGCGATGCCACGCAGTTGGGCCCGTGCGGGGATTGGAATTGAAGGCAAAGTCAAATGATGGGGGTTGGGATTGGGCGCGGGGACGTGTGGGACTTAATGCAAAGCGCTAAGCGGAAGCCTTCCTGCTGAGCCCGTCGTGGCACCGCACTCACCCCAGGTTCGTCAAAATCCAAAATAGATTTCAAATTAAGAGCGGGGTGGGTGTAAGCTATTCTGTTTGGCGCCTGCCGCCGTGTATAATCACGTCTGCAGTGTGAAAGGTTTTCCAGGTATATCAACACTCGGAGCGTTTCATTAGGTTCCATTGAAAAAAAGTACATGGAAACTTGCCGGGGAGTTTTTTGGGGGGATATTAGCTTTTCTTCCATTAGTCCTTGTGTTAGTTCTTTAAGTGTGGAGTTCACAGCCCAATCATCTGACACTTAAAACTAATCACCTACCACATACAATCCTTCAACCTTTTACAGAGGCCTCTAGGTGATGGAATAATTGGTTGTGGTTCACTTTGTTCTAGCGGGGAGATGCAGCGGTTCCCTTTCAGGTCTGTGCGACGGTGGAATCTCAAGCAAAAATAGAAGCACCCGGTGACATTTTGCGAGCAGCAGGTTAACTTTGCTGAGCCGTGAGAGCCAACTGTCACATTAGCAGATCCAAATAATTTATTGCCTTATTATCCCAACGCCATATTTTCCCAGTGTGAGACTTTACATTGTTTTGTCGCAGAGACTTATTATTTCACCGGGTGTCGTGGTGCCGAATTAATTCGGGAGCACTTCCCGGCCTCGTAACTGACACACTTCAGTGCTGGAACACAGCTGCTTTTGTTCTTATTCCAGGAAGTTGGGAAGCGTTTGGTAGAAGTCCAATATTGGACATTAAACAGGAGGCTGGCTAAGCTGCATCAGCCACACCCCAACATTTATCGACTGCTACCTGTGCAGGGACGTTAGCGAGGCTCGGTGTAACATAGCAGCGAGTGTACAGCGCCCGTTTATCCAGCCGCTCACTGCATACGCTGCACCTTTATGCTGTACAGTCCTTTTTATCTTATGTGCACGAAGGAAAATCATGAGCGCCATCGCACTGTAGCAATTAATTTTAATCTTCCCGCCGCGCAGAGCTGCAGATCCCGGGCCTTTTATTGGCCTGTCCTCGTACAATCACCACTGTCTGACTGTAATCCTGGTGAACAGCTGACCCTCATCCCCTGAAGTGACAGACTCTAACCTTTAGGAGGAACTGACCCGTCTCCTCAGGGACGCTCGCTATAGACAGCAAATTCACAGCGACCGAGTCTTTTAAGAAGCAGTGGAAAGGGCACGGGCTTGTTGTGTGAGTGTGAGTGTGTGTGTGAGTGTGTGTGTGTGTGGGGGCACTCGCACCGCTCACGGATGTCAAACCCTTGGAGCTTTGCCTGTTCGCTGCTTGATAATTGGTCATCTATCTACTCTCCTGTGATCACCAGTTTAGTTCCAGCTCCGTGGGTCGGTCATTTATTTCTGGTCTCATTACTGCCTGTTTGTTTCCAGTCGTGTAGTCAGCTGTTTACTTCTGGTCCTATGATCAGAAATTTATTTCCGGTGCTGCAGCCAGTGCTTTACGGCTGGTTTCAAGGACAATGCAGCGGGTCCGCGGCGCCGCAGCCATTTTCTGCCTGATTTTATTAATTGCTTGGTTTGGACTTATTTAATGCGACGGAAACATTGGGCTTTGGTCATAAACGCCAAGGATAAAGTGAGCGAGGGAGCTGGAGTGAGCGCCCGCGCTATACGTCGGGGGTAATATTCTAGCGTGTGGCCATCTGTGTGTCATTTCCTGCCAGGAGCTGCGCGTGTGCGTGTCCCTTCTTAATTCTACGAGGCTCTTGTGACTGTGAAATGCAAATGGAAAAGTTGACGGCGCGCGGAAGTTTTGCTGGAGCGCTGCGAAACGAGGTTGAGTGGGACACCCCCGTGCGCCTTATTGAATGAGCGCCACGGAAGGAGAGCGGGCTCCCAGCAGGATGAGTCAGCGCGGGTAATGCAGGCGGTACCGGATAACTACGACGCCGATACCTCGAGGGCCTTTGAGAGGCGCCGTCAAGAATACGGACGGCTGGTTGATCAGCGATGGAGGCGCGGACGGGGTTTCAAATTCAAAACGCATTTGGGAACGTTGCTGCTGCATGAAAAGAAGTTGTTGACCGGCTCCTGGTCACATATTTATGTCCTTCGTTAAAGAAAACTACTTCAAACCGCTGTTTCATTCAAAGCTAATAACTGTTGTCTTGATGCTTGAATGAGCTTTTCTATAAATGCTTAAAACACCCTCGCCTTAACATTCCCAAATCAACATTCCCAAATCAGCATTCCCAAATCAACATTCCCAAATCAGCATTCCCAGGATGAAACAGTTTTAACGTGGCCTTGGAGGTCTGGAGAGGAACTAGGCTCTCTGCCAGCCCCCTTGTCTAGCCACGCCCCTTGCATTCAGCCACGCCCACTTTCTGATCTACCGTATTATCAGTTAATCCGACTCACCTGCCCCTTTTCCTCTGCTCTTGTATATATTCCTCACCTCATTCACATCTGTGGGGCCGGTCTGTCTGCTGTCCACACCACAGGTTTTTGTCATGCTTCACGCCTGGATCTGAGGTCAAGCTGCCAGCTGTGGACTTTTAAGGTAAGCTCTCCCCCTTCACGTCTATTCAGTATTACTCTGATGTTTCACAGCCATTACAGCGTGTGCGCCCAAAAGAATGGCCGCAGCTACAAGAGCTCTGTGCCAACTCACTACAATTGTGTTTTTAATTCTATTTGTTATCTTGTTCTGTCTGGTTTATTTTACTGGTATTTAATGCTTTTTTATTCTATTTTATTTTTATGAATGAGCTGGACGGATTCTTCTTGTCTGTAAGCATTTCATTGCATTGTTGATCGAGCGTTAACCTGCACAAATAAACCAATCTGGGTTTAAAGTAATTCCCTAGAATAGTGTGAAAATCCCACCATTATAAACAAGGGGGCAGTTTTTCTTAATGGAATAGACTAATATTACAACATCAAAAGCCTTTTTTAAGCATTAACTCCACCGATAACTACTGTAACTGTACAGACAGGTGAGCTGCTAATTCCTGCTGTGCTTCTCTGAGCTACAGCTACAGAACCGGCACGACTGTCCGACCCGGTGCCAAGAGAGCGGCGGCCGGAGGCAGATCTGGTGCCAAATTACCCGATTTGTACCGACGCCTCCCATCAGCTCTCTCCCCCCCGCATTTTGTTAACACTAACGTCATGTGGAGAGCCACAAAATGACCCATGGCCTCGGAAAATACCTGCCTGCGTCCAACAAGACGGTCAATTCACAAGGTCAGCGGCTGGAACCAAATCAGGACCCCTGGTATCGTGAAAAAGCAATTGACAGGGAATTTGTGAGCTAATGAAAGGAAACACAAGAACTAATCAGCCATTATCTACAACATTGACTGTAGTGATTTGAAAAACACGTATCTCTCACATTCTCTGCTTCTTTTCAGCCATAATGAAGTCTCTCATTCAGTTGACTGATCTCTCTTTCAAAACCATTTTTTTCCAAACCCGCCTAATTAGACTTCACAGCCTCTCGCTGTCGATCTTGTCTAATTAAAGGTCCCCCATTCTTCCCCTCACCTTGCGTGTCGCTCAGTCGTCACTCTCTGCCCTTTCTCACTGCTCCTAACTAAATGAAACAACTTCCTGCTCCTCTTCCTCCCTGCATTCGCGCCTCCAGTAAATGAGAAAACCTGTAACCGAATATCTCTGTGCGTCTCAGGCTTTCAGCACCTCTCACCCCAGTTAGCAGCCAATAAGGCTTTTCCTGCGTGTTTACTTCCTCCCTGCTCCTCCAGAGCTCTTTGTGGCACCCAGCCTATATTCTCTCAGATGTTTAAGATCTCACCATCTCCTCTGTTTCCTGCATCACAGCTGAAGGTTCTGGGTGCGTCTCGGGAGGCCTCTCTTTTGTTGGACTAGACATATGGGACATAAATCAGTTCGGTGAGGGAAGCTCAAGCATCTCATCTTATCTCCTCCATAGCTTCTCCCTGTTGTATATGCCTGCACAACAAGAGACTCAATGTACTATGTAGTTTTTTTCTCCAGTATTGCATAAGCTGAGATTCTGCCTTTTGATGGCTTAGCACTGAGCTAATTTACAGTCATTCTGATAAACGCTGTTTTAATAACGCCTGCACCCGATTTGCATTCACATGCCCAAAGACCACTATTCCATCATTTAGATTTTTCATGGGCCTCGTTTTTCACGTTAAATCTATTTATGATTCTTAAAACATCACATCACTAACAATATAAATGCATTCAAACATGACGGAGGTTTAATCAATCTTAATATAATAAAGCTGTTGTACACACTAGCTAATCAACTCATTTGAAGTAATGAAATATATTTAATATTGGGGCATCATTTACCACCATGTGAGTAATTAGAGAGTTGCTCCGTTGGGCAAATGTTGGGTTTCCTGTCTGTGTTGTGCCATGGTTGCACATATCTGAAAGCAACACACGAATCATGTAACTAAGTCAAAAGGATTTTCATTCTGGTTTCATATATTACAGACACATTGATTTTTTTGTCTTTCCACCCGTTTTTCCAAAAGAAAGATTATCCGCATTAAAGACGTCATAAATTAAGTGGTAGTGCTAATGCAAGCACTTGCTCTGATCAAGCCACACATGCAGCGTAAATCTCTCACAGAGGCTTTTACCTTTTGGTTGTTTATTTGGGAGACGGCAGCCATCGCGGGTCGGTGCCCCCTGCTGTGCAGGTGTAGGAGGCATGGCAGGGGGTGGCTGTGGCTCAGGGAGTCAGGATGTAATGTTGGGCTCGAGCACCTGCTCACGGGCAGCCGGGCTGTTTCTCTCCTACTGAGCGGAAAGCGTTGCAGTGTGTCTAGATGGACAGAATTCAACTTTATGTTCCTTCTGAAAGTTGTTTTTAAAGCTCGCGGACAGCTTGAAACAGCGCTTCCTGATTTGAACCGTATATTTCACCCAGGATAAATTGGGGCGATTGACCTCAGCGCTTCTTTTTCTTGAAGTGGATTTTTTATGCTACGTCTGGAGACAAATTCAGAGAAAAGGAGGAACTAAATGTGAGGCTCTGAAAGTTGAACAGTTGGGGACACCGCCTGCCAGCTACTGAATGGCAGCAGCTAATCAGTTTTGTGAGAATCAGGACTTTGTATCTGTGGAAATAGAGACCATAGCTCTGAAGTTATGTGTGTCTGGCTTCGCCACAATCCAGTGATGACAACTCATTACACAGTATTTAGGAAAATCTTAAAAATATAATGAAATGTGAGTTCAGATCTCAACACAATACCTGCTTTTGTTTGCTGGGATCAGGGTTGTTGGTTGAATGGACTTGTCTCCGTATGCGGAGGGAAAAGTTTGCAACGTGAACAAAACGACTATAAAGGAAAACAAGTGCTCTGTAAACGCAAAAATGAGAAAACGTCATGTTCCCTAAAAATGTAGAGGAGGCAGCTTTGACGGCAACCAGTGCAGGTGATTAACACAGTTAACGGGTCTTAATTATTGGTAATAGTTACAGACGAGTTAGATTTATGTTGAGTTGCATTTCTGTTTTTTATTACATCTTTTTCTTGCACACAGCTCTGGTATTTTTATATCTATTCCAAGTGATGTATATTATATCAAACATGCCAACACTTGTATAGATCGAGCCCTGATCTTTGACATATCAGCATATGTGCGATATGGATCCTGCAGCGTGTCTCTAGTCCTAATAAAGGAACGTATGGTGAAGGTGCTGTGATGTTTCTGCACCTACAGTATATGAGATCACAGTTTACGTTCCCCCGCGTTGCTTCCCACCTTGGGGAGACGCCTTGCTCATGTGCAGTGCAGAACATGGCTTCTTATTATCTCTCAGCCTACTCACTCACACGGAGCCCGCGCTCATTTGTGAGTATAATCTCAAAGCAGTGATTTACAGTGATTCTACAGTTGTCACACCATAAATCCCGTCTCGTTACATGCGCGCTGCCAGCGGAAAACTTTTTTTTTTTTTAATGAAATGCAAATTTCCTTACGTGTATTGTGTCGTGAAAACGCCACCTCTTACAGTATGTGACGCGGGGCTTTAATCAGGAACAATTGCGGGTGTTGGAACTGTCAGAGCTGTAAACGTTAAATCCTTCATTACCTGAAATATTCTGAAAAATGGGAGCGCAATTGCACATTCTCATATTCAGTGCCTTTTTTTTAATTTAGCATAATAAATGATTTCAAAAGTTCACAGTTGACTAACAGTGTAATAAACTGAGAAATATATTTTTCACTGTCAGTTGGGTGGCTGCAGCGTTCATAGTGAAAGGCATTCTTTCACACTTCACTAAACCTGTATTTTGCCCCTTACTCTACTCAGATGAGGCCATTTTGCCCTCTTTGGCCATTACAGTAGCAGTCGAGAAGATTTGACAAGCATGGCAGGTTTCTCCTTCTCCATCCAGAAATGGAAGATGAGAAAGCTGCAACTTCTGAAGCCAATTACTTAAGTTTTGCCTGTTTTCTTTCATTCTTCTCTCACGAGGAAGGATTGAATGAAAACTTTCTTCAGTCCTCTTATCATATGGTAATAATGTACCCTGGCCTGGATGTTTCATGCGCAGAGTCATCTTCACATCATTTATTCTCTTTATTTTGCGGTGCATTCTAATCTTCCCTCCTTAAAATGGTACTCAGAAGATCCTTTTTCGCAGAATAGCTGGTTTGTGTGCTGCTGAAGTGTGCCAACAGGGAACATTTACTCAGAGATTCTTTGCAGTGTTTAGATAAGACTTTGGATGCTGGTGACAAATCAAATGCATGTCTGTGGGAGTGTGAGAGGACAGCAATACAGCCAATCATGCAAAGCTGTCCTGCCTCTCTGCCAAAATGAGATTCATATCGAGAGTGAATAGCTGTTCTCTGCAGAAGCGCCACTGAATAGTGCAAAAAATAACCACCGAAATGTTAAAGAACACATATTTATGCCAAATAACTGTGATCGCGCAGTAGAAAACATGTGCCGAGTGTCTGAGAGCGGGGACGTATTCTCCACAAATACTGAAATGTTTTTAGAACACTGGTGCAGAGAAGAACAATGAGACGGCGCTCTCAAAATGTGCAGTCTAGTTATTTATTAAAAACCCTTGTACTTCTGGTTTGAAAAGAGAAAAATAAAATGTTTGGAGCCTCATAATGAAGTGTTTTACCTGAAGGTAAGTGACTCTGTCAGAGGGCTAAAGTTAAAATGGCGCATCTCCCGTTGTGATGTGTCGGTGTGTTGTTGGAGTAGCCAGAGGGGAGAGAACCGAGGAGGCAGGAGCAGGTTGCATATCATCTGTCTGTGTCTTCCAGCATTGTAACAAACAGTCTCTCACGGCTCTCTGAGAGTAGTTAAGAAAATTATAGCTGTGCCTCAAACAAATTACTTACGTCAAAACGCTCCCGAGATGAAGCGGCGCCGGGGGAACGTGTCCCGAGCGCACGAAAGTTGAATACTTTTACCAGCGTTTTGAGCGTGTGGCAGATAAAGGAGCAACTCTTTGCAGGTAATGTATTCCACAAATGCAAATAGTTTAATGTTACATCTTTGCATACGACAGCTGACATTATTCATTTCTTTTTATTCCAGGCATTTCATTTTAGAGGAATCTAAATCGAGACATCACAGGTTATAGGAAAACATCTACGAATCCCAAGAAAATGAGTGAATCTCTCATCCTGTTATAATAGAAACTCCCCCTGAACGTTATTTCTCTTGGTAATGTAATGCTTTTCCCTTCAACTTTATATATATATTTCCTTCTACTAGAGGAGGTGGTAACAGGTCTCAGAGGGACTGACCTCAGTGAGAAAAAAAGAGAGATAAAAAACAACAGAGATGCTCTCACAGAAAAGACAAAATCAATAGCATATAATACAAGGGAAAATAAACTACATGTCAAGTGTGTTGTAATATTTTCAGCAGTTCACTTAGAGTCTTCGCTTTATGAGTTCTTTTTGTTGGTCCTCTAGTTTTCCCTTTGTCTCACTTTGTCTGCAGTAACTGAGTGGCTTCACATCAGAAACTCTAATTACAAGCGCCAGGTGGGCTCTTTATGTCTTGAGACAAGTGACCTGACATCCATTAGCCATAATAGCCCACAGAACATATTCTTTGTTGGTCTCCGAGACGGACGCTTGACAAGTCCTTAATGGCTGACTTCACATATGGGAAATCTCATCTGAACCAGAAAATAACAATCTAACAGTCTAACAATTTAGTTATTACTTTATATCTGTGTTCTAGAGTCTCTGTGCTTTTTGGTTTAATCCCACCAAATTCTGTATGAGTGTTCATCCTACGTACATGTACATACAGTGCTGTGCTGTATGCAGCATCTTAGAAAGCATTTAGCTTCGCTTAAAAAAATGAATGTGCAAAGGACATGCAAACACCAGAAACCCCAAAGGATCATGATGGGAGACGAGCAATATCCTAGAAGCTATATGGTGCCTCACATTTGCAGGCTCGGTGCAACACAATGGAGGAAACGAACCACCCTATTTGTGCAGGACTCCAGACTATGCAAAACCAGGGCACTGCAGCTGTACAGTATTTATAATGGGCCGTAGAACACATAATGCAAATTATTCTTTAGAATTTTCATTGCTTTTATATGACAACAAGAGAGAGAAAAGTACAGCATGATCCTAAACACACGTCTGAGGAACCTCAGCGAGAACCAGATATTCTGTTGAATCAGTTCATGTCCTAATTGGCTCATGCTGCTTCTAAATTAATTGTACCTTTAACTTTAAATTAGCCAATTGATGTCATACTGTACAGTGCGTGTCATATGTTGGCATTTGATTACCCACCATCACTTCAATTTCCCCCACTTATCCACCAGCATGGTTCCCTTTATTAGCTAACAGACTAAATACTGTAATGAGACAGATGCCTCTGCACTGCAGATGAGAAAGTCCAGCTGCGTGGCGTCTAATGTGTCTGATGAGTCATCAAACTAAGACCGCGACGTCTGCTCTCTCATAACCGCGTCTGTAAAACTTTGCTCAGTTTGATTGATGGGTGGCACTAATAAAGTTACGCTCCGTTCTCTTTTCGATCGCGCTGTCACACAACGTGTCACTTTAATTTTTGATTCTCCCCGCTGGCCTGTCAGCGAGATAACGCCGCCACAAAGGGCTGCGGTGGGATTCGGCTCCGTAGGTGAGATCTTTGACTCGTAGGATCAAAACTGAGGGTTTAATCGGTTTAAAACTTTGACCAGGAGGGAAGCAAGGAAAAAAAAAACAGCAATGCTCCACCGAATGCAAATGCAAAAACCTTCATCTTCAGATTTGATCCATTTAGTGGAAGTTTATTCTGTCCTACGTTTCCTTTTGCATTTCAACTCCTAAACACGTAAGAGTTTGTGAACTAGCTGCTGAAGTTATTTGAGTGAACTGACACTTTTTTCCCCAGACTTGTTTCATGACTCATAAGGAGCCTTTGTTTACTTGCTGTGCATCAAGAAAATACATTGACTTCATTTGTTGTGTTTTCAAAAGTGCTCGGTCCTTTTAATTATCTTCTGGCTCCGCTTGTGTGTGTGTTTTTTTTCTGTCTGCTTTGAGTTCTGACTGAAGATGATAAATACTTTTTGTCAGATCAGACTCTGACTGACATTCCCATCCATCTGCTGTATCTACATATGTCGGATCGCATGAACAAGCGTGAACAGAATACGGTGCATTGTGTATTGCAGATTAACAGTAATCTCGGTGGATAATCAAACCTCTGTGACATTTCCAAATAGACCTTTTATTTTGTAGTAGTCTGACATCCAGTAAATACTCAGACACAGTCACTAACCTTTTGTCGAACATGTAGACCCAAATCATGTTTTTGACCTTTCCCTCATTTTACACATTCTGACAGTCAGACCCTCATGCTGTCAATATTGAGTTTCATTTGGAGACTCTGCGTCCTTCCTTTTTTCATTTTTTTGGGCTATTTTGTCTGTAATAATTCAATGAAGCCATTTGTTTCTGATGCTGCTCGATGTGCATCTGATGCCCTTCTGGTTTGATTATGCTTGACTGTGATCACTGATTTGAAAACAAAGGTGGTGAAAATGTGAAAGCTGTTACTGAAATGATACACTGCTACCAGACAGCAGATGCCTTTGAAAAAAAAAAAAAAAAACCCAGACACCTCTTGTTGTCTGTCAGGCGGACTTGAGATGATTGTTGAACCTCATCACGGAGAACATTTGTTTACACAAATAAATGCTTCCAAACATCCTCGCTGCGCCGGCAGCCTCAAGGCGGAGTCGTGGCACAGTGTCTGAGATGAAAGGGGCAAACTCTTTCGCCTCGAGAGATTCAAACTTGGCCCTCAGTGGGCCGTTCCACTGTAATTAATTCAACTCTATGTCTTGGTATTTTGGAAAGCTCCACCGCAGCTACTGCAAATGGATTTGCAAAACTTTCAAAACTCTATTTATGCGTCTGAAGGCTCATAAACGGCTCCTCCTGTTGCGTTGTGGCTCAGTCAGTGTTATTGGAGCTGCCTTTTTCTGCAGCGTGCATATTCATGAGCGCCTGCTTTGTGTCCTTCCTGTTTCACATTCAAGCGTCCAGGACACCGGACTACAAAGGAAGAACAAGTCACCTTGGTTTTCATTCTCCAACTCCGTCGCAACATTTCTGTTGTTGACCGGGAAAAAACAGCATTTTTCTTGCGCGTTTGAAATAGTATTTGTGTGAATACAGTAATCTGGACTCGAGTCTACAGTGAGAGACATTATTCACACAACAGTAGTGTTCAGCGCTTTGCCAGAAGTAGCAGCCTTTCGAAAGTTATTCAAGAGCGGGACGACGACTCCTGCAGAGTCAGGAAGCTGCAGAGCTCTCTCACCTCCGTAAAGGTCAGATACCACGACTCCGCTGCTCGACAAACACTCTGCAGAAATGGCATCCGTGGAAGAGAGGCGGGTTTCTAATCACTGTTGACCCAGAAGACATCTGCCACCACACACAGACCTTCTGGGAGAATGCTCCTCGCGCTGATGAGTCAAACACTGAACTGTGTGGACGCGTGGACTCAAACCAAACACAGGAAGAACAGCGCAGGGCCTCGCGTGGAGCCACCGGCGAAGCTTCGCTGCTTCCGGGTCAGAGCGACCCGCCGTCAGCGAGGGAAGCGTGAATTCCACTCGATACCAGAGGATCCTGAAGGGGAACGTTGTGTCACCGGTCTGTGAGTTGAAGCTCAAACACAACTGGGTTAAACAGCAGGATAAGGGTTCTGAGCGTGACTCAAAAGGAAGGGGCTCTGGTCAAAGTCAAGTCCTGGCGAATTAGAGAAAGTTTTCAAGTGTCAAATATACAATTATAAAGTAACGCATGCATTTTGCGTGTGCTGGAGTGGCTTTTGTGTCGCGTTGGAGTTTGTTTGAAGACCTGAAACAGTTTAGCATGAGCTGCACAAAGAGAAGGAGTCAGGAGGGGGTTGAGTACTTTTTTTCACAGCTCTGTCGCTGCCGTCTATTTCTTCCCGGCATCAAGGCTTTAAAGGCGTCTTTGAGGGAACAGGTGGCACAGAGGCAAAACACTTGCCACCGCTGCACAACCCCCCCCCCCCCCCCACCAGCCCTCCATCCCCCCACTCCTGCTACCTTTTGGCTTTGTTGTGTGAATCCGACAAACGCAGGTGGCTGTGTTCGCTGATGGGGGGTGGGGGGTGCAGCGAGGGATGGAGTCTTTGTTGGGCTCCTTCACGTTGGTCAGATGATGCAATCGTCGCATTAAGGTTAATGCGCGTTATTGATGCTGGCTAGAAGGCGAGTGCTGCACATCGGGGACCGGTCGTGCGACAGCGGCAGAAGCAGGAAATTAATAAAGCGCGTTGGGCGGCGTGACAGGCCTGTCTGTTACGTACATGCACCCGGTGCAGTTATGTGCACCCGACCAGACGGGTGAGAATGAAGTGACAACACGGATCCGTGCCCGGCGCGTGCCAGATCTAAATGGGAGCTCCACCTGTGCCTGCAGCACAGCACCAAACGCCCTGGAACCCGGTCGGCCGCCGCGTTGGGGCGCTAATTATGCAAAGTGTTAATAAAAAATAAAAATCCTGCTTCAATTTAAATGTCATGATAATAAAAATAGCTCAGAACGCCATTAAATTAAGCATGTGTTTTGACGCAGGGTATGAAATTTTATGAATTGATCCACTAATTTATACAGGACCCCTCTTTAAAGATAAACCTGCCACCGTGTTAATGCTCAAACTTGATGTAGGTGCGACGCTGAGCTAATATAATGCAAAGGCGTGCGTCTTGTTGGCAGGCGAGCGGCCTCCTCTTAATGGTCCTGCGGTGTTGATTCTGGCACGGCGGCGGCAGGACAAACATGTTGCCGCGGAAGAGGCCACTTCCGCCGTAATGTATTTACTGTCTAATTTGTGTCTCAGTGAGAGACCATATATCCTGTTTAGGGAGTGACACCGCTCCTCCTCCACTTTATGGAGCGGCGCCGGCATTTGATGGGGACTTGAACATGCTGTGCTGATGGATGGGCTTGTCACGGCGGCCCCATGATGCTCTGCTCCCTACAGAACACGCGGAGCTGGAGGAACTCAATCATATAGAGAGGCGTCGCCGGGAACGTGGCTAATAACTCATTCATAACACCTGAAAATAATCTGCTTAACACTGTATGCTTCACTTGTGAGAATCGCTTTTGGGCTTAAACCGGGCTAAGGTGTCGGTTGTTATCGTTAAGAACATGACATTTCTGTGAAATATGCTAATGCGTTGTCTCGTGACAACTTATTTTTCGGAGCTGATAAACATGTCTAAGGTTGAGCGTTGTATACATGTCAACAAGCTGTTTTTTTATATTTATTTATTTATTATTTTATTTTTCTTACCAAATCCCGCTGCTTGCTGCTAATGCTGCTCCTGCCTTCAGTAGTCTGCCTCGGCTGCCAGCGCACAATGTTCAACACTGTGCCTCTAATGTCAGGAATTCAGCTCCAGACTGGGAGTTTGATTCCCCGAGGCAGAAGTTCTGAATCGCTGACAGGTGTTTCAAAGTGTTCAATTTGTGGATGTTCTAAAACAAATTCTTGAAACATTGTGATTTAATACATCCCTTTGAGTGACTTTCCACACTATTTTGGTGCCTCTATTTTTTGCCTCTCGGCTTTTTATTTTTTTTATTTTGTTATGCAAAAAATTCCAATCAGCAGCATTCCTCAGTCAAAGCCCTGAGCCGGTCTACGTGGTTGAATAACTGACAACGAGCAGCATTGCAAATTATGATAATTACAGTTGCGAACGGCTCCAGCCCTCGTGTAGAACTTGCATTGGATATATTTGAATACATGTAACTGTGGGGGGTGCGCGGCGTCATGCTGCAGTGTAAGTGAGCGCTGATGTAAATGTTACCTGCATGAGCAATCAACCTGAGGCGAGCGAGCAGCAGAGGCAGCGCGCGCTGGCCTGTAACTCCTCCCAGTCGACTGCAGCAGCTGAAGCAATAAGCCTTTTTTTTCATTTACCCGCACTCATATACCGTAGTGTTGTTGAAGATATACAATGCAGATGGATGAAATACTGCTACAACCCTGGGAGTGAGTTAAACCAGTGCAGGCTCTCCGGGGGCCGCTGGAGACGTGGCCGAGCCCATTACTGCCCTTTATTTCCCATTGTTGCAGAACAATAGGTATAATTGCTGAATTTCATTACTTTGCCCATAAAACTGCTGCTTTCTTACAGCCGCTGCTTTAACGTGTCACAAAAGCCTGCTGCATGTGGGGCCATAAATAGAAGCGAGCGCACGCAATCATACAGTACAGTAGCGGTACAGTAGGAAGCAGCTGGAGTAGCGTCTGATGCTGGAACCATCTTGTAACAGTGTCACTTTAAAAGCTTTGATGTTGTTCTTCACAGCTCTGATACGATGTAACTGAAGCACACGGATCGATGGCACGCGGTTAAAATTCTTAATCCATTATTCCTACATTACCAGAGCAGCTTGTGTGACAATATGTAAACCTATACCATAATTGTTTCAGAATATCACACACACACACACACATGCATTTATATTGTATGAGACAAAAGGTTTTAGTTGTGAAAAAAAGATTAGGTCTGGGGAGAAAATCTCCAAAAACGAAAAAGTGGCACATGCATGTACACAGACAGCCCTGATATCTGCTAAAGCTCTGACAGCTGACAGGTAAATTGTGAAATATTTCATGGTTCTGTCAAACAGCTTATACCCACCTCCTCGCTCTGCCCACCTCCTCTCTCCGCCGCCAGTGAAGTCAAGTGTAGTTTCCTCAGTAAACACAAAATGGTCTTTAAGGCGGCGGCGGCGGCGGCACACGGCGAATCCGCTCCTCACGGAAGTGCTGCAATTACACACAACACTGAGTGCGAGCGTCGTCCAACACAGGCTCATTTCTGTGGGTCTGTTTTATTGCTTTCGATTGCTATTAACACTTAATCAGGAACATCTCTTGGTATGAGAGACATATTTGTGACGGACATCTAATAATAATAAATATTATTTACAGCAGTCTCCCTCCGAAGGGCTAGGATTACGTCTGGTGAGTGTGTGGTCCCTGTAACTGACGTCTCAACAAAAACATTTAGATTGTGTGACAAACAGGGGTCCCGCATCCATCAGGTCCCAGCGCCGGTTCCCCACCTCTCGTGCGACTCCCCCCCTCAGAAACACGGCGGCGCCGCTGTACTGTGTCTGCGGCCGTGTGATCCAGGAGCACATCGGGAAGATTTTATGACACAGTCACACAACGATTTGCCGGTTTTGCTGACTGCATGTCCTACACTGTCAGCGGCGCACAACCCCCCATCCCCCCTCCCATTCACAATGTACTGTCTACGCCGCTGCTGTATGGTGTGAGAGAACAAACCCAGGAGAGGAGCGTTAGCGAGTGACACGCACAGGAAAATACATGTCGGATCGAGTTGTGCGTCATCTGAGGGTAACAAAACTTTTTGACTGACATCGTTGTGAGTGTGTCCTTCACTCGCTGTACAGTGCTGTACATGCAACTCTCCGCGGTCAAACTGGGAAGATTGCTCCTCGCGGAACGCGCGTTGTGTTTTCGCACTTGCTCCGAAATTACATTCCTACTGTAGTTGCTTTTAGCGTTAGTCACAGTAACAATCTGTAACAAACCATTTACTGACTAACGGTAAAAAAAAAAACACGCTTTAACAATTGACTGCAACTTGTTGAAGTTGGTGTTGTGCAGCCGGGCTTAGGCAAACACTTCTCCAAGCAAGAAGATAAACACAGTTATTTAATTCTTACAGGACTGAAAGACAAAACAGGCCTGATTTTCCAAGTGCGCTCAGATGAATATAGCTGTAAAACTGAAGCCTGGTGTCTCACTCAGCCGACACTCCAGCATCAAGTATGCACATTTTGTCGGATGAAGTCTTTAAATCAAACCAATAATGCTAATTAAATCAAGCACATGTTTAACAATTCAGCTGCAACTTCATTACCCCGGGGGTTTTATCTCGCACTTTATGCTCTCGCCACTTGACTTTGAAACATAGCATCGCATCCGCGCGGTGCTTTTAAAGCGGTGGGTGCAGCCGTGGAGTGGAGTCACTCCCACGTGAGAGGCGCTCGTCTCCTTAACTGGCGAACTGTGCGTGCACCTCGCTGGACTGAAGGACTCCACACTCGCTCAGTCGAGGTACAGTACGTCCATGGCGTCGCTCCGCTTCAAACCCTGGCAGGTAAGAAAATGAACAGATGCCAGTCACCAGCGATTCATCAACATGATCAAAACTACTGATTTATTTGAAAGAGTCTGAGTTGAAAGTCTTCAAAATGTGAAAACCCCAGTAAACATCTGTTCTGAATCCACCTCCACAGAAAATAAGCCTGTATGAGTTTTAACCACAGGACTCATTTTGGGGCATTATTTTGATTAGAAAATTTGCCGCTGTGACATTTGTATGCTTGGGTGGAGATGTCAGGATGACAAAATGCTGAGCATCACCTTAAGTATCTGACCAGTGTGGCAGTACAGTGCATCACTCAGTCAAACGCCAGGCTGACAGGGATAACCTTCAGGTTGCGAGTCAAATACCAAATCAGTGCTGTGGCGGCTTAAGGATGTTCTTTTCACAGAGAAAATAAAGATGCTGAGATAAAAGGTATAAAAGGAGACACAAAAGGCTTTTTTGTAGGCACGATGGGAAAATGGAACCAGACCAATCGCTCAATATGAGCAAATATCATAAATGTAAGAATAGACATATTTTAAAAGACAAGTAAATAGTAAATATTAATCAAAAAGCCCAAAAGAACATTCATCAAATATGAGTGATATCTAACTCAAAGAATGAAGTCATACAGTAGAAGAGAGTGTATAAGGCTTAGAGTAACTCCACTTCCTGTTGGACACATCTCTAAAGGAACGTCTCCCTCTGGAACAAGGCAGCTGTGAGTAAAAACTGTGGCGAGTGTTTACCGGCAGTCACGGACAGGATGACCGCTGTAATGCAGATTTGATCAAAGATCAATGCGTCGTGGTTCACTGACAAAACAGGAAGCTGCTCTCCAGCACGTGTCACTGTTTGGAGCTGAACTGTCTAAGTGAATGTAAATACAAGAAGAGAAGCGATTTAATAGGCGGCTTGTATAGATCCTCCGTTGGCTCCGTCAATACAGGGAGTTTTTCTAATAATAAAGCTTTCTCTATTTGTTTTTACTCATGCTGGATGGAAGACTGTTTTTTTTGAATGATAACGTAATGAGGAAAGCTGCCAGTGTGGTTTTGTTTCAATTCATACCTGTGGGTGATCATTCAGGTCTTAATTTAAGTAGCAGCAATGCAGCCTAAAAGGAAATCTCGTTGCTGTGGCATTAGCTTAAATTCGTCACCAGAAGGAACCCTGATCGTTTCAGAAAGCCTATTTCTACTGTACATCCCGCTTTTTTCCCGGTTTTAGCACGGTGCATTCACTGGTTAAAAGACGGCGCGGAAAATCCGCTTCCCTGCAAGAACTGGAAACATGTCGGTGCATTCAGAAGTCGTATTTTGAGCCTCAGCTTCTTAAAAGCTTTTTTGAAATAATACTTGCATTGATGTTTATTTTGTCTAAAGGAGACTTTCATAACGCGCCTATGAAAACACGAACAGACATCGACGTGGACGCGGATGCTCGTCTGTGCCAACGTAACGCGGAAAAAAAACAGACATTTTCGCACCTACTTTCACACCTGCGCCTGGCATTTGGAGCCGCGTGCGTGGACGGCGGCCGCCCTTCATTAAAACCCGCTGCGCTACAAGAACGAAACGCAGCGCTGTGTGTCATGGCGATTAGACAAACCGCAGATCCCTAATTAATGCTTTTGCACCATTTTACCGTAATTTTACACCGCGGTCATAAATCTAAATTCCCGAACTGGTCACACTTCACTTGACCGCTTTATTACGCCGCGGTGCCCTCTCATTTTCCTCCGTGTCATTACCGGGCTGAACTTTCCCGTCGTGATTGTTCGTCGTTGTACAATCACGTCCTCAATCAAAGCGTAATCTCATCTGCTCCACTTCACGTCGCATTGCACATTTATGAAAAGTAAAAATCGTTTCAGTCCATTCCTTACGCCACTGAGCAGAGAATAACAGGACCTGGAAACAACGCGGCCTGACTTGTCAGTAATTCAATGTCTCCATTAAAGGATCATGATCTGTTTTATGATTCATGATGGCCGTGCAGGAGAGTCGTGTAATTGGAGTATATGAGAGCAATGGCTCTCTCAACAAGATTTCAGCTCTGTTATCAGAGTAGTTACTGTCCCAGTATCACTTATTCTTTCCCTTTCTACTTGCACATCATACACAGATCAAAGTCATATTCCAGCAGTGCGCTGCAGTAATGACTGGCCTACATTTCCACTGCTTAAATTTGATGATGTCCCATTTAAATGCCTCCTTTTCCAAGTTTTTCTTTACGTTTCTGAAAATAAAAGGTGATTGTGCCACAGTAATTGTTAATGTTCCGTTTTACATTGGGCGTGTTTGTCTGATTATATTAATCAAGAAATTTTCTTGCCAGCGCTCTTCTGAATTGATGTTTTTTTTAAATGCTTAATTGAACCTGTTTTTAAGGGAAGCGTTTCCTTTTTTCCTTTTATTACACCAGGTATTGCCTGTGTGATCAAAGCTTCCTCCTTTGTGCCATAAATCAGCTGTTTATGTGCCAGCACCGTCTGGATATTGTCAACTCTCACTCTGAGCATCAAGTGTATAATAATCCACAGCTAAAAATACACATTTGACTCCAGCAGACGTTAAAATAAGGGAAGCGCTGTGCCCGGTTTGTGTGGAGTCACATGCAGGGCAGGCGAGTTGTGCATATGTGCTGACAGACAGCCACAGTCTTGTTTGTTGACAATAAACACTGCAGAAAATACCAAGCATATCATTTAAAGTCTGTCTTCACTCAACGCCGTGTTTTGCTTTTTGTTGCAATTCCATGCTTGACCTTCACGGTGCAGATTGATGTGTGCAGAGTTTGACATCAGAAGGCTGCTTTGACATTAATCAGCAGGGGGAGGGCAACGTTTCTCCGAGCCCTCCATAAATCTGAGCTCAACGCACTCAAGTAAAAGGTGATTTCTTTTAACATCACAACTAGTTTAGATTCTAATTATATCCATACTGTAGCTTTGTGGGCCTTCCAACTTCTTTGGAATTCTGGGAAAATAATTTAGTTGAACTGAGATTTGCAAAGTTTGCAAGTGCCAGTTTCTGATGCTTGATTATATTCATAACAATTAAAAATGTAACTTTGGCTGTTGACTAGTTTACAAGACGTATTTAAAAATCCTAGACACTGATAATTGCCAAATGTTTGGGAGTAAAGCCCTGTGTCCAATTGGAATTTAATAGCAATTAAAAATAATATATTTTCAGTATAAAAATAATTCTTAGGAAAGGAACAAACCATTAAGACAAAAAGAAAGAGTGCAGTAACAAGGCTGGTTATGGGTCAGATGAGGGGCATTTGACAAAATAAAAAGTTGCCAGTTAAAAAAAAAATAATAATGATAAAGTCACATAACAGGTCACTGACAAATAGTGGAAACAAGTAAAATGAATATAAACCAGTTGCTTTACATCACAGATGTGACCTCCAGATAATTAAGCTGTCAACAGGGGCATAATACTCGGCCATTAGCGCATTTTTGAGTATTACTGAATACGGAAGCGATCTCTTTGATTCGAACAGAGGCCTGGAGTCAAGTTGCTAAAACATGACGAGGAACAAAGGCTCAAGTGATGCTGCTCTTAAGTCTGAAGGAAGCAAAAAAAGAAAAAACTAATGATATAACTGCACATTGAAGCACAGATTCCTTGACCGCGCTGACACCACATCTGAAGAAAGGGAGAAAAAGAACAACAAACAAGTGAAAATCACACTGATGGCAAAAGTCAAACTGGAGCATCACAGACCTAATGCACACAGAGGATCTGCAGCCACTGCTGCCCGACTCGCCTGCGCTCGCTTTCAGGATGAGCGAAACCTTCACCTTTAAGTAGGCAGAACCGGCGACGCCCTTCACACCCGCCTCAGAGTCCGGCTTGTTTTGATGTGTGAGCTCGACTGGTTCGGCTGCTCTCAGATCAGCTCCTACGGCCACGGACAGATTATAGCCTGATTTTATGTCCCCGTCACTTCCATTTTGTCGCCGCCCGTGTCGCTGGCAGCAGATCTGTAATAGGTCTAAGAGTCATTTTGCAAGATCAAGGGTGAAATAAGCCAGTGATCAGCGGTTTGCATTAATGCTTATGCTTCACCCAAGCAGGACGATTGCCACTTTAATATGGAACGGCCTGGGGGTCCTTCGCTTAGTTCTGGTGCCAAGGAAAAAAAAAAGTACATGGGAGTAGCAAGTTGGGTTCATAAATAATGGAATGATGATAATTTTTTTGCCATCTGGCCTCTGTACACCCCCACACTGAATTTAAAATGAAACACTCGCACATAATATAAGCAAATTCATAACTTTCAGCTGTAATTGGCATTAACCCTTGGGAATTACAGACATTTTTTAACATACACCTATTTTCAGGGCTCGTAAATAATAGAGTACTCATAACCCTGCTTATAATTGGTTGAGCGTTTAGATTTAGGCATTGTCTGTGAGTTTGTTTACAAATGCCAAAAAAACCAAAACAGATTTCATCATCTTTATTTACTCTGTCCCTAAATGTGACCACGCTGTGTTAGAGTTATCAGCTCTACATATGTGCAGCACACACACATTACACTTCACACCTGCACAATCTGACACCTCTAAGGGGGGCGATTATGTTGCCTTCATGTGACAAAACAAATGACTTGGGATGAGCAGCGGAACAGTGATTCGTGAGGTAAAGGTGATGGTGATGTATGTGTAAACCTACAACGTGCAAAGCTACCGCATGTGATTTCTGTGGCGCGTTGAGGACGCTCTAAACCATTTCCTAATGTGGCGCCGTGCTGTTGAAGGCTCCTGTGACCCGGACTGTTTGAACATATAGCAGGAGGCCGGGGAGATGCTTTTCTAAAGGCTTTTGAGCGAAGCTTGCCCTTGCAACTGCCCTGTCAATCAACGCACTTCAGGTCCGCTGCTCCCCTCGCACCGGAGCTTCAGACGTCGCTATGGCTGAGTCACAGGGTAGCAACCGGCACATTCCGACATTAGCCGAGACAGTACATGAAAAGACGAGCGGTGGAAGAAAGGCCTTTGAAGAAAAGGGAGGAAATAACGTTGAAAAAGGTTTTGGGTTAGGTCAGGAAATTGTGTTTCATCTGCGACCAACACATCTGAAGCAGCTGAAAGCTATCGATTCCCATACATACATCACCACATAAACGAATACTGTATGTATCATACAGTATCCTGACATGGTACATGTTCTTTACATTCTTTCACTCTTGACAAAGTAACACTCCAAGACCTCAACTTGCTCTCATCAAATTCAAACTTTTAAATCTCTCCACCCTATTAAAATGCAAAGATCTGATAAAAAATGCTCACTGTGTGTTTTAGTCACTTAGACCTCATGAAATATTTCCCAGAGTGCAATGAAGCGACCAAATGAGGCGAGTGGATGACTTCTTCCCGGCCTGACCACAGCTCTCACATTAGACAGCCCATCAACAGGCACATTTGCACAGGAGGGAAACACTAATGGTGTGATTAGGCTGGAGGTGAAGCTCAAGGCCTGTGACAGCAGTTTACATCGTGGCAATCAATTACCATAGAAAACACTGTCGAGTCCGGCTTACCATTATCTTTTACCCAACGCCGTTCATGGCAAATTACCGTCCTGGCAACAAACCAGCAACAGCATTCTTGTTGAAAAGTTTTTTTAAAAAAAGTTGAATGAAAAGGTCCAGCACACCAGCAGCAATACACAATGTGGATCTTCACACCAACATTAGAAACTAAGGAAAAATGCAACATTAGACAAAAGCCTTGACAGTTGAAAGAAGGCCACGCTGCAAATCTTTTAATCCTTCACAATCTGGAGCGCAATGTTAACCAGGGACATAAGGATGGATAAGGCTGCCGTCATCCATCTGGGTTCAAAGATCCAGTGCAGCTGCGCACACTAAATCCACGTCTTCTGCCCTACACGATAAAACCCGAGAATTATGACCAATGCTAATAAGAGATTAGAAACTTGATTCATTCCAGGAGAATGAGCTCCCCTCATTTTTAGGTTTACAGATTTTGTTGAATTTGGGAAGTAAGCAGGCCAGAGTTCATGGAGGATGCTACTATTACTACTGTATGTCCTTCTCAGCTACACTGAGCGTTCTGATGTGTGTTCAAAATAAGTTTGAAATAATTATGCAAGGATTCCAATAGAAACAACAGCTCTAATACTGAATGATGAAGGTTTAAAAAGGTGTCACATCAGCAATACTTTCGTTTATCTCATTCCATGTTTACTGTTTACTAATTTCATCCTTTCTGTTCAGTTAGAGTTCAGTATTTATGACATTTAAGGTTAGTTTAAGGTTAGTTATTTATTACACCATACAGTAGGATATTAAACATGACTGTTTTAGTAAGGTGGGATGTGCAGTAATTTGACTTTATTTTAGTTATTCTATGAGATTGAGATAGTTGTAAGGAAGTGACAAACAATTAAGGATGTAACTGTGCAATTGCATTAGTAACTTTTTCTACCATTGTCCTCCAAGATCAAAACTAACCTCATTCAAAGTGATAAATATTATGCTGAGGACATATTTACTGTACATTATTCTTCACTATTGTCTCCTGCATCATCAAGGGAATGCTAGTATCCAGATCTACGAGTCTCCTCTATTCTCTCTCCTTTGCTGACATACAGTAGGTCTTTTATTTTACAACCTTCACTATTTCCCCGTTGCAGGTGCACTTTCCATTGTTTGGGAATGCACAGTGCAGTGCAGAAGCTGTCGACAGCACTTTCATACAATAATAGCTGCAAGGAGGAGAAGAAATGGATATGAGGTGCCACACATGCCTTTGTCCATTGTACTCACTTTTCTCTCCCCCACAGGCCCTCAGCAGGCTCTGCCATGTGGCACACACAGCGCTGGCTGGAGACACAGTCTAACTGGAGGAAAGCACTTTGATGACATTCCAAATATTCCTAGAGAGGAATCACTTCGTCGCTATTGTTTTCCCGAACATCTCTCTTCGCCTCCAAACGCACGGAGAGTAACCCCGTCTTTCGGCCACGTTGATGCAACGGCGCCTGGAAGTAAAAAAAAAAAAAAAAAAAAACAGGCTCGCGTGAAGAAATAGTGCTTCTTCAGCAGCAGCAAATCTGGTCGGAGGAGCCGAGAGAGGGGCGACCTCACCTCTGTCATCCGCCGCGGCTGAAATGCCCCAGAGCGGGGCATTAAACAAGGCATGGAGAAACTGCAGTAGTAGATCTGCTGTGAGGCCAACGAGACAAGGCTGCGGTGTTTGTACTTGTTAGCTCCCAGCTGTGAACGTGCTTACACGTCGCCCATAACTCGGCCCCGCAGCCACCGCTGCCTGTATTTTTAGCCCGTCTGCCTTGTTAAACCCGGGAATAAGCATTGCAGTTTATTGAACGGTGACAGCGGAGTCAGTGCGGCGCTACACAGTCCTGTCGCTCCTTCAAAGCCCGTGTCTCTCTGCACTCCGGGCTCTATATTTTCTGTGGCTGTGAGGCATGAGCACAAGTTTTCGTCAGCAGTCTTGTAAATTTGGCATAATGGAGGGTGTCGCCGTCCTAACATCTTGTGCTCAGCAGGAAATCGCTTGACTCCCCGGTGCTGCTATTGTTTAGCCGCTATGTCCGTGCAGCGTACGTACAGTAATGAATGATAAGCCTGCAGGGTTTTTTTATTCCTGCAACAGGAAAGCGTCTATTTGCGCAGTGAAATACTTCTGGGAAGAGGCGACGGAAGAAGAAAGGGGAGAAGGGGTAATTGTTTGAGAGCTTGTTATATCATCGCTGGGTAATAATTGCTGTAATTAGTGACAGTGTACATCCATCTCCCTCAGATTGGCTTGTGGAAAAAGGATCAATTTGACAATAGGGCAAACAGATTGTTTTGTTGCAACGATTACTTAGAGTTTAAAAATCATATCAGATGCGGAGCGAATCTCCTCTGCATTCAAGCAGCAAGCGATAAGAGTCTCTAGTGGTGCATGATGTTTGTCTGCAGTAATTAACTGGAGGTGAAGATTAGGCGAGATTCCTCCTCCAGTGTGTACACATCCCGCTGAATTCCGATCCTGACCCGCGACCAAAACAATGAGCCTCATTTACAGCTCGCGCTCCACCTGATGGAGAGCGCGTGACAGCCATCACAGCGGCACAATAATCCGCCCAACTGTCATCTGTCATTGATATGTATTTATGACAGCCACACCATGCATTTTAATGCACTTTTTCATTATGCAGTAAGCAAGGAAACAAAAGGAGAGGTTTGCAATTTTTACCGCGAGAGGCCGGGTTGACGGAAAACTTTCGTAATATCGAATGTCAATATTCATGCAATTATGCGATGTCAAGGTGTCACGGCTGTCATTTCTTCACACAGAAAAGTACTCGGCTGTCAAATTCACTTTGCCTCGTTTAGTGACCAACCACTAAAACAAAAGAAAGTAAAGCAGACTATGTAGATTTAGAGCAAACTGTAGCTTGTTTTTTTCAGCCTAATGAGCTTTTTTTGCCTTTTTTGGGGGATTTGATTTGTTGAGTTACTGTAATGGCATCAATAGAGTTCACCTTAATAAGCATTTGTGTATTTGCAGATAGACAATTAACAATGTAAGAACCTTTAAAACACTATATGTATAAATGGTGTAATAAGTAATAGCGTTGCTTTAAAGTGTATTCTGTGTGTTTCTACACATGCTATGTTGAATAAAAGTGAGTTATATTTTGCATTAGCATTTGCGGTTAAATGGTGAAATATGAGGCGGAGAAAAAATGGCCAAATGAAGACGATGACCTTTAACTGAGCAGATAATTGTCCAGTTTGCACAGTCAGTGGAGGCTTCTGTTCTGTTTTGCATTGATCCAAAACCTAATTTTAAATAACTGAAGATATTATCAGTCGCCGGGTGAAATATCAAAGCGGGGACTTTGTTTTTGTGAAGAATCAATTTTCCTTTTCAGCGGCGGCGACAACAACAAGCAACACTGTGCAAACACCGGCGAAGAGCCTCTCTCTCTTATCTCCGCCCGCGTTGCTGATTCTTTCTTCTGGGAGAGCATGGGCAGGGCGGGTAACTAATGTTGTCCTATAAATCCCAGAGGAGACACCGAATCTGATATTGCACTAGACAAATAATCTTGACTTGTCAAAAAGCGTCTGCGGCTAATGGCGCTAGGCTGGGACGGAGCCACTCAGTGCAGGAATGCTGTAGAGCCTGCATGGATAGCACTTGGATTTGAATGTGAAGAGCCCAGTCCTTATGATTACACATTAGCAGCTTTGAGAACAATTGTAAACTCTATGTGCCACTTCCCAGTTAATCCATTATACATCCATTACGCATCTCGCTGAAGCCACCTCTCGTGCTCTCCGAGCATGGCCCAGGCCGTGCACAGGCTCTGACTGTAGGAGCTCCCGCTATTAACAGAATTAGCTCCAGCCAGGAGCGCGGCTCAGGGAGAACACACCAATTCCATTATCTCAGCTGGACAGAGGCCATTCTGTCTGTGCCACCCTGCAGCCAAAGTGCTCGGAGCGTGGAGCCACACCATTGTGCAGGAACACAACATGCGCAACTCTCAAATGCACTCTGTCAAAGCTGTTCTGCTTGAAATATTCATCTAGGTGGAAGACCGCATTTAAATGTGTTGAAGGAGTAAAATGAATAAAAAGGTACAAATTCAAAAATTCCTTTTTTTCCTTCCACCAAGTGGGTTTAGTGAACTACAGTGAACCCAAGGAAATTTGGAATACCTGCTTTTGCATAAACATCGTTTCCCAGGACAGTTTAAGCACTTTCTTTCCCAAACATGAATGTGAAAAAACACTGCAAACACAGAGTAGTCTGAATGTATTCTCATTATGAAATCATAGTTTGAATACTGCACAGCATTTTTCTCTGGACAGATTTTATACTGTGAGTCTGATTAAGGATCAAATGGAAGGATCAGATTTACCCTGAGGTTCCATGACTCTAATGCATATGATGAAATGAATCTCTTGACTTTCGTTGTTGTGGTTCTGTATGTTTATGAAGAAGACCCTGCTTTGACAGGCTTGTGTTGATCTCTGTTGATCTGTGTGGACCACGTATGGCAACGTGATGACACGCAGCCTTTGGCAACACAAGCACAGGCACCGTGAATCACAGCGGATGGCGCTACGTGTCGTTTCCTCCGGGCATCGACTGATTGGGGACGACTTCATTCTCTGAGCCTTCCTCGCAGTCCTGTAAAAGGGAAGGATCCGCTGAAATGCTCTTTGTTACTGCTTTTCTAGTTCAGCCGAGAATCCCTTGGAGCCGATGTGGGAGAAGCTGGAAGAGTTGGGGAAGATGCCAAACGAGAACAACAGACGTTTGGGAAGTGCTGCAGAAGACCTGGAAGCAAATCAAATCATATCTTCATAACCACACATGTATAATCTTAATATAACACAATTACAGTGCATTACCGTACTGTATGTACAGCACACAGACATCTCACATACTGTACAGTAGAACTGGCTGATCCACTGAGGACACGTTGGTGGAGCCACAGACGTCCCAGCGTCTGGGGTCCCATTAGAACGTGTCTAGAACACCTTCCGTTGTACTTCCTGTAGGTTATGTACTGTTCACTATAAGACCTCAGAGAAAACAGCACATGTTGGACAGGCTTTGTTTGTACAGCGTGTGTAGTCACTCTATGCAGTGCAGACTCCTGTGGTACAGTAGCTGTTTCCTACATGGCTTCAGTGGTGGGTAGTCTAGAAATCTGCCCACATAGAGCTTAACGAGCACATTTCTGACCCCGACCCGCCACAGAATCCGCCAGAAGGACTATCAAAGTGCTGCCGACGAAAGGATATGTTGTTCTTTATGCGTCAGTGTCCATTTGTCACTTCCAAAGTCACAGTTTAATGAACGCTCAATAAAAGGAGATGTTTCACCCGCGCGACTCGGCTCGAATTACACACCAAACAATTGCGAGTTTCACTTGCTGTCAAAATAATTCCCGTCCAATTCTGTCATCATTACCTCCAGCCAGCTCACCCGGTCCATTCTTTAAATATCAATCTGTTTCTGTCGTTTTTATGCAAACCTCCTTCCACCCGTCTCTGGCTCATCCTGAAGCGCGCTCGTGGCTCAGTTTGCTCTGCCGGCTGATTCTATCGCCAGCAGACCCCGGGGGTTTCAGCCCGTTTCCTATCTTTAATGCGTGTGAATTGCAAGGCTGCTCTCGTAATTGGGGTCTAATTGCCGAAGGTCCTTTATATTCACTCAATAAATGTTCCTATGCACACTATTGATCCGCCGTTATTGAACCGACTGTGGCCAGCGTTGCCAGGCAGCATTTCACGTATATGTTTTAATTCCGCCTTTAGACAAAGCAGCAAGGCTTTTAATTCCAGCTATCGGATCAGCCATTGTGTCAACAGAGGACTGGAGAAATGTAATGTGAGCACTGATGAAATTAGTGGCAAGTGGCTCCTTCATTAGTTTAGATCACAAGCACAGAACCTGCTGTTGGCAGCGACAGCTCCTGCAGCTCGCAGAGTTAGCGGTTGACGTCCGCGGCTGCGTTTCTACTTAACTCTGTTTACTGTGAAATTTGGACAAACTGTATTTTGTTGCCTCGTGTGCAAACAAGACCCAAGTTTCTGTTCTCAGCGGAGCCTCTTATGAAAATACCAGGCTAAATCATTTTGCATTCTGAATTATGAAAAAAAAAAAAAACTGAATGTGCACCTGAAAGTAAAACGATTCATAATGTGAAGAGCCAATAATATGAAACGTAAGAGTGTTGGTGCGGCTGCTAATGGATTCCACCACCCACCCTCTTTTAAGAGGAAGTTATTTATTAGCCCGTGTTGGCGCGGTGCAAAACATGCCATTGTGTCCTTGTGGGCACGCAACAGGCCATTTGCATATGTTAATAAGTAATATTGCGATCAATTTTAATGTTGTATTTCTAACAACAATGTTGGTTTTCCTTCTGGCTGTTGTTAAGCCAGAATCAGATAAAGTTAGAAAGAATGACGGAGCCCACGGGCGAGAGCAGAGAGAAAGGTGAGGAGACCAGGTGAGGATTAATGTGGGCCATAATAAAGTATTATCACATGGAGCGTGTCATTAGTATTTGAGGAGTGTGTTACAGAAATTTGCCTCCAGGCCAAACAAGCTTTGCAAAGAATGTTTGTGTTGTGTTGTTGTCTCCTAGAAAATGTTCTCCTGTACTTATTAACCGATATATAAAACAATCCTCCTGGTGTTCGGTGGTAAAACTGGAGAAACACTGACTAAAAAAAAATAGTGTTACAGTTGCTCTGTGACTTGTTTACAATATTCTGTAATAAGACCCACATTTATTACCATTTGTTTGACACATAGCAACTGTTGTTCGCTCCAACACAGGGAGGAAACAAGTATTCTGTGAAAAACCTTCGCTCCTTCTACGCACAAAAACAGAACAAATTTATGCCTTCGTGTTTTTTTCAACACCGGCATCAAAGAGAAAGGGAAACAGACACAGACACGGAAGAAGTGCTAAGACTGCTCGCTGAGAAGTGCATTGTTATTTCATACGGCGCACTCCTGTGACATTTTTTTTTTCCTGCAACATACTTGGATAATTCAGAGCAAGTGGCGAGATCAAAACAGAAAAATAAATTGTCTGGAAATCGCATTGAGGTTGTCAATACAGAGCTCCCCGGGGGAGGACGAGGAGGATGCGGAGGGAGGAAGAAAAGGAGACCGTTGTGGGAAAGTGAGTGACCAGGTAGCTCACATTATCAAATAAAGCTTGTCATCGGTGTTTACGCACTATTTTCTGCAGCCTTCCTGCCTGAGGCCATTCACTGAGAGGCAGAAAATGCTGTTAGAGATGCAGGCTGATGACAGAATATCACACTTCCAACTAAGCGATGTTTGGAACTATGCGGTGGAAATATATTGCGCATCTGTGGACGTGTTAATGCCCAGATCTGAATGCAATAAAAGCGAATTTCACGGCGTATGTTTTCACTCTCGCCCTGTGACTTATCCTCACGAGGGTCACGAGGTGCTGGACGGTGTCCCGGCTGTCCTTGGACAGGAAGTCGTTTTATATCAGTCTACAGTGATGGCTTTAAGGTGGTTAAAATGATGATCCACTGATTTAAAAAAAAAAAATCATCATCCACAAATCTCTAACATCTGTGATGGACAAAAAATACTGCATATCTCAGCAGCACAATCGTGGAGACGAGCTCCTCCGTGAAAGCCTCTAATTTTATAATCAAAGTCTGAAGACACAGGACTACTGAGCGTGCCCTCTTTACTCTATATTGATTGATGATCACGATGAAAGTTGCCTTTTCTCTGAAATCCCAGTAACAGGAATTAAGAGTGGGAAGATGATTCTTTTAATTCTTGCAGGCTGTCCAACTGCACTGAATACACTCAGGGCCGGTTCATTTGATTCATGATTAATTCCTGTGAATGTGCCTGATTAACCACATTTTTTTGGCCAACAGCCAGTCGGTATTGAAGTCGCTCCCAAAGGTAGGCAGGGATAATGGTGTTTGTTCTCAACGCTTGTTATGTGTTCAAAAAGCTGTCGACGCGCCTCGATCAGTATAGACCGGCCTGTAGGACAAGCATGACGCAGCCTGACAGCGGTTGGAGTCAGATGTTTAACATTAGAAACACAATCAAGCAGAACGGACGCTAAAAAAAACTGCACCTGAACAAATGCTTCAAAACATAATGCAATTTACAATCAGAGCCTCCTCCGAGCAAAAGCAAGTCTAGTCACCGAGATGCTCCTTTTGTGATTTTGATTAGACCAGACGTGCCTGATGAGCAAATAATTACTCAAGGTCAGAAGCTAAATTTTCTCACACAGGATGGAATTCAAATTATTTGTACATTTTATTTCATCAACTGCTTTAATAGCACACACGCTGCATTTATATGCTGCAGACATCCCCACGTACTGTATCTAATTAGCCAGATTCACCACATTTCAGCACTTTTACTATATTTAAATATGACAGGTTCAACATAATATTTATAGATTGCTAAAAGTCAGCAATACATTTCACGTCTGGAATTCAAGGACGCTATTTATGTAAAACATTTTAAAAGCATTTCATTAGAGATCATTTGTTTCATTTAAATTTAAAGATGCTCTTTTTTCATGTGTATTATTTGTGATTCATAGTCTCTTTCTCAGTTGTTTCAGTCCCTGTAAAACATTATATGTCCAGTAACAAAGCAGTAATGCAAAATTTATAAATAAATATGATATATATGACAAAAACATGTGCATTCATCAGTAAATGCATACTGTGTAAGCAGAATAGTTTCCAAAGTTACACCTAAAACCCTAAAACTGTCCTGATAATGTTCAGTGGATTTATCTTTTACTGTGGGTGCTGATTCAGCAGTTTTAGCTATACTGTACTGTACATACTGTTAGAAGGCAGCTGACTGTGTTATCTATGACATTACGAGGCTGAGGAATCAAACGACTGCATCAGTGTTCCTGCGGTCTAACCATAGTCTAATGCGCTCATCAGACTCATTAAAACCAAATGTGCCTCAAATGTCATCCAAGCAAATCATCCTGCATGTGGTTAATCACAATACACTCCTACAAGTCCACATTTAAATAATGCAAATGAAGATCACCCCTGCCGCAGCGGTTTGGTAGATAAATTCTTCTTTTGTATTCAGTGTTCGAGAGTTATTCCCTCACCACACACCCATGCAGGCACTTTGCTGTTCTCTTAATCTCTCTCTGAAACAGAAAGCTGCTGTGCACAGTTTTAGGATGTATCTTCAGTGTATACAAGCTTTATAAATGAGCCCTCAGAGATCCACGTCTATGATCTGTGATGTCACATTGATGTACAGCCCGGAGCTCTTCTTCTACTTCAATGGACGGGAAACTGACTGGGTGGATTTTTTTTTTTTAACCATTATTTATCCAGCGAAACCTGGATGAGCACACGTTTGCTGCCGTTTCCGCGCGTCCGTGTTCGATTCCCGGCGCCGTCTGCACCGACGGCGGTCTCGTTTCTCCACCTTTGGCCGTTTTGGACTGGAAAAGGACCGGCCTGCTGCTGAATGTCAGAACCTTCCTGTCAGACGGATTGGCAGGACCTTTTCCCCCAGCACAGTCCAACAACTGTCTCAATTATTAATGCCCATTGATACTAATAAGCTTCACTTGCATCCGTTCTGCTGTAAATGCTGCAGAAAACAAACATGGCGCTGATATCATTACAAACAGCTCAATCTCAATCACTGTGTGTGAATACCTGCAAATGATGCGCTCATAAATAATAGCGCTTGGGCTTTGTGTCTGCTTGTGTTGTCTGGATGGTTACACAACACTGAACACACTTGTCAGACTCTCAATCCTTTCCTCAAACATCTCATTTCGCCAAGAACCATCTTGCGGCGTTGAAGAAAGCAGCGCGACCGAGAGGGAGCATATTTTATCTCTTTCTTTCAGCAGATTGTCGAATTCAAACTAGCAATTTAACAGTGGCTTGAATGCTTTTCCAACTGCAGCCCATTAAGGCAGAATTTTCATATCACTCTTACGAGTAATAACTTCTTCTCTGTATTTTTTTTTTGTTATGTGTCAAATCTATTCAACCCAGTAAGTCTACCCTTAAACATCAAACAGTGTTCCTGTTGTGTTGCAGTTTCCTTTTCTGTCCTCTTGCAAATCAATTATGCATCAGTGTGGTTTCTCAGATTTGGGGCTGACAGTTTTTTTTTTTTTTTTTTTGGGACTACACAGGAGGAGGCAGTGGTGAGTGTTCACTAATGCTGAATAAACTGTCCAAGGGCAAAAGGACTGCATCTGAAAATTCACAGGTGTTCCCCTGGAACATCCAAATTTATTCAAATTCCCTGTTATGGAGCTGGAATCGGAATGTCTAATAGGCCGCTGGAATCCAATAAGGCTCCGCTGATTTACCCATAAAAGGCAGAAATTATCTTTGGGGAAAGAAAGGAGGGATATGCAAGTTAAATGCCACAGAACGATTTGTGCTCTTATGTGGACCAAAAGGTTAAAGGCTTTTCATCCATGAGGAAAAATGCTCTCCCCATGCATTTATTTATACTCTGGCTGTTATGGCTTTTCAAGTGTCCCTACAGGGCTGTCTGCACTTCCAGCCCCTCTCCACTCTGACGCACTTCCCCTAGTGGGGCTTGACTGCACTGGTGAGCATGTACAGCTCGTCTCGGAGCACTCTACCCTCTGCCTGGGGAATGACACCCTCAGAAAACACCTACATGGAAATGCAATTAAAAGCCTCCCGCTCTGAATAGTGCAGCCTGTTTTAGGGGACAGCGGCAGGAAATGCAGTGGGAGCGGTACACGGCTCTGGGATGGACGGCGGGTGAGCGACCGGTGGGGGGGGGGGTGCGCCTACGTTCCCCATCTGAGCCCGGCATCTTACTGTGCATCCGTCACTCCAGCGCTCGGTCTTAATCTAACAGTCTTTTATGTGATGAAACGCGCTAGCAACCGCACGCGGCCCACCAACAACAGCAGGGCTGCACACAGTGGTCGCACACATGGTCCAGTTATTCGCGCATGCTTATGCTCCTCAGACGGTTCTAAAGGTGAAACCGTTGCAACCCTTGAGTTGCAACCCTTGAGTTGCTTCGGTGAGAGGAGAGGCAGAACGTTAGCCAAACATTTAATCACGCAAGTGTTGCTGCTAAGAATTATCCGCACTCTTAAGGATTCTTGGACGGACATTTGTCCGCTTCGATATGTGCCGTGTTTATGGATTTCAAGAGGTGTCCAGCTTTTCTCCCTCGAGCTCGGTGAAGGAGCAGCGCGCGGTCGCGTGGACGCGGCCAATCGTTACAGCTCGCGGCCGTCGCCCCGTGGCCTCCGCTCTCGCGTTATCGAATGTTAGTGCAGAGGTCTGCGAGAAGTTGCAGCACAAGGGGGCGAGCATCTCTTCCCCGAACGAGAGGGGATTCGGGGGTGTTTTTCTGACCTGCTGCGGCTCTGAGCTCGGCAGAGGGCACTGTTTGCTGCCCTGCAAAGATAAGACAGGAAGGAGACTCACAAGAAAAAAAAGTGACTATGACGCGTTATTCATGGCTTCTTCTGTTCATAATGTTTAAATTAGCACTGGCTCCTGATGTTGCTGCTCTTCATTGCCTATTCCTGCTGACTCAGTTGGCCTCCAATAACATGAGTCATCATCCAGTATTTCTGACCTGCCGCTGGGATCAGATTGACTCACAGGTCTTCACTTCGCTGTGAAGCCCAGACGTGCACCATCGATGTCCCCGCAGGAGTGTTTATGCATCTCACTAGCACGTTCAGTAGGAATCCTCGGTTCCCAGCCGGCACAGGTGAAGCCCCACAGACAGATCAGAGAGGACACCGCATTCATTGTGTGCAGCAGATGTTAAAGGTAATTAAAAGTGCCTCGCGTGCCTCCTCTCCGGGAACCGAGCGCTGGATTTCAACATGGAAGCAGCGTCGCGAGGATGAAATTCGGGGCTCCGACGGGATGTTGATTTAAGGTGGCAAATGACTTTAGGCTCAGACACAGCTAAGGTGCTGTAGCAGCATTTTAACAAGGCCCGCGAAGCTGGTTAAGAAAACACGGCGATGCCGGAGCAACAGCTGGGTCATTTATCAAGCGGTATCTGCTCTCGTACGGACAGAGCCGCGATTCCCATATCTGTCTGCATTTTTTTTTTTTTTTTTACAAATCTGCGTTCTTGTCATGATTTTCTTTGCTAAACCCAAACTCACTGAGAAGTTTAATCACAACAGGTCTCCAGCTTCGTTTGTGCAACATTAGAAGGTTTGCAAAAACCTAGTAATTGTCTTGAAACACCTTAAAATGTGCTTGGTTTTAAAGTGCAGCGAGCAAAACCAAGAGAATTGTTTAATCCTTTGGAGATTATTGTCTGCTTAGTGAAATCTAACCTGCTTTTGGACATAACAAACAAGTAATAATACGCTGTGTGGGCGCTAATACAGTATGCAGACACAATAACACACACATATGGCTAAATATACCAGCTGTACTTTTACCTCCGTGCTTTTACATTGTTAACATTTCATTGTTTTCTCAATGTTTTCCGGCTCTGTGGCAAATGAAATTTGCAACATGTGTGCCTTTAAGTGTTCAAACCAAACGTCGCCTGTTTCTTATTTCGAGTGCACATTAGATGCAACACTCGCATCTCAGCACGGCCTTATTTGTGTGAAGGTTGGGTTTTACACTTTAAATCGCATTACGCTTGCAAAACAATGTCATGAAAGAAATGACAAAGCTGTTAATACACCATGAGTAATAAAATCCAAAGTATGGAGGACTAGATAGTGAGAGCAGCAGCTCTGTCACCGCTGTTTGCCACATTTAGCCTCCAACAGTGGTTCGGGTCTGTCTTTGCTGTGTTGTTACGTCCATGTTTGCTCTCATGCAGGCTGCTGCAGCGTGCGCGTTAACCCTGGGTTCAAATTGCTTGGACTGTAAATTACCATGGGCTTCTTCTTTACTCTAATTGCTTTGGATGCTAATTGGACTGTGGAATCGGCCTCTCCGCGTCTCATCGGGGATTTCCACAATCTGAATTCAGAAATAACATGCAAAAAGGCTTTCCAATTGCCACAAGACATCTGGATGGCCTTGCCCTGAAAGCATATTCATAATTAATACACACAGGGTGGTGAAAGGTGGCGTTCCCATTGAAAAACCTTCCTGCGTTGCCCCGGCTAAATGTGTAAAGATGTACACTTGGCATGCGAGGATGTGGCATTTGAATTAGGGCATGCTGCTTTCATTAAATTTAAAGTATAGGCGCCAGATGTTCACAGCTGCAGCACTAAATGTAGGCGTCTGAGAGTCATTTAGATAATCATCAAACCATCTCTAACTATCTGATCATGTCTCCCACCACAAATTAATGTAAACCTAAGCCATTTAGAACCTATATCTTCATAAAAAACTCAGCAATTAACATATTTAAAGCACATTATGTTAACCTTATGCAGACAAGAACAATAAAATGTTAAATTAAATGAAAATCAGAAAATCTTGACATTTCACGCTAGAGTCATAACAAAGAGATTCCACCTTAAGTAGCTTTTCTGTGCGTTGCAGACACTGCCCTTGAAATTGCACAGAGCGAGGGAAGAAATGTCTCAGCCATGAAACGGTGTATTTTTCGAACTCGGCGAGAAGTGTAGCATCAGACATGGAGGTCACAGAACGGCGTGCTGACGTCGTGGCGCTCTGAAAAGGGTGGCGATGTGAGAGTTGTGGCTGCCTCCAATGACTATGTTACAGAAAAGTCAGGGCGACTAATGGAGACAAGCTCTTTCCATTACTACACCATCTGTTCCGCTGAACAGTGGGTCCGGGCAGCTGCGCGCGCGCCGGAGCGGGACCCGGAGGCCGGTTACGGGGCCCCGGTCCCGTCGGCCCCGGAGAGACCCGACGGGGCCTCCCCTGCGTGCTGCGTTCACTGACAACCCCTCGCGCGCGGATTTGTTTGAATGTGCGAAAACAAGTGTGGCAAACAGTAATTACTCCATAGAGAAAGATGAACCGCGATGAATGGATGGTTCAAACTCGCAGTGACGCCGGGTTTTCATGTGTCTGTGGGCGTGTTTCCCACTGTATGTTGTTGTCACCTCTGTACTATAAAATAAATGAAAGCAATAAAAATGTGGCTGTTGAGGGATTCGCCATGAAACCATCTTCCTACATGAAACATTTATTTCTCCTAATTCTCCTTGCAGAACCTTTGAGTGGTAATAACATGTTTCTTTCCGCTTGGCCGTGCCAGACGAGCGTCAGGAAGACTGTAGGCCATAATTATCCTGTTTGTTCAGAAGCCCAGTGCTTTTTATTATTTAAATCTCCTAGGGCTGTGAAAGTGCTGAGAAGCGATTCTTTCTGCCGTTTTTTCGCCATGCCGTGTTAGACAGTGTTAATGCCGCTCTGTAATTTCTTGATGTTTTCTTCGGCTCGGTGTTTCGTCAACAATGCGAAAGATGCCTTAACCGGCGAGAAGAAGAGCCGTGACAGTGTAAACAAATCGCTTTGTGCGGCGATAACCAAATACATCCCGCATCCGCCGTATTTTTATTACGAGGACTCAACTTTTCCACTGCGAGCCCAGAAGCGGCGGCGGCGGCGGCGGTGGTTGCGTTTCTCGACAGTCACCCGTCCGTTTGCAAAATTCATGAAGACGTATTGCTGCCTCACATGTGCTAATGTGAAAATGTTATACATTAGCAGAATTTCATTAAATTCCTCACAATAAATTATTTAAATTAATATCAAATTTTAAATAGGTGCACAGTCGCAATGAAAAATATTGCCCTCCGTGGTGACAGAGGTGCCTCTAAACACGTTCTAACACATTTCAGCATCACTTTTACTAAGAGTTATACTTTTAGGATGAAGCAAACTTAAAATGTACTGCTGTATTTTCTACTGTTACCATAGATACAGTTTACGTTTGACCAGTGGCTGCTGGGCTTGTTTAGTTGCATGAACCCCGTTCGCGGTTGGGATTTTTTTTCATAACGAATCTCAAAGCGTTATTTATCTGGCAGAGGCAAAGGTTTCAGTTTTTAATCAGTGACTTATTGAGAAACCAATTTAGAGACCCAAAAAAAGTCGGGGCACTGGCAAACCAAGGTGAAATACTTTATTAAATAAAAACCACCATTTCTCACGGTTCGTCTTACAAACCGAGCTTTTCACCATCTACAACATATGACACTGAGAAGAGACTTAGGATTTAGATTAACCGCGGGGAGCTTTCCCGTGGACCACATCATCCCCGCTGATTTTAGCCGGGCAGCTTCGTAAACACAGCGTCTGCTTGACAGTCTGCTCCGCTTCCTGTTTAAAATGTATGCCGTTGAGGAGGAGAACAATCAGACGCCGTCTTCCCCAATGATTAAAAAGTGTAATTAAAAAGAAAAGTCATGTAACGCAGTGGTATTGATGGATCTGTCACAACCTCCTTCAGTGTGTTGCAGGCTTCCAACGTTCCCTTTTATTTACTCAATACAATGCCGCTACTGTGCAATAGTCTATGAAAACACTGAAAACGCCTCTGTCTGAGTTTCTTTACAACCTTCTACTTCACTCTGAGCTTCACCAGGTTTCTTCCCGTCTGCCTGAATCCACAAACACATCCTTTTTCAAATCCCCATCTTTATGTGACAATATTTACTCCACACCTTTAAATTATTTTCTTTTCTGGTGGCAGCTCCCTGCAGGTTTTAAGTGAAAATTAATTCAGAGCTGATAGTGGGCAGTCACTCTCCGCGCACGAGCTCATACAAGAAAATCATATGCAAGACAAGAGGAAAGCGGGAGAAGCCGGCGCCTGGTTGAGGCGATATATACGTCAGCCTTCGAAGGCCTGTGTTGGTCGTGTTGCGCGGACGGGGATCACGTTCCTGCAGTTACACAATTTCAAACCTTCCGGCTGTCCCAGTAAAACCACAGCCCGGCCTTTGGCCTCTGCGGGGCTTCGCTGGAGCAGCTGGGATTACGGGTCTTGCTCAAGGGCAACGCGGCGATGCTGATGAGGCGCAGGCGGGAGCTGCCCGTCCGCTCGTCCCGACCGGCTCCAATCTCGCCAGCGCAGCGGATTAAACGTCTGGTCGGAGGATTAATGAGTGGCTGAAGCGCCGCACTGTACAGTACGTCTTCAGCAAATAGTCCTGTGTGCTGGTTTGGATAATTAATATTTTGAATGTTCAATCCATCCCTTTGTCGGCTGAAAGCCCTGCTTGCATTAGCGGAGTGCTTTTCATGACATTTGACAACTACCGCGTATCAACACCACCGCAGTCGGCGTGATCACAAGTACTGCAGAGTGAAACGCTGCTGTGGCATCTCTCCTTTGTCTTCAGAATAATGACTAGTTATTGGAATATGTTTGTCTTTTGTCTCTGATATTATCAGATCCACTCTGTGGACTAACTCGGAGAAATTTAATCAGACTTCGCCTCTAAAATGGACATTTACAGCCCCTAAAAGCGCCCTCACAGTCACCACGACAGTGATCCGGACGGCGGCGCGGTGCATTCAAACGCTTGATTGATACGACTGACATTTTGGCCACATTTGGTATAAATGAAGTCAATTCCTGGTGGCAGACAGCCTTTGAAGAGCTCATATCTCACACTTGACTCCGCATATAGCCGACGCCGTCACAATCACTCATCAGCTGTCCAGACGGGTTCATCGGAGCTAATCAGCAGAACAGGGCCACAACAAGCTCTCTGTGGGAACGGCTCTCAGCAGGCACCTCTCATCCGCAGCCATCAACCGGGCCTCGACGGGTTTTAACTGAATGATAACAAATCTTCTATTTCCACTGCCTTCTAATAGCCTTGTAATCAGGTTATCATATTTTTATCGCGACAGAGAAGATAAAGGTTATAATCAGATTGTTGTAGAGACAGTGGGGCCACTAACTCACAGTGTGACATTAAAGTATGGGACCTGAGGGTAGCCCTGTCCTTTGGCAAACGCTGAGACGGCACAAAAGCCCCCTTCCCGTCTGCCGCTTGTTTACAGTAGGCTGGCTAACAGAGTTTGGGATTTACAGGCAGTTGTGATATGAGTGAGCACAAAGACATGAAAATGTCACCGTTTGTCAAAAGCTGTGACCTGGAATGAAAGAAAGCCGCTTAGGCAGCGGGTGCAGCCCCAGCGGCTCATTCAGGAGCACGAAAACACCCAGCGACCGCTTTATTAGGGACACCTAATAGTAGCAACTCTATCATTCTTTATATGTAGCAACTATAACTATAGCTGCTCTCACTGAGAGAATTGGTGGCGCTTGATGTGAAGCATATGGTAAAACTCTTACTGTTACAGTACAGAATGTACTGTATATTATACTTGATGTTTTTGGCACAGACTTAACATAGAAATCATTACTTCTAGTGTGTGTGTGGATGAGCATGTTGGACTGAATGGTTCTGAACCGCCCCTTCCCCTGACTACGATCATCTACACCTTATCCACTTGGGAACAAACCACATTTAATGGCTTGTTGTGCACCCCGTGCTCACCCCGTTCACCTCAGATCATCTGACCAGCGTTTAATGCGCTTCCTGTCGTAACCGCATATTAAATCCAGCTCGCCTTGAAGCCGCCTCACGCGGCGACGGCCGCGCTGCTTCTACGGCGGATGAAAAGCCCGTGTTCTTGATGCGGTGGCGCTTTGAAGCCTTGAAGACGTGACATTCATGTCTGCATTAGAGACTACGCCTCCCTAACGTTGGCCACTATAGAGGAAACCCATTCACAAGAACTAATCACGCCGTGATTACTTAACAAGCTTTAATTCACGCAGAATCCTGCAAGAAGCCATTATGAGGGAAACTTTCACTTCACTCATAAGCTCACGTTGGCATCGCCTTTGCTGTGGCACATTTCTTAATTCGCTTGTTGTGATCCAATATGGTTAATGAATCTTGCTGAGTGGGCTGTGGCGCTTAATGGGAGTCAGCTGTGCGGATCTTCAGTTGTAATAGCTGATTGTTCAGATGATGGTTTGCTGGCTTCGGAACATATAATCATCTTTGCATGATGTTAATATTCAATGCAACCACTGCCTTAATTGAATTTAATGAAACTGTAAAATCTTTCCCGAGATAAGGAAGCGTTCGCTTCATGTTGGAACCTGCATGAGACGCAGGGGTTGTGTGCGCTCGCACACGGCGACTTCAATTGTAACGCAACAATCACTTAGCGCTGCAGCGAAATTGGATCTTGTTATGTTGAATGCCAACTGGCAACATTTGTCAGCTACAAAAGAGAACTGCCAAACAGCACTTTGATACACATTTTCAAAGCGTCACGAGCCAACAGATATGAATCCAAAAAGGCAGAATTATCCGTAACCAGCAGCGGGAGTGATGGTCCACCACCTGTAGTGATTTCACAAACTGTTTACGTTATCTTCACTGCGGATTTGATTTATGTCGCATATTTTATTACAGAAATACTCACAGCGCCAATTGATTTGTCCTCCCACCCCCTCGTTTGGTCGCCCCCGTGCTCCAGGTTTAAAGCCGATCAAACTGTGACCAAGCGATTAGGGGTCAGTCCCAGCGACACTTTCCCACTACTGTAAATATCCATTTTATTAGACACAATACTTAAAAAAACACTAAACAAAACTGGAGAAACGTCCTAATGGCACCTAGAGGGCAAAACACTTTAAACTGTGTCACAGTGGACGGCCGCATGGAGGAAAAACCCACCCTCAGTTCAAGCATATATAGAATAGGTTAAGAATATATTATGAAGTTGAAAATGAAAGTATAGTCACAATTAATTCATTTCACCTAATAATTTATACACAAAACAAGCCTCATGCAAAGGAGGAGAACTGAAACTGAAAGCACTGAAAACCGTTAGAAAAAGAGGCATTCACCTCGGGTTTAACCTTAACAGCCACTAAGTAGTTTGCCTTAACTGTTTGCACCAGGCAGCAACTCACCATATGAGACGATGATTCGCTAAATATGAGCTGATCCGCCAGCAAAATGTGCCAGAGGAGTCTGAACGCGCGATTGTCCAATCAAAAGATGACATCAGGGAACTCGACACAGGCCATTAAACACAAACAAATGATCAACTGTAGCGACTGCAGCACCTCTGCATCATCAGCCAGTAGACCTGTAGAGAGGAGGAAGGAAGGCCAGCCAGCCTTAACACATGTGCACAAAGTGAGGCGCCCCCATCTGACTTCTCTGGATTCTTGCTCGCTTGTCTGTAGCCTTCACCAAACCAAACAGAGCTTTTCATGAAATGAAGAGATCAAGCAAAAGGACACATGTCACAAGTGAGTGATTGAGTCTAGAAGGGAAACAGATCCATTGACTGCCTGTTTGTTTAGCGGGACAGTGTGTTCCCTGCTGCTTTCGGCGACATGATGATGATGAATAATTTCCTGAGTTTCTACATTTCTGAACGCACAAACAAGAAATCTCGGATACGTCTCTTGAAAGCCTAATGTTGACTTCATCTTCTCCACCGCGGTCTCACAGGACATCCTTTGCAAGGTCGTATCCAACGATGTTTAAAGTTCAAATCATTTTTAATATGTGGGCAGCAGAAGTGTAAAATCTGACGTGCGCAAAGCTCAAAGTGTAACTGCTGCAAGGTTTGGCATCATAGCTCTCCTCTGAGTTAATCAATGGCTCAAGCTGCTGCGCAGCAATTCTGCTTCTGATCCTGTGTACTCTGCCTTAAAGCCTTGATGTGAGTGAAACTGAGAATATTAACTTTTAAGCTGCGGCGCGGACCTGAGCGAGGACGAGAATGGGCTCGCAGCGCGTTCAGATGCTGTAACGCTGATAATGACCAGGTGACAATGCACACATGCTCAGTAAAGGTTGCTTATGCATTTATAATGTAACCTTTATTTAAGCTTAACCCTAAAAAACTCTGTCAGACCCCCCACCAGCGTTTCTATAGTAACACAATAAAGGCGCTCGATTATGCAGCCATCGAAGTGAATAGTGAATAGAAGGAGATATATATTTATATTCAAAGCTAAATCATGACCGTCTGGATTTGGGAGTTGTGACTTCTGAATCCACTTTCTCATTAACTGTGATAGTGTTTGGTCATAATGCAGAGACGTGTTGTTACCAGGAGATGGCAGCAAATCGCAGTCATCGCTCCTCGACTAAAGTCTTTGACCAAACAGTGTGGGTGTGTGACTGCACAACATTCCCCCCTGTTGTTTATCCGTTGACTACGTTTTTCCTTGTTATAAACCATAAGTTACTATTATAAAATAAAACAATAACTGTACTAAATAAACACTATTTAAAAACATAAACACCACACAGTCTCTCCTGGTTGAATATCATGTTCCTAAAACCTCCTTAGTGTTGAAGCTCAGAACTTTAAAGTCTTATATCAGTCGCAGCTCCTTGAATATAAGACAAGCTGTAAGTGTGACAGACTGAAGGAACAGTGTTTTATTGTGGGAGACGGTCTCTGTAGCCAGACTGCTGCCTTTCACCACTTGATGGCAGTGTAGCTGTGGCAATCAGCGTTCCCCAATTTGGTCAAAGAAAAAAAAGGCAAAGCTCGATAAACGGGGAGCACATGTGCACTGTATGTACTGTAATGCTAATTTAATAGAAGCACGTCCCATAAGAATGATGACACATGCATGACACAATATAACACAGCGTCAGTCGGGGCGACGCTGCAGCCTTTGATGGGAATCTGAGAGGTCGTGTGTGTGCGCAAGCTAAGAAACAGCTTATTTCACAGCAAATAAAAGTGTCTCATGAAATCAGATTGCTGCAAAAACGCCTTTAGCGAAACGTCAGTACATCCTGTCTTTGTTTCAAATGCACACTCCGCTTCTAGTGTCCTCCCTGTCGGCGTCTTCCTCCTCCAGTGGAGCGGGGCGACGTCCAGCAGACAGCCCCGTTTGAAATGGTAAACAGCCTGTTGTGAGGCGGTGGCCGTCGCTGCCGCTGTAAGCGGACCGGCGGCCGCCCGCTGGCCGCGCTTTAATGTTAAACACCGAGCCGCGTTGCGCGCGAAGATGAATATTTCATCGTGGATGTCGGAGCATGCGGTGCGATGACCCCGGCACCGTATTAAGCAGCCGGCGACCTGCTACTGTCGGCGCCGTGCTTTGGCAGACGTAATTAGACGAATCTATGCCCTGAAGAAGTCAGACTGTTCTGGGGTCAGAAGTCTGTCCGGCCTTCACGGTGCAGCGTGAGGATAATGTGATGTAATTATGTACCTAGCGTGTGACCCACTGAATGTTTTGGGCTGTTGACATCTCTGAGTGGGCAACCCATCGGAACTTTAAGGCCACCAACCTCTCCACATGACTACATAAATGTAGATCCTGGGCTTTGGAGGAACAACACCAACAACTATACGCATATTATGAGTTAATGTTAAGTTACAGTGGCTCTTTACTGGTGACAACTTCACTTTTGTCAAACTTATCTGCAAATGAACTTTTCCCCAGCACCCGGTGTCGGCCCAAGTTAGGCTCCGCGGCTGTCATTCAGCGGGGGAGTGCGCTGAAGTTGCACAAGGTGTGTCAGGGAGATACAGCCGAGTCAAAAGCCCGGGGCGCAGCGTGTATTAAGGTTAATTTGAACTGATTAGATTAAGCAGCGGGGCTGTGGCTGTGGGGAGCGAGGACGACGCGGTGTGTCCTGCCGTGAAGGGTGCGCCGGGCGCTTTATCTGGCGCTGCCGAGTCAGGCTGCCGCTCCGACGCTCCGAGTTCAATTCTTCGGTATCGTTCATCCAGCAGCTTGTCACGCTTGACGGGAGGGTCCAATTGGCAGTGTCTGGGAAAAGGAGGCGTGTAAATGCTGTTTTGATTAATAGAGGATTTCTAGTTTTTGTCTGGAGTGTTTATTTATGAGCTACCGTACAGTGCAGCAGCTGCTCCCGCGTGGACTCAGGTCACTTCCTGTTACGCCGCTCGCTGCTTTCACGTCTTCTTTTATTCATTGGCCGTGGGGTTGGGGTTGGAACATACACCTAAATACTTAACAAATACAGTAAAAACTTCTTCTTGTTCCTCCGTGAGCTTTGCGGACACTTCGTTCTCTCACTGCAGAGTACTTCAACTTTTACGAGCTTTGTGCTAAAGAGAACCGCCTTCTGCTGATGTTCAACAAGCACATGCATCGCGCCATCTTTTCCTAATGTCGCTGCTAGACAGCGATGAGCATTGAACACCAAAGCGGATTGTTTTGTCAGACGTCAGGGGACCACCTTCAGGAACCAGCGTCCTGTGTACTCGTCCCCATGAGAGATCCGAGTCAAGCCACTGACCCGCTAGCTGGCACCGCTAGTCCCCACAGCCACACGGGTTCAATCCCACCCGCCACGTCTCTCGTCAGCTCCCAACTGGCAGCGAATATATTCCTCATATTCCCGCCGTGACTCAGTGAACCAGCAAGTGAGTTTTGCATCCAGAGTATTACACTCAAAAATTGGTTATTTCCACGCTGGAAATAGAGGCGAGATTGACTTAAACAGTATAAATCGGGCGTGTGTCGTGTTTATTTTCCTGCATACGGCTCATTACGAGACAAAAATATGAAGCTCTTTAGGTGCCTGTCGCAATTTGCTGCCGACTTGAATCTGAACCGAAGCTCTTTTCGCACCCGGAGAAAATTGAATCTCCCGCAGACGCGGCCGGACAAGCGCTAACGTTAGCATCGGGCCGCGACGGGAGCGTCTACATCTCGCTTCCAATTAAGCTCCCTTTACTACATATTAAGTGCTCGACTTAAGCTACAGGCAGCAGCGGATGCATTTCAGCAGAGCTGGATTCCCTTTCAGTTTGACTGGCACACAGTGTGTGCGAAGACACTGCTAAGCCCAGCAAAGATTTTAGTTTGAGGAAGAAAAAAAAACTACCGCAGCCAAATTGCGACTCTCTTCATCTGTAAGCTTCCCTAAGCCCCGCTAACGGCTTAGCTTTCCCTTATTAGCATTGGCTGGTGTGCCCGTTCAGCAGACTACTCCCTTCCCCCCCCCCTTTTTTTTGTGCCACCCGTCTATTTACCTTTGATGCAACCATGTGCACTGATCGCTTGGAGCAGACCCATTAAGCTCTCTCCTCCTGTCATCGAGTTGTGATCAAAACACGGCGCTTATATGCAAAGTAGATTTTATCGATTGTTTTTTCTGGCCTGTCTCCTTTTAAAACACAGTCGTCCCTTTTAAAGTCTGCCGGTTGAGGCGGGACGTGTTTTCATCCAAACGGGAGCATGTGTGGTCACATAGTGTAGGAATAGTTTCTGATTTTCTTCACTGTTTGACGTGAGGTGACTTTTCCTTTATTCCGAAGACAGCGCAATATTTTATGTGCGAAATCTAAGAATAGGATGATTTTTTCCAGCTAGATGTGCAGTGAAGCACCTCTCCTGAGAATTAATGCAAATGTGCTGGATATATTCCTTTGTATCTTTGCAGTCTTGAGAGTGCCATCTATTGTATGTTATGTATCGGCTTTTCTGCCGTCTGTTTGACACCCAAAACAACAGCACTGAAAGAACCAGTGTCTGGAGGCTGCAGGAGACACTGACAGCGTCTGTCATTTCTACTTTTGTACATTGTTTGGAGTAGAATGGATGATTTTTATGGAAATTGCACGATATGTCTGAAGTCCTGAATATTTAAACACCGCAAGCGGAGTCTGCAAACTATTTTGTACAACTTAGTGAACGCCGGGGTGGTGGAGGCAGCGAATGTGTTGCTTTGGAGATGGCGTCCTCACCTACTGCATTCACAAAACAGGCTGTCAAATGGAACCAGCGTTGCTTTGTTTACTTCAGCCCATAAGTAAAAGGGCTGAAGTGCAACTCCAGACGCTTGATAATTGGCACGTTGAGGAGGAAGCTACTTAAACAGCAGAGGCAGACAAAGCAGCGGCTTAGAGCAATGCTTAAATAAGCGCAGTCGCTACCTTCTAGCTAATTCACGTATTTTCAGCCAGACTAATTGACCAAGCATCACATCCCAAGGAAATATAAAAATCCCTCACTTTAGTCGTTTATATGCAGATTAGCGGGCGATATGAGTCACACTGAGGCAAGAAAAGGAAAAAGTGAGCCAATCAACACCTGTTTATCAACCACAGCTGTGCCACATGCACTTTGATTACCTCCCTCCATCCTCCGAGCGTCACGCAAACATGCATTCAACATCCTCAGCCTCAGCCTTCTCCTGTTTCTGCTGCACACTACCTCCAACACAGCCATTGACCTTTTTCTTTTTTACAGGGTCAGGCCGTGCACCAGCTCTCTTTGAGCTCTTAATGTTCTCCCACCTTCATCCACAATGGCGGCTGCAAATCCAGGCAAAATCTGAAACATGATCAGCTGTGCAACAAGGCAGTTTAAGCAGTGAACTAGTAATTGGGTGGGTGCATAATTAAGTGCGTGGCTTTTAAAAATTGCCATTATAATTCAGCTTGTTCTGATGGTAATGGACTCGCTGTCCGAGTGCTTAAATAAACGTGGCTCCCACAGCAAACGTTAAAACAGGACCCATGTCTGCAGTCGAGTACTTTTTTCCCTGAGCTCACTGATCTTTGTGTGTGCGCAGCGTTTGAATCGCAGGCGCACCACCTGTCATCATAAATCTGCATGAGGCCTATTTCCAACACATACAAATATGCTTGAATACATTGGAATTTAGCGCAGCATGCCGACACCTGGAAATTGGTGGCGCTGCAGGGTGCACATTTTCTCCCCCCAGTCTTCACTCACGGTGATGGGGGTAATCACTGGAGCATCAGAGAGGCTCGTGAGCATTCTGAGCCACAGAACGGGGCCATTCTCATTTTTTGGAGGTGAAATGGACATTCCAACGCTCTTTACTAGCTGTCTGCTAAATTACTGTACCTTCGATCTTTGAACTGGTATTTGTATTCACACAACAAATGGGTTGATGCAAAGCTACATGCCCCGAAGAGGCAGCAATGGGAAGCCGGCTCTCAACATCTTCAGTGTTGTCATGGATGAGACCTGAAAAGGTGCAGGGATACGATGCAGAGTGTGAGTGGAATGTCAATGTCTACATCATGTTCTGTATCGTACGATATATCGTGCGATATTGAGAAAAACACAGCAGCAGCTTTAATTCATTAAGGAACGTAGTCAGTCAGTGGTTGTAGAGACGTGTGACATTAATAGTGCTTGACAGTGTTCTCTGCGGTAAAACTGAGGCCTGACAACCTGATCGCTCATCAGTCAACCAAAACCATCCCAGCTCTTTAATGAAGACCTAATACAAAGCTGCATCCTGTCTATAGAGCAATGTCCCAAACAGCCTAACAGTCAGATCAGATAAAACGCCAAGAACTCAACGTGATTAAGGTCACACACATTGAAACAGCTGTAGGTTTCTCTTCATCCTTCCAATATCAATATGGAAATAATTTTATTATGTTACAGTATATACTGTAATAATATGTACACTTTAAATTAGTTGCAGCTAATTAGATATATACAGTATATATATTAGATACTCTTGATATTTCACTTACTTAGTATGTATATAGAATATACTTCTTTGTCCTCTTGACCTTATTTCCATCCTCTCGTGTCTTTTTCAGATCAACCTTGCATATCTCTCTGAACGTTTTTGAGGTGAAAACGGCTGAAGCCGTCTGAGTCACATCATTTCAAGTGTGCTGTTTTCAATACATTCGTTCAAGGCTGAGTCGATTCTGTGTTCTGTGTGTGTGTGTGTGTGTGTGTGTGTGTGTGTGTGTGTGTGTGTGTGTGTGTGTGTGTGTGTGTGTGTGTGTGTGTGTGTGTGTGTCACTGGGACTCAAGCTCAATCGCATTTATGTGCTCCCTGTCATCGCAGGGGCATATTTAAATATATTATGATGCTTCAGCTACAAATATAGACTTAATGTTGTAGAGATCAGCTTCAGATGCTGTATACTAACATACACTATAGGTAAATGTAGTGAAACAAAATATGTCACCGGAGATAAAAGTAAACTGGATTTCTTCTATTTCAAACTGCATTTCTCTGCTTAGCTACAATAAATGTCTCTCCTCAAAGCAAACAAAAACATGTTTCCACCATATTCCCTGCTGTATTGTGAGAAGCAGTGAGGCAGTCTAAACTACCTTCGCTTTTTCTGCCAGTGTGAAGAAGCAGCAACCATACCAAGGTCCTTGTGGATCACTACACCGGCTGCACTGTCACGCAGAGCAGGACCATAAGCCCTCTGTCACTTGCATCCACAATCTAATTCTCTCGGTCACTACCCATAAACCTCGCGACGAGAGTTCAGAGCCAGACAGAAGATCCAAAAACAGAGAGTCTTAACTGATGCACAAAATCTGCGGTCAAGCTACTCCCACTCCCTGACACACCTGAACATGTCTGCTCGGAACCTGTGACCCCATTAATGGAGCAGCCCACCACTTACCCAGCGGTGAAACGGAGGCGTAGCCTGAGTCTGACAGAAGCCTAAAACCAACGCGCTTCACCTCATACAAATGCAAATTTATACAAGGAGAGTCTAATCAGATCATCTACTATAGAAGAGGGCGCGTCAGGCTTCCGAGGGAAACCTGTGGTGTAAAAGTACCGGGTTCTGGCATGTATTGTTCTGGACCTATTATGTTCTCAAGACTGCAACGACATGGACGGATTCCACAGTGATGAATAAAAATGCAGCTCTGCACTGAAGTGAGAGACGTCACCGCTCGTGGCTGCGTATTTTGGATAAACAAGTGTGAGATCAAATGTTTTAGTAAATCTACGGAAGTAGGCGGATGGAACATGCTGTATATCACTTAAAGTCGTGTATCAGTGTTTGAAAATATCTTTGAAGGAGTGTTCAATCCACCCACACTAACACATGATCCTTCTGATGATTCTGCGTTTTCATCATCATTTTTTTTTCCGCTAATGCACTTCCACTGCAATTTTATGAAGATCTAACAAGATTAAGAGGTGAGTGCTCTCACCCATGACTACGCCAAAAGAGGCCATTTCTATGGAAATGCACTGTTTACACGCAAAGGGAGTCTATTATTAAGAGCAGTGTCTCCTGCAGTTTTCCCCTCATATTGCTCTCAGCGCTTCCTTCCTTGTTTTTCTGCTCTTTTTTTACCCTGCGTTCATCCAGAGGAAAAACAAATAGTGTAAATGTCCTCGCGCCTGATTAAATACCATCCCTTTCTCTCCGCTCTGCGTCTATATCACCAGAGACACGTCTCACTAGTGCCCCCCCCCCCCCCGAAAGTACCGCTTCCAGGAGCTGAATGGGGCCTTTTTCACCTTGAAAGCATTTAAATGGAGCTTGTACGAGGATTGGGCCCCTCTCTCTTCACTCTGGCAAGGTGTGTCAGGAGTTCAATGGTGTTTTGTGGAGCGTGAAGGTATACAGCGGAAGCAATATGTTCACCGCGAGAGAATAAAGTGGTAGTAATGCATTGACAACACCACTCATCCCCAAGAAGGAAAACTCCATGTCTTCGGTGGCGACATCTTGATTTTAATAGTTCTTTAAACCCTACACGTGAGTCTAAGCGTGTTCTAAGTGACCTGCTGAGATTCGAGATCCTTGCCCGATGTTCAGCGTTCTCTCAGCCTGTCCTATAGTCAGTGCTTGTAAACCAGTGCACCAGACCTACTGTACAGTACATGTGACCTTCTCCAGCTCCTCTAACGAACCCGGTGGTTATTACTAATCAATGAGAAGCTTCTCTTTTGTCAAACCCTACACATCAAATTGTATTTGTAGGGAACCACGGAACACGTCTCCGTGGTAACCACAGAAAAGCACTCGCACACATTATCCCATGAGTTGTACTGTAGAACCAATAGGGGGAGAGGCACAGGGCAGGAAGGAGCCAGAGCTATCAAAAGGCCAGAGTCTCCACAACTGCATTACAAGAAGTGATCTCACATATGGCCAATACCATGCAATACAATTTGATCACATGGAGCCATTGATAGCCGGAGTAACTTAGTGACCCACAATCTGAAATAATGCGCTAAGAGCAGAGGGCCGCTGTGTTGATTCTCAGCCGCACTGACAGTAATATCAATTCGGCGAGTAACCAGATTTATGATTTCTGTGAAAGGTATTTATTCCTGGAGGTTGTTGTTTACTTGCAGAAGCTTTTAATGTGTTCCTCCGTCTGGCATGTAATGCTTTTAAAACAAGCTACGAGAATAATATTCAAGAAAAAAAAAGATTCTTGATGGAGGAGACGTTTGCTGCATCTACTATATTCTGTCCTTCACATGTTTACTTTTTTAATTTCGTTAAAGAAAACAAGCAATTGTGCATTGTAGCTAAAACACACCAGCCAAACGACCCCTGTGTTTCAGAGGCCAGTTGTGTTTGCTAATGCAAGATTATGATCATCAAGAAATTATTTCACAATTATGTTAAACACGGGCTTTCATAGAAAACAAGACCATTTCTAAGTGATCTCATCCACTGAATGACAGCACATCTGATTATAATTGGAAATGTTTTACAATATGACAGATAATTGACCATCTGCTGCAACTCCCAGACAGGTTCAGCTCGTTTTGCAGCATGAAGCTGGTGCTAGTTTGGTTAAAATGCTGTTCGAGTCTGCAGGTCTTGTTTAAATTTACCCCAGTGACGGAACCGCTCGCGTCGCGCGGCCGTCTCAGCCCCCGTCTCCCACTTCCACCGCACCGAGTGGACAGAGGTTTGTCACTCGTGCGCGGGCCTGGGCTTCGTGGTCAGGACACATGTCGACTCTCGCTAAGGCTGAGCGTGTCTGCTGTTGAACACGCTGTCACACACACCATCTGTTACCTCTAACACTCCTGGCTTGGACAAACACGCTTATGAGCAGGTAATGGTGCAGACCAAACTCGCGACCTTGACACTGTCTCCTACAGCACGCGTGATCAGCAGAGAGGGGGAGAGATTGATGAGAGCCGGGAGCTCTTTGGAGTTTGCTTTGCTCGAGGAGAGGAATCTCATGTTGCCTGGAAACATGTCTGTTGTGGTGTGTCATGGGCGATGCTCTCTCTCTCTCTCTCTCTCCCTCTCTCTCTTGCTCTCTCTCTCTCTCTCGCTTTCTCGTCCTTATCTTGTTCAACTTTGAAGATAAGTATCAAATCATCTCTCTCAATAAATTTCTATTTTCTTTTTTGACCTCACACTACACTTTAAATGTCGTCATGCAGCTGCATATGCCACATGTCATTCTTCTTCAGGACTTTTCCATTTCCCAACTACGTGACGACGCCCTTATTCACACTTGGGTGGACGCGATTCAGAAGGTGTGTTCATCTCAGCATTTTTATATTAGGAGCCATTGGAAGTATTTCCTTAGCAACATTGTACCAAAGAGGACATCTTCATTTTATCACGGCCAAAAAAGTGTATATTTCAGCCTTTGATTGACTTTAAGCAGTGACTGGTGTAAATCCCACTGTTCTCTTACTCTCTTGATTTCCTGACACTGATAAAACCATTAAATGCTACTAATGAATGAAGGAGCAGCTTTGTGTATTAGATCATTTGGCGCAATTATCACAAACATTATTAAACTTTATATCCCACATCATTAATGTTCACCTTGTTATCACTGTATTAAAAAAGCTTATTTTCCTTGTGCTTTTGACAGAAGCCAAGGTCGCCCTCATACAGTCTGTAAATATTAGTGTGAATGTTCTTCTCTAAACTGTTTAATACTGTTTTTGTTTCACAACCTTTTCACTGCAGCTTTGCTAAAAGGCCTGTGCTACTGAAGCTGCAGCCACGTGGTGGAACAGGGCTTTTTTTTTTTTTATGAAGGCGCCAACCTCGCTGCAGTAAGAACAATCTGTCGGGAAAGTTCTATTGAAAATATCATTTTCTGATGGATGAGATCCATCCATTTATGTGATTGTGTTCACTTTACACCTGCCTTATACATACTCGATTCTACAATTATTATTCGATCCACTGCTGTGAACACAGGACCAAAAATGGTTTAATTTCACCCTCCGGATCAATAACACTTGATACGACCCATCTCACTCTCGTCTCACGGTGAAGCACTGCATTTATAATGCTATTGACAATATTGAGCCGTATTGACGACCGAGCAGAATAAGCACCTCAGGCGCCGGGGCAGGAATGAAGTGCCATTTCTTCGCAGCTGTACGCTGTTGTAATAGCTTTTTCAACCATGGACATGAGAAAAAATGACGCCCGGCAAAATTGGGGGGGCTTTGTTTAAATGAGTTAAGCCATGGCGTCTTGGGGAGGGGGGTGCAGACGCACCCCGAGGATGGAGAGTGAATAGAAATAACACATATGCTGCATTAAACCTGTCAAAGCAGGACTGGAAAACAAAAGGCTTCATTTTCTTTTGTTGCCTACACCTAATGGCTTTATTATGGGATGCATTTTGTCTTATATGGTATCTGTGACGTTTTTAAGGTTTATACATCAATCTGCATTGATTGTTTATAATTTCAGACATTCTTTCTACAGAATGAAAGAGACTTTTCATTAAGGGGAGATGTAGACTGCGTTTATTGTAACAGACACTGATCGCTGCCAAGACTGTTAATTGAAGCAGCTGCTTATGTCGAATTAACCCCTTATGGGAAAACAGGTAAATCACCATTGCAGAGCATCGTCGCCACAGTGAGCAGAATGCAAAGTGCTGACTTTTAGCGTCGGTGTCCATTGTGTACTGTAGGTTCCAGTACAGTATATTCGCCGGTTAGTTTCCCAGGGCAGTGGAGTGGAGCGGAGAGGAGGGGCTGCGCTGCGCGGCGCCGTGCAGCTACTCACCTCTGCCTGATTCCGATCGGCACCTCTCTTCCATCCCTCAACTTGTCCCGGGCGAGGACGGACGCGTCCCCCCCCCCCGCGGTCGGACGCGCTAAAAGTGCCGGGAGAATGCGGAGCGACGCGGGGAGTCGCCAGGAACCGGAGTGTCTTTGTGCGTCGGGGGTGCTCGCGTTCGGCGACTGCAGAAATTTCCCAGCGCGTCGACAGTGCGCCGCTTCCTGATGCGCGCCTGGAGCGGAGCGATGCACGCGTGAATGGGGATGATTTCCTCCAGCGGCTGAAATCATTGGCGTGGTTGTTGTAGTTTATTAACTTGACTCCTGAATTCGTACAAAGTCGAAAGAGGATCTGTTGAGTAATAGGGTTTTTTTTTCCGCCTGAGGAGGAATTGATGCGCCCGTAGCTCACGGGGCCAATATGCCAGAATGGGTCCTCTACAGTATTTATTTCTCTGTGGACTTCTGTACGCCCAGTCGGATGGTAAGTTTAACGCCACGCGCATCTCTACACGCCACTGGTAATAAATCATAGTTTCACCGACACACGCGCTCAGAAAAACAGACTTGAACCACTTGCGACGCACGACGCGTCCACAGCTGAAGTGTTTGTGTTGTTCCTGTTGATTTCTGTCTTTTAAATAACAATCGCGCCTCAGTCCCGATGGGAGCCTTTTGTGTCGGGTTAGTCAGTGGCAGACGTAGACCAATACTGCTAATTTATTCATATGCGCTGTCTAATTGAAGGCATTTGTTCCTTGACAGCTTTGAAATTGCCTCAATTTCCACAGCTATCGGTCTATGACGCGCGTGCTGGCTGAAAGTAGCTACAGGCAGCCACGTTTAACTTTCTTCCCGGTCAACTAATTATTGGTAATGAACTGGACTCTCCACGTGTCATTTGCTGCCTGTCTTGCAGTTTTTCCCTTCCTGGGATCTTTTACGAGCCCGTTCCCTCAGACTGTGCCGCCTGTTCGCTGTAATTGTTTCTGTCTGGGGTCATGGACTGTGTGGCCTGTGCTCAGTTTGCTCAGGCAGATGATGGAACTAAGTGTATGTCTAATGTGCGGCAGACAAAATGCTTACTCACACGCTCTCCAAGTTCACCTCTGACTGTCGGTGTCTAGATTAGCCATAGACTTTATGAACCCGCTGTATAATCCAGCGTGTAGAAATAGAGCTGCACCTGCTGTAGGAGACATATCTACGACTTCCTGACAGGCAGCGTTGTTCTTATCGCGACGTGCTTTGTGCGTCCTCGTCCCCCGTGGACCACAAACACAAATCTGTGTCAGTGGAGTAAACGTTGTGCAGCGTGTGTTTAGCACAAAAAGAGGGTGTGGATTTGTTTGCACCTACTGTAGATGAAGCACTGTGAGTCCAATCCTTCAGTTGTGGAGGCTGACAGTTGTATTGGACTACAGCTGAAATGTGCTGTGTCCAACTCATCTCCATACATTAAATATTAAAAACTTAAAGACTGCATTGATTGCAAAGCACGTCGCATTGATTTGCATCAGATTATGTAGATGTGCAGTGAAACTTAGTTTGAGTTTCAGCCATTTTGTCTTAATAGGTAGAATTCAGTGACACGATCTAGCTCTGCATTAATAAAGGTGAAAATCTATTACATTGATGCTGTGATGTCACAATGTTTGATATCACTGACACTGGTCCCATTTATTGTACTCTTGTACTGTACTATTTGTACAGTAAATATTTTAAATCCTGAGTCTTCTATCAACTGCTCTGAGCTTGTGGCAACTTGATTTTCACATGAGAACCTCAAAACCATCTTTTATTAGTATTCCCTACTTACAAAGCCTAGCATGTTCCAGACCTTCGTTTTCAGCTTCAGCACCATGGACAGATCCTCACAAACACGCAGGCTTTTCTGCCTGACATCACTCCAGTCTAATAGAATCCCTTCTATAAAAATACTCATTTTAACAGTCTTGCCCAGTCGTCATTAAATATATAACCCGCTGAGTTATAACAAAACAGCTCATTTCAGCTGATAAATGTCAGCGTTTTAAGTCTTTAAGATTCAAATATCCACCATCCGTTGCTTTCTGTGCCACTTATTCATATTCAGGGGTCATGAGGTGCTGGAGCATTCACTGAGCAGAAAGCAGGCAAACTCCCTGGACGGGTTGCCAGTCCATCACAAGGCTAACAGACTGACAGGACCCCGCAGGACCCCGTTGCTGTTCGCTGACAGTACCAACCACTGAGCCAATGTGCCACCCACAACTTAAACCGTCTAATTTAAATTCTGCTGTTTGACAGCATAAATCTCAAAGTAGACAAAGTGGAGAGTGGGTGATGGGACGAGCAATTATAAGAAGTCAGTATTCCACAAACTGCGTTTTTATGCATTACTACAAGTCTACAAACAACATGTGCCCAAGCGACATATAGATTGTAGGGTTTTAAAAACCTAATGTATCACCAGTTGTCACTTGCTAATGGAATGATTTTTGTCAACAAACCTCTTAACGGTATAGATGGCCACATTCATTTGACTCACACTTGCTCTAGCTGTATTTAGTTGCAACGTAGCAACTAATCAACATGACTGCTTCAACAGTTTGTATGATTCCTCACCATCGAAGACAAGCACATGAGACAATGTGACACCAGTCATTTCGGTTGACGCTTTAACATTATGACCTATTGTTTCCAGATTCGAGTTGTTTCTCTGTGGCTCAAGAAATTGAATATACTTTAGCAAACAGTGTTAAATTTGCTCAAGGTGACAGCATAAATGTCAGACGAAGAATGAGAGTTGTAGTTACAGAAATTATGTCCTTACTAATGTCTTGACATTTAGCGAGAAGTCACTATCAAATATGCAGGTTTATCGTTGGCATGTTTGTATTGCGATGTAGCCTTTGAGGACAAAAGCTAATTGTGAATGTTCCATGAACTTACCATCGCCGTAGGAAGCAAAAAAAAAATACAACAAAAAACATCCATTGTGGCAGTTGCTGTTCTCCACCCACTGAGACAACATGTTTGATGATGTCAGCGTTTGATGGAACGTCTTAATGAAAAAGCTAATGAGATGTAATGACTCCTCAGCTCCTGCCTGTGGAAGTAAATACGGGAGCCGGAGCCAGTAAGAACCTGACACTAATCATCTTTCCTTTCAGGAGTTTTATTCAGCTAATCACATTTACAAACATGTTTAAATTGACGTTTCTGTCCTTTTTGATTAACGTTACTGGAATCAACAGTCCTCTTAACGCACATTCTGCACTTTTAAACACAATAGTTTGTTGTAGAAATCCACGTATTGCTTGTTTTCCCCCCCTCAGGTTCTCGCCTTCGCCAGGAGGACTCCCCTCCCCGCATCGTGGAGCACCCCTCTGACCTGATCGTGTCCAAGGGGGAACCGGCCACTCTCAACTGCAAGGCCGAGGGCCGCCCGGCGCCCACGGTGGAGTGGTACAAAGACGGGGAGCGGGTGGAGACGGACCGCGACAACCCCCGCTCCCACCGCATGCTGCTGCCCAGCGGCTCGCTCTTCTTCCTGCGCATCGTCCACGGGCGACGGAGCAAGCCGGACGACGGCAGCTACGTGTGCGTGGCCAGGAACTACCTCGGAGAAGCCGTGAGCAGGAACGCGTCCCTGGAAGTGGCACGTAAGTCCGGGTCCATCCTCCATTCTCGCGGGGCCCAAAGGTAGAGCCTCGGTCAAAGGGGGCCTCGCTGTTGCGTGACAGTAATGCGGTATATAATGAGGCTGTAACCTTTGCGGTGTATGTGTGTGTGAAAATAATGTGTCAGTAAAAATAGGTAGAGTTTATGTTAAATTAAGCAGAACGTTTTTCAAGCTGTTGTGGTAGAGTATCCATCTATGAAATATCATCTGTCATAATATGAGCAACGTCACCTATCCACTGAACCTACTAGTGTGTGTGTGTGTGTGTGTGTGTGTGTGTGCGTGTGTGTGCGTGCGTGCGTGTGTGTGTGTGTGCGTGGGTGTGTGTGTGCGTGTGCTCGTCTAAGCGCATATGTGTGTGAATATGTTTTCAGACGGCTAGTGGGACCTGTTTGGATGACCTGTTTTGAGTAATGTATGGGCAAAGCTGTGAATCGCTGCAGGGAGGGAGGGAGAGAGAGAGGGAGGGGGGCGAGCGAGGGGGGCCGGATTTTAAGCGAGCTCACTCCCCTCCACTGTTTGGATTTGGAAGGATGCAGCCTGCTCCCAGCCAGATCGCTCCCTGTGTGGGAGAGAGCCGCTCCGGGCTATTCACATTTCCATTATGTGCTAAACTGAGCTGATTTCTTGCCACGAACAAGACGCACACATGCTCGGACTCACGCTGCGATATACGTGCGCACACGGACGCCCACGCTGTCTCTCCCGCTCACCGTTTCTCACTCTCGCGCAAATGTGGAGGGAATCCCAGACAGGCGGTATATCACAGTTTACACAATACTTACAGTACCTGCCCAAGCAATTTATATTCATGTTAAAGAGCTGTGTGCGTCGTGAAATTGCTTTTGCAGAGAAAGCGTTGGAGGCAATGACACCATCACGTTCTAAGAGGTGACTTGTTCTAATAAAAACTGGAAACCACCGCCACTATGGAATTACAGCCTCTGCGGCGGTGTCTCGAGCTGCGGGTCGGCCGCTCTCGAGCTGCACTTGTTGTTCTCTGCATTTGGAATAAAAGGGAACCGGGCCCGAGTCTGGACCTTCGCGCCGCGTCTCCACCACAGCACCTCTCTCCGCTGTATTGACATCTTCCACTTCAGACGCACATATTTCTATTGCCTTATTTCACTGGTGATGGTTCCACTCAAGTCCTCTCAAATCAATAGCGGTGAGTTGTCCAGGAAATACTAATGCTGGAGAAGATGCTGGACATTGGAGAGGACAAATGTGTGGCTCTGTTATGATATTATATATATATAACATATAGCACTACACATTACACTGCAGGAGACAGATGGTACAGCTGCTCTGCTGATTTCCTTGACTGACGAGTCCGACTTCATGAGCACAATCACCGTGTCAGAATGACTTCGTGGGGGATTTTGTGTTTCTACTTAAAGTACAATAAAGCTCATTTGTATTTTGCGGCTCCGACGACCAATCTGAATTCATTTTCCGACTTAATTGTCGCGTCCATTGTCGACGTATAAGCTGCAATTACTATTAGCTAATATTTATTTATTTGCTATTGTTGAGAGGGAGGTGGGCTATCGCAGCGAAACGTGTGGGTTAAAATAACAAACACAATATCAAATGTAGAATAAGCAGGAGCTGCATTTTTTATTCGTTTTCGCCACTGAGCGTCCTTAATGTTCCTTGAAATGCTGTGATATGAGGTTGGACTGATGTATTGCAGCGCACTGCATTATTACCGCGCTCTTGTCGAGATCCCTACAATAAATAAATCTTTTTGTATTTTGCTCGGTGCCATCTCGGTACATGTGGACACCCCGAGGGTTTCAGTGTTTGCGCAGCGGTGTGTGTCTTGTTCTTTGTTATCTCCCTATCCCTTCGCTGCTGTATGACCATGCAGACCAACCACCAACCAACCAACCAAGTTGCTTGACTGCTGTCAACCCCGGGGGGGGATGTTCAGGTGTCCGATTGTCAGGCCTCCTTTAAAGCCAGAATGGGAAAATGACTCTGTAGGCTTGTGTTGGGGGGGAAATATAAATCTACTCTGTTTTTCTTATTTCAATTTAACTTCATGTAATTTCAATGTAGCGGCTACACTCCATGCGTCCATGCGTGGAAACGGTCGTTAGGTTGCGTTTTCCGACATTGTGACCAAAGCAGCCTCTCGATTTTTTCCTGTTTTTGTAATTCAGAATATCGTGGCTAAGGGGATGAAGAGTCACGTGATGCCTTCAGGGAGCGTAGAATCCTGCCAGTATTGCTGCGGCCAAAGTTGTCATCCGATGCTGCGGGTGGGAGCGGGCGGGTGGATGAAAGCGCTACGGGGATGCTGTGGCAGTGAACCCAGCTCAGAATGGTTTGTTTCCTTAGGAGTCGGCGCACATCCTCAAATTTTCTAATGGCTTGTAGCGCTGCATCTCAACCAGCGGCTTAGAAAACCCATCCGACTGGAGGGCTGCCGCTCCCGCGGGTACGTTTGTGCCATACAAGCTCAATTTTGGTGGTTCGTTGTGCATTTTATGAGCTCCAGTGTGACTGAAATTTAAAGGGGCGTCATTCATTCCACGTGGTGCAACACATTTAAGCTGTTTATGAGTGTGGCGAAGCTTAGTGTATGTAAATGATGCAGCTGGCCGCCTGGCAGAAACACGTTTGTTTGTCTTATAAATGAAGCAAGCCTTTATTAAAACACAGCAACAGTATTTCTTCTCTTTTCTTCTGCTCTCTTCTGCTAAAGTCAATTTATCTATTTCCTGCTTTGCTTCATCATCTGCATTTCTCCGTATTTCGCAGCTTTTCTAAGCTTTTGTTTGTTTGTGCACGGCCAGTTCCTTTGTGCAGTGTGCGTGATGCTGATCGATCCTGTTTGCTGTAGCTCTACTTACCACAGTATGAACCACGGTCTCATGTGGGAAATAAAACAATCAAAATGCAAACACTGAAAATGAGCTAATTTCATTTTCGTCCGCCGGGGGAGTGTGCAGTTTTGCTGACTCAGCTGATAATCTGGAGTATTTGCCCCCTTGTTGCAATTCTCCTTCCTGAACAGTACGTATTTGACACAATGATAACATCAGGCTATTTCATGGAGAAATGAGGCCATGTCTGTTTATTATTAGAATGTCTTGTATTGCTGCTTGATGGGAAAAAAAGACACAGTGTGTTTCATCCAAGTGTGTCATTTTAATAACCGAGACTCACCTGCTGTCAGTGCACAGTCCTCCGTGTCCAACCACCGAGCCAGCGTTTCACATGAAGAGTCTGCAGCCGAGCACTGCTTCACAGCGACGTCAACAAACAAATGTGCGACCTCCAGGCCACCGGTGGACTGGCACTAATCATCAGAGTGAGTGGCTGCTGATGCAATTAGAACAACTCCCTCAAACTATAAAAAACAACAGAAAGCTCCAGAAGACATAAACAGCGACGCGTTGGAGGGAGACGCGGGCGGAGGGGTCGAGGACGCGAGGGCGTTCATTAGCACTGAACGAGACGGGTCCCCCGCTGTTTGACTGCGCTAAGTGAATTAGAAGTTCAGTTCCTCAGCCAGACAATCATCAATTAAAGCCTCCCATTCACAGGCGGCCAACAAACTAAGCAGCCGCAGCGATGGATAAATCTAGTGTGTGGCTGGTGTCGGCGTTAGTGCACAGGAGTCATTATTCTGATGAACGAATGGGCACAGCACATATTTATTGTACAGTAAATGTGAAGGATCTCACACTGTAGGACCTGCTGTCCTCCAGTCCAGTCTCATTAGGCTTCATCCTCTGCTGATCACTTTCTTTTGCCCTTCAAGCTAATGCTACCTGGATATGTGTTGTATTCCTAGCTGCTAATGAAGGAAATGGGAATAAAATAGATTTTTCTAATTACCCAGATTGAAAACAAACTGACACTCCCTCCCTCAGACCACCGGGGTCTGATTCACCAAATCTGCAGCTGCGATGCCATTCTCATGCAACGCGAGATTGTTTCCCCATGCCCGCTTTCACCCATTTCACAAAAGCAAACAGCAGTAATTGTGAACCTGTCCTGTGGCACTCACAAATGGATCTGTAATTAGGCAGAGCGTCGCTTGTGAAGCGCGATTCTTCCAGCGTTCTGCGAGCTCTGTGAGGGGTCCCAGCCTCCAGACTACCACCACTGCTACTAGAATCCGGCGCTAACAGCTGATCCCATGTTAGCATGTTGATCTCAATGTGTGAGACAACTTGCAGTCTAGATGTGCCTTCATCTTCCAATATTAAATGTGTTATGTTTCGCATTAGCCATATTTGTGCTTCACACCTTAGACACTCCACTGACTGCGATAAATGCCAGCCAGGCAGGCTAATGCTAGGAATTAGGTTGTGGTCAGCCAATAACAAGACCTAATACTGGTGGCGGGGTCTTGAAAATGTGCTAAGCCATTAAACGTTCAGCAGGGGCTCCGCTGGAAGCAGATTTTCTATGTTTGGGGAAGAGGCAAGTTGCTCCTAATCATGCATCACCCACTGACAATATCCAAAGTCAGTGGCTGCCGTCCCTGTGTGTTCCTGGGCAGACTGTCAATGTTTTCTGTGAGTAGGTAGGTTGTCCACATTGCACCATCTGTTGCCAGTCCTCATGTGTAACTATCCTCTGGTTGCCTCCTCTGGGTGGCTCGCATGGATGCGAGTAGTGAATCTAGCTAATCAGAAAGTAAACTACTGTAAAGTCTGTTTGTGTGGTTTTTTTCACCATTATCATCCATCCTCGTCTTAATTCCTAATAGTTGTCAAAAGGTACAGTAGCAACGTGTTGATTTCTGCTCTGTTTCAAATAGCACAATACCAAGAGATGCAGGACAATATTGTGCCTTCACAGAATTAATAATAACGGCGCTAGTGGACTCTCGGGCCGAAGCAGTGAAAAATGCAATCTAATGACTGTAATATATCATTCGTCCAATATTTATCACACTGCACACATTGGTAGCGTATCTGATGGAGCTGCGTCTATCAAGGGACAAATGTACAGAAAAACATCTAAAATAGCCCAGAAGTCTGTTCTGAAATCAGTATAATCACTCCATGTGTTTTTGCTGCTCATTTGAAGTTTAGACACAAATACAAATGCAAACATTTGTCAACAACCTATAAAATACCCTAAGAGTGTAATTTATTAAAAGCCTTAGATGTGGATTACACTAGAAATACAGATTTTTCTCCTGTATCAGTGAGTCCGAGCTCAGTGGGGACGTCTCACTGTTGCTAGGCAGCACATAATCAGCCATCAATTACTTATGTGCCAGCGAGCTACACATAACTATTTACAGCAGCCACGTTAGCGCAATCAAAACACAGCCGAAGCCCAAACGTAGATCTAAACATACACACAAATCTTCAAGTGCCCGACTAACGTTCCTCTAAGCCTGATGTGTGTTCTTTATATGTTGCTTTTGACTCCAGGGGGTTGTAGCAGGAAGCGTTACAGCCTCAGAATTTTTGCACCTCATGACAATAAGAGAATTTATAGAGGAGACCAATGCTTTAAAATAGGTGAAAATAAACCAAAAAATGCACAATTGAGTGTTTAAACACTTGGTTTACAATTATAAAAAAAGAGACCTTGTGTGTTTGTGGTTGGAGCTTCGTGGCTGTATAAACCGTGTTCATATCTTACTGTTTTTTCCCCTTCTTAAGATGCTTATAACAGGAACACAGAGGTGGCCAGGGAAGGCAAGTGGAACTAATCTATGCATATTTTTGGCTCGAGACAGTGGGATAAGGGACTAGCATCTGGTGCTAACTGGACCATGTTCCCTCCTCGGAGGTCTGTGTATCATGAGGTTCGGTATGTTAGCTAGGGGCTAGCATCTGGTGTTAATTGGACCATGCAAACACCTTTAAGAGCTCTGGTGCACTTTCTTACAATTGGTTGGAAGAAACGCACGCCTGTTGAGAGTGGATTTACTCTGAGGAGTTTTTCTAATTCTAGTTTGTGTAATTTCAAGATGTGACTTAAAGTGTTCCACATTAATGGCGTTTTTATTGATTTACACAGCTTTGACTGTCATAACTGGGAAATGCATGATGGAGCTGCTGTGTTATCTCAAATCTCTATATATGACTTCAATTACAACAGTGATTGAGCTTTAGCAACGGTCAACTGGCTTTAATTTAATTTTAATTAAAGATCCCCCCACCCCACCACCACCACGCCTGTGTCACCCATTCCCCACAATTTAATAGGCCTATGGAATTTTTATTTCATAAATAACAAGTCACCATTATTTTTTGCAGTTTAAGACAAAAATGGCACAAATTCAATTTCAAGGCAATAGTCCCTTAGAGCAACTAAATCCACCCACCTTTCTAACCTGTTGAGGTTAAAGGTCACGGGGGTGCTGACACTGGAAGACTAGCCAGGCTATCAAAGTAATGTGACTCAAATCAGACCTAGACTACTATTGTCAGTTATTACTTAATAAATTGCCTAAAATTAAATTAACAATAATATATTAACTTCCTGTTCACATTCCATTTCATTCTTTACTCACAGAGTAATTTGGTTTTAATTTTTGTTAGATGCGTCCTACTGTACATGTGTGATACTGTATTTAGACTTTTAATCATAGTCTAACGACTCCGTGGAAGTTGTTGGCAAAACTCTGGTTAAGGTCACACTGGGTCAAGCTGCTTCCATGCACATGTCACCGCCTGACTGTGGATCCCTGTTATGAATAAACCAAATACCCCTGTCTGCCTGTGCTGCCCACATATTGAAAAGTCTCCAGAAAAACAGTGTGGAAGAGTGCAGCTGCCAGCTATTCCAGCCCTCTCTGACAGGCATTATGGCTCATATAGTGAGGAAAAAGGTTTACTGCCAAAGCAGCCCTGAGTTTAACGTTTCTGAGCTAAAACTGAGTCTTACTGTGTCTATATACGTGCCTTTATGCAGTATAAATAGATATAAATATAGAACTATGTGATCTGCTAGATTATCATTCATCCATGCTCTCTAGACACAGATCGGTTTGATAATATGATTTTTGAGTCCAGATAAGCGGCGGAAGATGACGACGTCATGAATAGTTGTTTGGCATGGACCACGACACACAATCCAATTTCAATATGATGAATCACAATATGATTCATTACATCATTACATCCGGCTGGCCACCTCTGCAGGTAGTATATCGCGATGCCGTACAAAGCACATTATTGGCTTTAATTTAATGCAGTCATGTTTCTACCTTTGAGCCATGAATTATGGCTTTACATCTCCTTTTAGATGAGTTGGCGCTGGCTTCGGCTCCTCCATTAGCAGACCTTGAATGAGGCCTTCACAGTATTACAGATACAGCCGTAACTTATTGCCGCTGTCATCTCTGGAAACTGCAGCTGTAGCCCTCTGTTTTGAGCTACGCCATGTTTTATAAGCATTACACAGAGTTAGTATAAGGATGGGATTAGGATCAGTAATGAAGTAAATGCGCATTAGTAATGTGCTCATATCACATGTGCAGTATGTGCGTCCGTGGGCCCCTCTGCTTGTCTGTAACCGTGTGGGCATCTGAGTGTGACAAAGCTAAATTGTGTGTCTCTCAGCGAAATGATAATGGTTCATAATTGTTGCTGTGCAGTGATTGATGTGCAGCCTCTGCATAAATCTTTATGCAGTGGGTGAGAGGGCATCTTTAGGCGGATGCGTTACTAATGAAAAAAAAGGGAAAAGCCGAAGCCGAGCGTATTCCCGGGCAGGAGCATTAAAATGCATTACCTTCTTCCTTCCCTGCGCTGCTCTGGCAGCCAGAGTTGTGTTAAGATAGCTCTCGTTTTATGGTGTAATGCCGCTAATTTGAGTAAGATTATCCCTCCTGCGCGGCGGTCTTCGGCGTGGCTGGGATGATGAGAGTGAAGAACATCACCAACCAGCCAGAGGGGCTGCGTGGTTGCTTTATTATTCATGTGGCCTCCCCAACACTCCACCCAATCTAGGCCAGAGCACTATTATAACAGCTAAGTGTCACGTTCCAGGCTTCCGCTCCCCTCTTCATTCACCTCCATCACATCAGATTTGGCCGCGACTCGCCGGCAAGTCGGTCCACCGCATCCTCTGAATCATAAGAACGGAGAGTGCCGGGGCAAGGGCAGCGAGGACGCTCTATTTGCCAAAGTGTCCACCTCAGTGAGTAAAGAGGAAGAGGAATATCCAGGAGCTTGATTAATTCATGAAATACGCATAACGTAGTGTCTTTCTTTTATGCCAACTGCAGCCCCCACACTCCGGCATCTGCTTCCGGATGCTTTTACCTGCAGGTGAGGTCATTTCATGAATAAATGCTCTGCACCAGACAAAGTGAGCGCCGCTACTTGGCCTGTACAGCGCTGCGCCCCGATGTGTGTCAATTCATTCTCCACTGTTGTACAGGGTGTAATTGCAACAAGCGTGCAAATGAGATCCGTCCACGTGACACGTGTCTGTGTAAACAGGCCGTCGTCACTGTCGGCTTTGGTGAGAGCAGATCACGTGAGCAGATTCGTATATCTCTCGACTGTTTCAATCATTAACTTGCTCGTCTCCTCAACCCACTAACCTGGCGATACACTTATAGTAGCTGTTTTGTTCCGAGGCCGCGGTTGCGCGTGCCTTTGACGCCTCGGCCTCATTTCATTTCTGCTCTCTGTGCTTCGTTTGCTTTATGCTAAGTCCTTCATTGCTGCGGTAAAAGTCCTTTATCTGTATTAGGAGTGATAGGAAACACATGTCGTGAGCTGCGGGATGTGTTACGGCTTAGCTTCCCTCCTTAAAGACACTTCGCACAAGTTCACAAAGGAGGATGGCACGCCGTGTAATTGCATTTGTTGCGGGAGTGAGTTTTTTTTTTTGCTCCTCGCCGAAGAGTCTTTTGAGAAAAGCTTTCTTATTCACAACAAGTCTTCATAAGAGACTGGCTACTGCTACGTAGGAAGACGGTTATTGCAGGGTGAGTTGAGTATTAAAGTCAAATAGGCGCATCAAGGCTGAGTGGATGTTGCGTAATTGGAGCGTTTTGTCGATGAGACTGAAAGCACTTCATTGCGCGTCACTAGTGGTGAGCTCTACTGTAGCAGCCTGTTCTTGACCCCTGACCCCTAAGCACTCCACTGTCTTTGCATGTAACGCACGGCGCGATCTGGAAGTTTTTGTTTCAAAGGATCCGACGGCGGCAGCGAAGCGGAAAGTGGTCCTTTTTAAGCACTCGTGCTTGTGTGTGAAGGCTGCGGCGTTCATGGTTAGTGGCTCGGCTTGGCCTCATGCTCCGCTGGTTAATGTGCACTAATCTACGGCTGCAGATGTTGTCTGCACGGGGACTGCAGCCGAGGAGTGACCGGCGGAGCTCAGCGCGAGGACGGACGCACGGATGCACGGACGCAGGGACGGACAGTGTGTTCCAGAACAGATGTTTCCAGCCTTTGTGGTTCGGGCTTTAATCTGGTCAGTGAAGGGCATTAGAGTATATAGAAGGCATGCGAGGGGACCCCAGCTGTCTGCTCTCCACACATCTCATCCAGTATCCAGTCGTATACTACTACACATGTAAAGCGAGCGGACAGGAAACACTTTGTAATTGGCTCAGATTTGGGACACGTGGTGCTGATATCGTTGAACCTGCGGAGATTATGCAGCACTAGGATATTATGCCTCCATTTTCTCTGATTGCCTGTGTATTATTCCTGCCCGTGCTGTGCTGAATATCCCACTCATACCTCCCTAGTATTGTCCCACTATCTCCTTTCACTGCCTGCTGTTGTTCTGCACCTCTTTCTCCTCATCCTCTCTACTCCACTGACACCCCCCTCCCTCTCCTCCTCCTCACTCCTTCTCCTCCTTAGGGCCTCTGGCTGTCTCCCACAAGTGATGTTCTCCTGGCCAGATGATGCATGCATATCTCTTGTGTCTTCTTGATGCTAACTCACGTCGACGTTTGCACGGCATTGTGGGATTCTGCTCTCGGTCATATTTCATGTAATGATGAAAATGATGATGGTGATGAGGCTTCGGGGAGGGGTAAGGGGTGAGGGGAGTGCTATTTTCTATTTTCTGCCCTTGTCTTTTTTCAATATCAATCAGTGCACTGAAATAAGATGGAAGATAATGGGTGTTCACACAAAGTGTAGATGGAATAACAAGTTTGGGTTTGACTTTGGATGGGCTCTTTTCCTCTGGAGCAAAACCCGTCGGAACCAGCTCCCATCATTACTGGCGACGTCTTCCGTCGGTTTCGAAGTCCGAACTCCATTGTCCCCCAGATGTTTGTCTCACATTTAGTTCACCTCCCAGTCGGCCGTGTTTACATGCTCTGATGAAGAGACAAGAAGTGAAAAAATCACCCTCCACAGGACAGTAGCTAACAGGAGGGCATGCCGTTCGAAACGTAAACAGTGAGAGGAAAGCAGGGAGGATAAACACGCTGAGGGAAGGAGGGGGGGTGATTATTGGCCTGACCCTGGAGAGAGAGGATGAGTGAGGGCCATGGCAGACGCTCGGCCCTCCAGCAGGGTCTTCTGTGTGTGTGTGTGTGTGTGTGTGTGTGTGTGTGTGTGTGTGTGTGTGTGTGTGTGTGTGTGTGTGTGTGTGTGTGTGTGTGTGTGTGTGTGTGTGTGTGTGTGTGTGTGGGCGCGTGGTAGTGTGCACATTCCGTGGACTTGCCGGCATGCAAAGCCGCGTCAGTGGATACAGCGTGTATGGAAGAAAGATTTCTTCACAGTCTTCGCTACACCCTAATTAATCTGCTTAAACCTGCTAGGCCTGTCTCCAGCTCCCTCACACATCAGAAAAGCCAGGCAGCTCCGAATCCAACCAGGATTTTCTCCATGGATGCTGGTGGAAAATCACCGCAGCCCCTGAGATGACAGCTTTCTGTCATAGTGGGCAGAATTGCATATAAAGCAGAGACAAACGTACACCTCATCATTTCCCATGGTGGAGGCTGTAGTGAGGAGGCTCCTGACACATGGGGGTCATGAAGCCCCTGGAACAATCAGGATGTTGGTTTATATTGCCTTCCTGCATCCGTACCCTCCGTGGGGAACGTGCACTTTCACAGCAATCATATGGTTTATGGTCAGCGGTGTTCTTTTAGCCTTGCCCATGGTTACGGCTGTGATCCGGTGTCTGATCCGTCCTTCTTTATCTCCAGCGCTCGCTGTTGGAGCTGTGGTGAACATCTCTCCTGGAAAATCTATTGGCTGGAATATGTGTTTGTGAAAGCTGTTGCGGCAAGCTGTTCAAACTCGACTTAGACGCCAACAATCTAATTTAAATCTGTGAATCGTGTGCCCTTAAAGCAGATTTTTACCTATTGTACGCCTCTTGCACTTCCACAATAGGCTGCAGATTCCTACACTGAGTATCAAGTCAGAGCTGGAGATACGGTTTCAGGGTTTTGGTTGCACTTAAGCAGATTACAGTGTAACGATTGGTGAATAAAGGACTTATCACTCGGGCAAAAATGAAATGTCCAATAGCTGCTTGGCAGTAACTACTGTATCTAGTAGACGAACCAATATAGTGGAGTGCATGCGCCCCTGGGATTCAGGAAATTAAACCTAATTGTAATTGTAGAGTGAGCAAAATATTTAAACCTGCAGCGCAATCATTTCTTCATCGGATTCTAAACGACTTTGGTTCCTGTATGATATAGATGCTTATCCCATCAATCAAGATAATGAACATAGTTTTTTATTTGTTCGTTTAAAAAAAAAAAAGCTCTTTGCAGTAACATGTCATTGTGGATTTCACCCAGCCAATCAAGATAATGGACCTGGTATTGTGTTGCCTGCACTGTTCGTTCCTGGCTCAGTGTCCTAATGATTTGGACGCAAGATGTAATAGGGAACATTATTACATACATGTAATAGCACCTCGTGATGAGTTAGCATGAGGAAAAAAGAACAAATGAATGAATCAAATATATTAACATGAGTATTATAATCTCAGGCTTGTTGAAGGACGGTTCAAAGGCACAGTAAGAGTTTGTGATCGGACCTTTTTCCATCCGATTGCAGGACAAGTGAGCGACCCGTCGGTTCGCCTTGGAGTGAAACATCTCTGTAGACTGTGCTAGATGTGCTGTAATGAACAAAGCAGATGAAGCATTAGTAATCATACTTTAAATTCAACTTTGAGACAGCCGGCTCAAGCTTGATTAACTAATATATGAGTCAGGCGTTTGAGTGCTAAGGCTTTCTAGCATTTACCCCCCCACCCCCCATTCATGTTAAAAGGAATGAACACAGGCGCAGTGTTTTCAGGCTTTTAACATAATTAATTTGTATTTTAAGGTGCGCCACCTGTTGAGGGAAAAATGAATGAGAAGATTAACAAAATCACTTGTGTAATTTGCTAAGCCCAAAAGCACCGTTGCTTTGAATTTGCATGCAATGTATTTAGTAACCTCTGTGTTCATCGCAAGCATAACTGAATAACTGAAGCAAAGCCAATGAAGAGGAGGGAGATGAAGATGATTTTACAGCTTGGATTAATGCTTATTGCAGTATTTCTGCAATTTATATGAAGTTAACTAGGAAGCAGCACCACAGATACAGTACCTGATACTAAACCCTGCTGCATTTAACGTACTCACAAATAGTTCAAGCACAAAGCATGTCACTTGCTACAAATCATATTTAGGGTAAAACTCAAACGTTTACTAATAGGACAAATCCTATGAACTGGACTGTGCCCATCAATTTAGTTCCTACCTACAGTACTGGACAAAAGGATGCTAATGCTAATGCTAATGTTAAGAGGCAGAAGTCACTCTAATAATTTTTTGATTTTTCATCTAAGCTCAGTTGGTGGAGAATCAAAGTAAAATTACACAATTATTAATACTGTCCACTAATTACTGGAAGCATCATCGCTGGTAAAGTAAAGGCTGAATAAGCTTCATGATGTGGCACAGGCAGGAAATCCACCAGCTTAGCTGCTACCTCAGATAACCAGCTGCTGCCATGACGTAGTCACGGTGCAGCCATCCGCGCTGGATGTTTTTCAACATCAAATATGAAAATTGTCCTTGTCTGTTTGCATATTTTATTGAATTAATTTATGTTTTCATTAAGAATTTACAATATTGGACTTTTCCTATTACACGATCCTGCGAGCGCCCTGCGTGGAGAAGCGCTGTAAATATTTAGTCCTGCTCTTAAACCGAATTCATCTTGCCCACGCTCACACTGATTATTATAAACAATTAAAATGATTCTGGACTAATGTGGTTCAAGCCGACATGTGCGAATTCATTATCCCCTTCGCAGAAGAGTGAGTTATTAAGATAATTTATGTCATTAGCTGTGACCTGGTTTTGGGCTTTGTTAGACCAGAGAAGGAGCAGTTTTCCTCCCAAAGCATGCACATTGTGGCCAGCCCAGCTCCCCTGTCTGTTTAGAAACCACAGGTAAGCAGGTTTCTGCCATCCTTCACCGGGAGTCGCGCCTGGGGCAACTTTAATCGCAGAGGTAGTTATCCTAGTTTTAACCCATGCATCCACATCCCTGCTGTTAAATATTAGCCCATATCTATATTTAATGTTATAGGATCTTTATTTAATCTGCACCCACTGTTATGTTTACTGCTACAGTATTTCATACAGTATACTGTATGCTAGAAAGCAGCATTGTGCTCTTTCGTCTGCACATATTGGTCAGATATAAAAAGTGAATGAGCAGAAAAAACAGACCTTGTTAAAGTTCTTCACTAAAGGCAGTTAACAAAGCAATGTGCACTCAAGGTCCACCTACGCGTTCCCTCAGAAGCTTCCCGCTGTATCTAGTCCTTAACAGGAGTGTGTTGCTCTCCCCCTCAGTTTCCTAAAGAAGTGGATGTGAAAGCATCTGCGCCCCTCTTTGTCTGCAAAAGCCATAAATGCAAATGTTTGTGCTCAAGCCTCACACAAACGCACACACACACTCACACAGACACACACACACGGAGTGGTGGCGAGCCGACAGCCAATCAATGAAATGATGTTTTAATTGGACTTATAACAAATGCTAAAGCACAACAATTCCAAAACCATCCTTCTCCTTCTGTGTTAGCTCAATTAATCCCTGATTGGAGCTAATTGCTTGTGCAAAGTCTGAATCTGAAATACCAGTGGATAGGAAGTCGCCCGCTTGGCTGGGGCTCCTCCACTCTTTAATGCAGTCCTCCTGCCAAACAAACCAAATATTTGATGACAGAGTGTCTAATTGCATCCTGTCTGTCTCGTTTACTTCCCCCTGCCTTTGATTAACAAGCGCACACAGGTGCATGCGACGCCGATGTGCGCGGGGTTTAAATTTACATGCTTTATACATTGACGCCACGACACACATTCCCAGTCGCTAATTCACCCTCCACCAGCGTCAGTCGTCGCGTTTGCTGCTCGCCGGCCATTAAAACACTCCGGTCTGGCTTCACTCAGGCTATTAGCAGCTGTAAAGTGGCCTGGATAAACTGTGAGCTAATGATAAAATGCATGGGCGAAATCTGAACTCTATAGCAGCACATTTAGCAACACTTAATTAATCTTAATGGATTCTGAAATAACGCAGCCAAACAAATATCTTATCCATAAATTACTCTTCTGGGCTCCACACCACGTAGAGTATTGGCACAAAGCACGCCCCAGGGACGCTTTAACACTTCCACATTGATGCATGTGTGTGTGGTACAGTATATGTGAGCATGCAGAAACACTTACTGACACTAACTGAGTTATAGAAGCTCTCCCCACAGAAAGGAACACGCAGCAGAACAGCAGCCCCCTAAATCAGCCTCGTCTCCGTTTTATTCCCTCCCTCGGTGTCTTCATCCTGCTCTTGAACATTTGTTTTCTTACACCATCAGTCTCTGTCTGTCTTCTTATGATATGGGACAACGGAGTGAGTTAGTGACTGCACCGGTGCAAGCGCCGGACGCTTTTTTAAATGTGCTGTTGAAGTTGAGTGAACAGTTTCGGTAAGTGGTATTTGCAGGAGAATGTTTATTTGCGTGCGTGCGTGCGTGCGTGCGTGTGTGTGTGTATGTGTGTGTGTGTGTGTGTGTGTGTGTGTGTGTGTGTGTGTGTGTGTGTGTGTGTGTGTGTGTGTGTGTGTGTGCAGTGTTCTTATCACCTCCTCACACACCTGCTTCCCTCGAAGACAGAGCCTCCCCTCCTCTGATGCCGCCTCATCAAAGCTAGATCCAGCCACAGTTGTCGCTTCCCTCTTCTCCGCGTGCCCCCCCTCCCCCACCCCCCATCCTAGCTGCTCTGGCTGCCGTTCAACAGCCGCCGCTCCTCTTGTATTACCCAGTCGTCCAGGCAGTCAGGCCTTGCTGGTATCATACCAACCCTGGGAGGGAAACGCGTGCGTCTTGGCCGATGTACATGCAGGTGCTGTAGCTCCTGGAAGGACTATTAGGGATTAGGACGGGTGACAAACCGCCGCCGGGCTGAAGTTGGTGGCGGCGCGCGGCGACGTCGGCTCGCTGCAGGAGAAACGACGAGGTTGCAACGCGAATGATTTCGCAAAGTCAAAAATGACAGTGCGCGGCGAAGTGTGGGCGGTCAAACGAGCGATCGCGTGACGAGGGAATGAAAAGGAAGCTGCAGCCTGAAACAGTGAGCAGCGAGCGGTTGGGCCACACGCTCAGAGAAGGTTGAATCCACAACCGGCAATCTTATGATTGTCCTTTGTTCTGTGTTCTCTCACAAACAGCAACACAATGACATTGTATTGTTTGAAACACCAACATACAGCACGCGCGCCTTTAAAGCGCTTTGCAGCAGGACTTAGTGCCCAAGGTGACTTTGCAGCACTTTGTAATCATTGATACATTGAATATTTGGTTAAATGATTTATTAAATACCTGCATTTAAATATCACATTTCCAGGCCCAATGTCATGTTTGCCTCCCACCTTTTACAAGTCTCACCCTTACTGTGATCAAATCCACCTGAACGTATAAATACTGCATAAACATCATTTTATTGAAAATAACACAGAACGTCCAGACCTTGAGTCGACCAACCACTTAAACTCTAATCGCCTCCCTGTCTGCCGTTACTGTACACGGAGCAAAGACTCTCCTTTATTTCCACTTCCGTCTCATTCCATTTTCAGCCACTTACATTTCCTTTTACGTCCTCCTTCACTGTAGCGGTTAGGGGGGGCACATTTTAATTAACTTTGCCAAAAGACAGAATGTCTTCAGATTTCTAATTAACACACACTGTGGTTTATTGGAAAAGTAAAATGAGAGCCTCCGTTCCTTTGTGTCCCTTGAGGCTGGGATTTTAGAAACAGTTTTCTTATGTCTGAGGAAATCTAAGCGGGGTTATCTTACGTGAGCACGCGCCACTCGCTGCCTGCTTAGATAATGGTTTGACAGGTAAAGGTTTAGGCTGTAGTCGGTGCCGTGCAGTCGATGTGCATTTGTCCACATTCCTTACCGTCAGTGACTTGCGTCTGAAGGACAGTTCTCGCTATAGCGGCATCTGTATGTGTGGTATGTGCCGACTTCCTTGCCCCCGCTCCCTCGAGAGCTGCAGCATTAATAACTGTAAGTGGATAATGCTCTAGCTGGAATTCCGATCAAGGTTTAATAAGAGCATGATTCAGTCTGGGACTGGCGGCGGCAGGCACTTTGTGTGCGTGTGTGTGTGTGTGTGTGTGTGTGTGTGTGTGTGTGTGTGTGACTTTTCAGGCATGGGTGTAGGTTTGTATATGCCTTAATGTACAGTATGAGTCCAATCTTCTTCTGTTCTTCTGACAGCAACATAATAAAGAAATGTTTGTGCATTTTCAGATCTGAGGTCAATTAAATTAGGAATTAAAACGTAGTATTAGGAGCCATTAATAATGCAGTCAGTACTGTAGGGGTAGTTGTGTGCTTATGTGCCGCTCCCGTGGCTACTGACTGTCACAGGATGTCTGTCGTGTGACCTGGGCCGGCGCCAGTGACACTCATGCGTTCCAACACAAACGCTGGTGGGCTCTGCATCACTGAATAACATACCACATGCAAAGAGGACGACGCGGCATTCAAATGCGACGCAACTTCCCGTGGAAGTACTTCACAATTATTCAGGTTTCTATTTGTTACGTAATATTAGGTTCCCAGCGGAAGCCAACACAGAGGACAACACAGAGCCACATTATTCATCGGGAGGAGACGCGTGTTTTTACTGAGAGTCGGAGCCATTAAACATGATATCTGTTCGTTGCCATTAGCTCCAAAGGCCCCGAGTGCAAACCTGACTTGACGTTTAATCCTCTTACACGGAAGAGGACTAATGCACACGCGGGGCGATTGTACAGTACGCGCAGGCAACCAGATGCAGTTTTGATGTGCATCTATTGGATGGTACAGTATCAATGAGAGTCCTGTGTGACTCCTGTCCTCCCCCCCCTCCCCCCCTCCAACCAGATGGCCTCCCTCTAACAGAGCGCTGACACCAGATGTGCAGCTCCAGCTTCGGCTCAGGGACCAACTGGGCCGAGTGTGCCAGTGGTTCTGTTAATGAAAATGGCACCGCCGCCCGTGTTTGTGTGTGTGTGTGCGTGCGCGTGCACGCGTTGTTTACTGTGCTCCGGCGGTATGTGACAGTTCGGGAACTCTCCGTGGGTGAGGCTTTCAAGACCGAGCTGCAGCTCAGCCATGCAGCACTCAGCAGCGCATCCAGCCGCCCAGGCTGGAGACATCCAGCCACCCATCCAGAATAAACACCCCTCTCCTGCTCCCGCTGCCTGCGACAACCCCCCATCTCCACTGCGCTCACACGCGTCACGCATACTTATATATTCTATCCTCTAACCTATTTAACAGCAGAGGGATCACTGGGCTAATTACTAATTCATACGAGCTTCATTCTTCTCAGACAAAGAGGTAAAACCACACTGTCACACTTTATCCAGTGGAATTTCTCCAGCTATAATTGCTTACAGTGGACTATGTTAATTCTGATGAAAAATCGCTCCCATTTTGATTGGTCTCAGATAGGAATGTAAATGTGGGTAATAATATAATGAACGTTTCATTCTGATAAAACCTCCAGCCCCGGCTAATGAAGTTGTTAGTACAAGCTGCGCTCTCTAATTTATGAATTTGCTCAGAAACAACTCATTATTACAGATCGTTCTGCTGATCAATTAAATGATAAGGAAACAAAGAAATTATGTTTACTTAGCAGTAATTCTGACAGCCTCCATAGGCTGAAGCCAAATGAGCTAAGTGAAAAATTTCTAATAAAAAAACCCCTTTTAAAGCGTGCAGAAGTGACAGGTATGGAAGCCTGCGCCTCTTGTACAGTCGTTATCTAAGCTGATTATGTTTTGCTCCCGTCTCCTACACACAAAGATCACATGTCTTTGGTACCCGACGAGCTACAGTAAATGAGATTCCTCAAGCTCCTAAACATGCCCAGAAAGTAGATTCTTGCACTTACAGGATAAATCATAGCCTTTAGAATTCTTCTTTTTTTTCGAAGGGAATCTGGAGTTGCCTCACCTTTAAAATGTAATATTTTTAGCATTTGTTGAGCCCGAAGTGGCGTTGCAGAGTGACACAAGAGCGAAGACCCTCATAGAATTCAATCCATTAAGCCGGTGGGGGGCGGAGATGTGACTCCAGATACGGGAGACTTTTAAGCTCTGCAGTAATCTGTCTGCCTGCGCCACAGACTGTACATGAATAGTCCTCACCTTACGCTGACTGATAAAACCTCCCATATTTCCATAGGCCCCCTGTTCTTTTAAAATGGAACGCTGACACTCCGTCAGCCAGAGCGCGTGATGTTTCACGTCCCTCTGGCGCGGTGACATTTTAATAAGCAATGGTGAAACAACACAAGCGAGGTCTGCTGCCTCTAATTAAACTAAACCAAAGGGAGATAACCAGCAGGAGTGAGGGGCAGCGCAGCTACCGCCAACCTGCACCATCGAGTCCATTTATTTAGCCGAGGCTCGTGAACTACCTGCAGTTATGCTCGTGCTTTGTTTAATTAATATGTTCAAAATGTAGTGTAACACAATATTAGGATGACAACAGACGTTTGCAGCTGCACTAAAAACCTCCAAAGCACTATGTTATAACAAGACCTCAGAGACATTCAGTTACTGCAACCCAGCTCAATATTTGATCAAATATTTCACCTGAGCTTAAAAGTCAGCTTTATAAATTGGCTTTTGATGCCTTTGAAGACTTACTACTTTTTTTATCAAAATAAAGTGTCTAAATAAAGTAAGAGGGTCTAGTCAGCGGATTTTGGCTGGATAAGACAAGGATGTCTTTCTAAACAGTCAAATGGACTGAACACGTTTGCACCTGAAGGTGATTTGGCCCAGGAGAGTCTGCATCACATACATGGAGCACATAGAAACTCAGCTCCACCTTTTTGCTGCTTGGTGACAATAACCCTCATATATTTTTTCAGGCCTCGGCCACCGCGGGTTTTACTCTGACACAAACTTTAGTATAAATAAAGGTCTCGATGCAGAAGCATATTTACATGTGCTTCGCAGGGGAGAAGCGAGCGTTAGTGATGTGTGGAGGCTCGTGTCACTCTGAAGGATGATTCCTCGGTTGCTATGTGGATTAAAGTGTCGACTGAATGCAGCTGTGTTTACACTCTGATGCCAGGAAACGTGAGGTTCACAAGTGACTGCGAACGGAAACAATTCATGTTTAAGTTAAAAATATAACTTGCTCACATAGTGATGGTTAAAAAAGCATCTTGTTGTGTCGAGTTTTCAGCATAGTGGCTTTTTTTTCTCATGATGATACTGTTATTGTATATTCAAGGGCCCAAATATCATGCGAGCAGGAAGCAGGTAGATTCGACACGTACTGTAAGCCAAGTAATAATTTGCCGTGGGACTGGATGCTCCAGTGGGTGTGTTGTTCCACGGCGTCTCATCAATTACATTTCCTGAGAGAAAACACCCGGCTGTTTTCAGTTTCCTCGCATGCCGAGGTTAATGGTGCTCTTCTTGAATGCCTCTGCCAGCCAGTAATTGGAGCAACTTAACAATCTTAAGCGGAGCCTTTGTAGTGTGTGGAGCACCGTCTGAACAGCCTTATTAACTGTAACAAACAGCCTTTATTCGCTGACCCCGTCGCCATTCTTTACCCCCTCAGTTTTTGTACTTCGCAGAAGAAAAAGAAAATCCACAACCACATTTGAAGGAGACTGTAATGAGAAGAACTTTATCACATTTTTGTCCCTTCATTATGAATTTTAGAGCCACTACGCCGCCAGAGGACTTATTAATTAGCAGCGAAAGGAAAACCTTTGTCTTCGTTAAGTCAATTACCTTAACAATCATAATTAAAGATCAGCCCAGCTTCAACCCGGCTCACAAATCTTTAATCATGTTTACATTTGCTGAACAGTTTGTGAGCTTCAACAGGAAGCGCACGGTGGAGATGCTGAACCTGTGTTTCCTCGCGCTCGAGTGCAGTGTCGGCCGTTTTGGCTGATTTGCTTCGACCAGAAGATTAAGACAGGATTGTCAGCTTCCTCACACCCTGCACCTAGAGAGAATGGTCCGGCATCCACGCTCATGCTCGCATCTGTCACTCATCCCTCGCGCGTCTTACGCTCCTGACCTTTCTCCTGATACGCGACACAGATGTTGTCTCGTCCCCCGGCGTGCTCGTCTGACCACAGACGATCGGGTTTGGCACATGGCACCGTATGCAGATCAGACAGTAGAGTCCGCGGAGACCGGCTCCACTGCGTCAGCAGCGGTACAGTGCGGAGTCAGCCTCTGGCGGCAGTCATCTTTACTATGATTGAAAGGGTTATTACACTGCCCGCGGGGAAAAAAAAAGAAGGAACCATCCCCGCGTTGTGCACTGCATTTCATCAGGTGGAGCTCTCAGCGGTGAGTGACAGCGTGTCATTTAGCGCCGTGATTGACACGTTTATGAGCGCATCGACAAATGCAGTTTGATTTTCCGTAAATCTGATAAAACGTGGAGGGAGGAAAAGCAAATAGGTGTGATCCTCCTTGGCGTGGAGAACATCTGAGCCCCCTGTAGTCAAACACATCATGGCGCGTGTTTACTCAAAGAGGCATTTGCTGTTTATGACAGGGATTTTTTAAAAATCTGCAATATATAGAGGGATGAAAGTGGAAAAAGTGCTCATAAAACAAGAACTGTTGGTTTTGTTGTCATGTTCAATAAAGACACTGTATTGATTATTAAATATTTGAACATGATAGCTTATTAGGCTTCATCATTCATTTTCTTTTTTTTTGTAAATTCATCATCAGGTTTGCTGGTATTTATTAAAAAGCCTTTATAATAAAACACGAAGTGTCGCATGGAGCTGCTCTACAGATCCCACAGATTCACAGCTTATCATGTCTGAAGACGAGCGCCCGGCCAGTCTGCTGCCTTTAGCCCACTTGGCACTGGTGGCTGTTGCTCATCTGTCCCCAAGCCCGTGTGAGCACATCACCGATCTGGACCGGGATTAAAGGACCTAATACTAACAGCTGTGCTGAGATTAGCCATGTCACTATTTACAGTTATTTTGTGAAAGCAGTGCAGCACAGACTCTGCTCAAACAATAAACCGGTGTATTTGGATTCCTCGCATGCGTCCTCCTACTTGGACCTTGGCTGTAGATTGAATATAGTTGGTCTAGGGGGAGAGATGAATGGAGCGATGTCACGGCAGATTGTTATGCAGAAGAATGATGGTTGGGACTAATACCGAGGTAGAGAACTGTCTGAAGAGTTCGGGGAAACCAACTCCTTTGTTTCGCATAATGTGCGATAAGTGTGCTGTGCGGATGAAGCGAGGGGGTCTGCAAGGAGGAAGCCTGACAAAGGATGAAGAGAGATGATTAACTTGAAATGTGAACGTCTGCAGCAGGAAGATTTTGATGGATTGAGTAGTTTTATCTTCCGTGTGCGTGTGTGTGTGTGTGTGTGTGTGTGCGTGTGTGTGCGTGTGTGTGCGTGTGTGTGTGTGTGTGTGTGTGTGTGTGTGTGTGTGTGTGTGTGTGTGTGTGTGTGTGTGTGTGTGTGTGTGTGTGTGTGTGTGTGTGTGTGTGTGTGCGTGTGTGTGTTCAGAGGCTGTGTTTGCGCGCGTAGATCCCTCCCTGTGCTTCAGCGTGTACGTTCGGCATGAATATGCATGCATGTGTTCACACGCGGGACTCTTAGCGGAGACTGATCGCCCCATGATAGGCGATCACTGGAAGATTGCCCGCGTCGCTATGGAAATGTCATATACATAAAAAACCTGATGCCATTTCCTGAAGTGCCAGCGCAGTCTTTCTTCTGACAGACAGCGCGTTTCAATGTGCTTAGATGCTTCGCGCCGCAGAAGAGGCGGCGGCGGAGCCGGCGGACGTGTGGAGAGCAGCAGGTCGGCGACAGCCACCAGCAGCTGCTCCCTTCCAGTCCCGTGCGGTGCAGGCAGCGTGTGCCGGTGGCCTTGGGATTACCGGGGGGGGGGGTGGGGTGCCTGGATGTGATTAACAGAGATTTGGGGTGAATAATCATCTAAGCCGCTCAGCAGCGCATTGGAGGTTGGGGGCTGGGTGGAGGTGAGAAGAGCTCAAGGTTTAGTGAAAGGTGCATTCCTAGACCCACCTTCACTCGCGGAAGGTGACCTGAACGCCCCAGCTTCCATCCCAACATGTAAATGAAAAACATTCAATTACTACACACTGTAAAGCATAATAACCATGTAAAGGTTACAGCTGCTTATTACATTTGAGCCAATATATTGAGCCAACTGTGGTATTTTGGGTGCAGCGCCGCCTCCGGGTCAAGCAACCTTTGTGCACTTACAGGCGTGTTAAACGTTTTCAGTTAACTTCCTCATCTGGAGATCACACGTTAAATCAGTGAAATCAAAGGCAGACAGTGGGCCATGCATTATCAGTTAATGTGCTGGAACAAGATTAGCATATTAATTACTCTTCTTTTGTGTCAAATGCCAGTAGTAGAGGAGGCCCCGCCCCCGTCTCCAAGGTTTTAAGCATCTGCATAGCCATATAGAATCAACACCAGCAAAAATGGCCCGTTCGCCCTCAGTCACGCTGAGAAGGATGTGGCGAACATGTGGTAAACACACCTCTGCTCCCAGATCTCCAGTGGCCATCAGCACACGCGTCTGATCATGATAGATGGCGCAAACGCACAGATGAATGGCTGCAATTACCATTCTCCAAAATTACCATTTTTGTGCAGAAAAAGCAAAGCAATGGCAAAATATATGATGCACATATACTGTAGTATAATGTATATGCAGTGAAGATTCCCATATATCATCCTAGAGCAGAGCAAATGTGTGGCTAGCGAGTGTTTAATCACGTGTAGAGAAACAAATGTAGGCTTTTTAATCTTTAAAGATGTGTTGGAGAGCGCGTTTAGCATTTTCATTTCAGCATTACGAGTCTGACGACGACGACTGCGAAACACAGCGGCACGGATAATTTTGGCTGGAGAGGACGAGGGCATGGAAGAAAGCGCTGCCTCCCTGGGTGATGGCTGTTTTAGTGAAACAAGGCGGATAAAAGGCTGGATTCTGATCCCTGACTCATTTTCCCAGTTCGTCTTGTGCATTTCTGCAATATTGCTGCGAGGGCCTGTGATATCCATGATCTTTGAGAAAAGAAAAATAATGTGATTGACTTTTGAGATATTTGGCTTTTTTCCATTTCTCTCTCTTTCTCAACGCGCCTCTGAAGAGGATGCAGGATGAGGGTTTATGAAAGCGGGTCACGTGTGCCTGCCAGCAAATGTTTGTCTAAATACTCGGGAAGCAGGAGCAGGAATGTAGCATCCTTAAATACGAAATGAACAAAGGTTCGCACCGAGCCGTGCACACGAACGAATGTGCGGCAGCGTTTCCAGGTGTTGGAGGATGAGATGGTGCGAAGAGCGGCGGAAGCAGCAGATTTCCATAGGTTCGTCAGTGAGATAGAGGAATGTGCTCTGGTGAAGAAACGCATGCAGACAGGGGGTAATTAATTATAGATGTGGAAATGTGGTCCGAGGGAATGCTGTTACAGTAACTGGAGGCATGGAGGGTGAGAGACGGGGAGTGGAGAGAACCCTCCGTCTATAGCATCCACAAGTTTACACTACGTGACAGAGCCTAGACGTTAATTAAAGCAGACAATGGTGGAGCAGTTATTGTTAACTCTTCGCGGTCGTTGACTGGCTCCTGACTCAAAGGGCAGAAGAATGCATAAGAAATGCACTCGAGTCTACCCCAAAGTCGAAATTCATATTCAAGTATTACATGGGAGGATATAAAAAGAATGAGTCAACGGGCCTTGGGGGTTCTGCCTGGTTGAACAAAGTTGAACTTAAACAAAAAAAACGGAAGCAATGAGACCAACGCTACGGAGGATGAACCCGAATCTAAATGGAGCAACGACTCCTGTTTGCTAAATCCTCCCATTTTATAAAAATAAATAGTATCAGCAGCTCGACTACTCTGTATCGCGTTGCCACAGGCGCCCGCGTTTCCCCGTGCATCTATTTCCAACCTTCATATTGATGCTAATTGGCCTCGACATTAATGATGCCAAAAAAGCAAAGCGAAGCGCTGCTAGATTTTGTAGCTGCCTGTTTGTAATTTTGGAGACTGCTGACTTTAGTTACATGCCTCCAGATCGCACGCTGCCTCCCAGACTGGAGTTTAGGTTGGTTTTCAAACCGGGAAATGTGTTATTAAATTATGCAGCGCCAGTGGTGGAGGAATATATATACGGTCTGATGTGCGAGCTGCCATTTTCTTTCTGTGACAACAGGCCTTAAATGAACTCATGCTACAGTACATGTATGTCCTCGTGTTGGGAAGGCAGCATTATAATAGGTAATGTACGTGAGCTGGGCTGGTAGCCTCGGGGGACGTTGGGTAAATGCTCCTCATCTCCCCGCTGATCGCGGTCCTGACTGATTGCTGATGACTTTTGTAGGGCAGAGACACGTTAAGTTGTTTATTTATTCAAAAAACAAAATCCCTAATGCAGATAGGCCTCGCTTCACTCCAGATTCCTCCTCCCTCCCTCCGAGTGCGCGTCGGCACATCTGCCTTGGTTTCCGTCCCTGTCTCTTGAACAACTGTGATATGTTGTGGTCATCAGCAGAGTTTGTGATAGAAGACCAGGGCAGATGTGTGTGTGTGTGTGTGTGTGTGTGTGTGTGTGTGTGTGTGTGTGTGTGTGTGTGTGTGTGTGTGTGTGTGTGTGTGTGTGTGTGTGTGTGTGTGTGTGTGTGTGTGCGTGTGTGCGTGAGTCACTGTGTTATCTGCATGTGACAGATGTGGGACATCCTTGAGTGCCATTGAGAAAGTGACACACCCCTACAGGCTGTGGCTGTTCAAACAGAATCTTCAGTGAACTCTAAACGACAAATTTAAGCAACCACTGTCATAAACCATCACCTACAGCAGCGACTGTAATGCTCCTCTGACACTGGATCACTAGCCCTCCAACATGAACGGGCCTTTCTTCCAACATCAGCCTTTCTGACACAATGCACGCACACACACACACTTCCAGTCCATCAAATGAAACCGTAGTTGCTACGCGCTGCACATCCTTTCCTCAGCGCGTCTGCGGTTCCCGAATGGAAACGCAGCCATCTGTTACACGCCGCGGCTCCCGAGGTGTTAGCGTCTCCATCTCTCTCCGCTCATATACAATTCCGTTTCTTTTTCCGCCGCGGCAGCGCCGGCGTGGAGGGCGACGACAACAGCAGCAGCTTTTGGGCGGGGTCGTAAGGTGTGGGGGGTTTAGAGTTCACACGCATGCAACAGCAAATCAGCAGATCACTCCGGACGAACCCAAACGCAGCGTTGGGCTGAAATGTCGTTCAGCCGCCACCATCTGGCTGCTGCACCCTGCTTATTTACTATTCTGAGTAATAAAATAATTGGATGTCTTTTGAAATGAAATAAACCCAGGAACTGGGTCAAGTACAGTTGAAATATTACAGTAGGTGAAAGTGAAGGAAATGCTTATGACAATGAATGCACTGGGATGACGGCTGAGACGTGTGGAGGAGCCTCGTTACTTTCCTCCTCCTAAATCAGTGTCTCAACCTGCTTGTCTGTAGATCGACTCCCATCAAATGACAAAACTATGAGGAGGCGGTGACGCTGATCAAAACCTACTTAGCGCGGCAACAACACACGAAGGAGAAATTTACCATCAGCCATTGTTTTCTATGTTTTGTGGGATTTTTTGTTTTGTTCTGTTTAGATGTATGAGTGCACTTAAGAATCAAAGGTTATGCACTATGTGATGATTCATGGCTGTTGAGGATGTAGAAATGTGTCATCTGCATAAAAATCCTGCTCCTAATAACAATTTTTTACCACAATCTTTCACCGTGTCCTTTTTTTCACATGGAACAAATGTACCTGCTGCAATTTTTCCAGCTTTTAGAGCCTATTATATTTTGTGTGGAGACTTTATCATGAATAGAGCTGACTCTATATTTTGAAAAACGCCCGGATTCAAGAGAGCAAACTCTGCGTGAATCCCGAGCATACAAATGTAAGCTACCTTTGCCACCTGAGGTCACCCAATTAAAACGCCGGAGGAGGAAATAATGGGGAGACATCTTTGCCAGCGAGCAAACAATTTAAGCTATTTCAGGACGCCGCGCGCCGACGCGCCTAGCTTAGCGCGCTGCACGCACTTATCAGTCCAAATTGAACTTTGGCAGCTTCCAAGCAGCGTTATCGGTCTCAGGTGCGGTGGGAGCAGAATACAAATGCCGGTGTCATTAGCACGTGTGAGCCAGTCTGCTGATATATTACTTCATCTCAAATGTACAACTGCAGCACAAATTTAGCCATTACTTTGGAGGCAGAGGTCCTGTCACAGCTGCCAGCGTTGGCACCAAATGCGCCGTCGCACGCACAAATGGAGCACAAAGCGTCGTTAGGCTTCGCCGTTCGCCGCCGTGCCTTGTTGTGACACTTGGCAGCGCTGACTTCCAGACGCTCCAGTGCAGTGAGCGCGTGCGGGCTTAATGGATGCGCGAGGCGCTACAGTAGCCGCGCTGCGCCGGAGAAGCTAATAAAGGTGCGGCCTGATAGATATCCTGTCTGTGCAGAACACCTACTGCGCCGGAATAAACAAGCTCTGCTGCGGTTCACAGGTGTGGTGAAGTGGTGAAATATGATTCAGTGAGGTTTTTATGCTGCAGGTGTGTCTTTAGCCTCCTCAGAAATCAGGATTCCAATGTATAATATCTGAAAACGGGCACACGCCCACTCTGTATGGGTATTTGGATTCATATACTTTCATCTCTTGACGCATTTTACCACCAGTTGTGCCACAAAATGAAACCCATTCACAAACGATTCTCCCTCAGATTTGCTAAACGAACCGAGTCCCCCCCGAACGGCTGGTTTCAATAATTGAGCAGCACTCAATCAGAGAACATTAGCTAGTGGCGGCGAACCCCGTCACCTGAAATAATTACCATCCAGCAGCGGGCCGCGCATGGGTTCTGCCTCCGTGGGGGCGACGCAGATCGATAGATTAGAACAACACGGCCCCCACCTCGTGTCTCGAGGGCCCTCATAAACAGCACCCAAGGAAACCTGCAAAGGTGTCACCGTGTGAAGGGGGGAGTGAAGGCGGGGGATGGGGGTGCTTGTCATTGCAGCGGGGTAATGCGTGCTGTCTGAACTCAATAAATCACAGCCTCACCGCTGACAGTATTCATGTGTATGTGCAAACACTCCATAGTAGAGTCTTACAAATTTGCAGGAGCTATTACCAAAAGGTGATTGTTAATGCGTGATTCTCTTCCTATTTATTTAGACCTTGCACGCCGTCAATCACAATCAAGAAATTTTCCTGTGTGAGGCTCTTATTGCATATGCATCAGAAATTTAGATAGAGATACAGACAACAAACAACCCTGTAGTGACACATACGTGGAAATGGACACCATTGTCTCTTCATTAGTCCGTTGTGCTGTTCTACTTTCCTTTTGTGTCACTGGGCTTGCGTTTTATGTCTGGAAGCATCTCGTACCTTTGTGTGTGTTTCACTGTCTCCTGAGACGGGCTTCGCTGTTGCAGAAGTACCTTTAATGTGACAATGCAGGGATGCGGATGGAGGCTGTGTGGCTGCACGAGCGGAGGCAGTGGGTCACTGAGTGTACAGTAACATGTGACACGTATGCCTGTGCCAAAAGACTTTCTCCAACCACTCATTTACTTGTAGACAGGCTGTGATTGACAGCTGGGCCAAAGGGCCTCTGGCTCCTCACTGTTTTTTTTCCTCCTTCACTACATAGGTGTCTCCTGGGACGAGGGATTCATGCTACTGAGTATCAGCAAAACAGCTTATGGCTGTAATGAGAACGCAAAGCAAACTGAACATCCATTTGAGAAGCAGCCGCACCAGCGACGAGCAGGTTGTTATCTGGTCGTCCTGGGGTAATTAAAAGCAGGGAAATGCCGCGGTATTAACCCGGCTGATGCTATCTGCGCACAGTTGTGGTGAATTGTAATTAGCCGTCGCTCTCAGATCGGCACCGGCCGCCGCCGCGCGTTATTTAAAATCAGCCGACAGTAAAGCGTTTTGCACAAACAACATGTCGCGGGGAATTAACGCAAAGTGGACCACAATTCATTGCAGGACCCACATCATGGAGTCTATTTTTATCTATGATTCCAGCGATGCGCTCAGTGCCGTCATTTTCTGTAGCTATACTTAAAGCTTTCAAAACGCCTTTCAGTGTTTGGCGTAGCGGCTGTGACAGAATTAGGGAGTTTTGAAGGCCTAACCTTTTAAGTGAGCGCCAGATAGCTGGTGCGGCACCTCTCTCCAAGACGCGCGGCTCCGCTTGACAATTCTTGATGTTCTCGCTGCTTTGAACAGACAAAAACCAAGCGCAGACGCTCCTGCCACGGACAAATTAAAATGTTTCTGCAGCGCTGGGAGACTAAACCAGCTCACAAATGGAATGCTAATGAACTGGAGATGAGTATTTAAACAAAGCAAATGTGCCATACTTTAAGTAGCTGTCATAATTATGGGGCTGGGTAGCGTTAATGTTGTTGTTCCCAGCTACTGTATCGATTCCTGCCGCGGACGCGCCCTCTGACCAGCAGCATCTCGCGTGACATTTGCCGCTGTTAATGAGACGTTTCCAGTGTGTTGCCATTGATCATAATTGAGACCTTGCACCTTTTTCCCCGGTCACTTCATAAAGCCTCAGAAATGAGAGTTGCAGCGATCGATACCGCCGCCGCTCGGTACATGCAGAGCTCTGACCTTGTGCCTGCCTGAAAACAGCTTTCACGAAGATGTTATCGCTCAGGGTTCCAGAGAAAAACTATTTCAGTAGTATTTGGTCAAATTTACTCATCAAAATGAAGATAAATATTCTGTTTGGCAGAATGTCATTAAACGCTGCATGAATGGGTGAGACATTAGTTATTCCCAACGCTACAACTGCTGGTAGAACTAAACACTTCTAATGATCTTCCTCTTATTGTTCTACACCTCAAGCTTTTTTTTTTGTTTCTGTACTGTGTTACTCCCTCTGGGTTTTACACACCCTCACATTTATCTACTAAGATCGGAGAGGAGCTCATACCTTTACCCTCAGGGGCGGCCGTGTTATTAAAGACAGACAGATTGCTGAGTGTTCTGTGAGGAAGCCTACTTGATAGAATTATCTTCTGCTTCTCGCTTTGGAAAAAGGTGACGGGGGTCAGTTCAACGGAGACGGCTCGGTCCTAGAGCGACATAATGGGGAGCGCGGGGACATGAATGAAACTCAACGGCCTCTTCTGTTGCAGTGCTACGCGACGACTTCAGGCAGAACCCGCAGGACGCGGTGGTGGCGGTCGGGGAGACGGCCAGTCTGGAGTGCCAGGCGCCGCGCGGGCACCCGGAACCCACCACCTTCTGGAGGAAGGACGCGGCTCGGCTCGACCTCAAGGACGACAGAGTTTCAGTAAGTCGCGGTCCGGGCCGGAGCGGCCGCTTCCCACCGTTAGGACTGGGAGGCGTAACGTGCGACATGTTGTGTTGTCAGGTTCGTGGAGGCAAGCTGACCATCTCCAATGCCAAGAAGAGCGATGCGGGCATTTATGTGTGTGTGGCAGCCAACATGGTCGGCGAGCGGGAGAGTGAGAAAGCCCAGCTCTCAGTGTTCGGTAAGACGCCTGACGCGCGCCAATGGCAGCCGACGGTTATTCTCAGGTGCTCACGGCCACCGGCACGCGGAGCATTTACCACCCTGACAAAGGTATATTTAGCAGTGTGTGTGTGTGTGTCTAGAGCGACCCGTGTTTGTGCAGCGGCCTGTGAACCAGGTGGTCCTGGTCGACGAGAGCGTGGAGTTCAGGTGTCAGGTCCACGGCGACCCGCCGCCCACGCTGCGCTGGAAGAAGGAGGACGTGGACGTCCCCCGCGGCAGGTGAGGAAGTGTGCGGCTGCGTCTGTGTTTGTGTAACAGCGGAAGAGGCCTCGCAGAATGTCTGCACCTATAATAGTCAATATACTGAAGCAAGACCCATTCATTAGATGCAAGCATTCCCGTGTTTTTAGCCACTTTAAAAGTCCAAATGAGAGCCTGAGGGTGTGTGCGACCCAAGTTGAGTGTTGTTGCGTTGTGTCATGATGTGTTTTGGCCCACGTGCGCGTCAACATCGACAGTCCTTGCTAATCGCTTTGTAGCGACATCAGAGCACTTTTTGAAGCCGTTATTAGCCTGTCATGTGAGCTTTTACAGTGCTAATAGTTACTGCTCGCCGCTTTATACTTTTAATTACAGTGTGTCTCCTCGTACAATCTGCCCGTCCATCAAGATCTTTTCATCGCTCTGCTCCAATGGAAGAGTTCTGCTTCTTCAGACTTAATGACAAAGCTCCTATAATGCCCGTGTTTGTAGGTTATTTATAATAATGCCAGACAAATAATTTCACCGTCCAATAAACTGAAGGCACTAAGAAGAATGTGCACAGCAACACTTACGTAACCACAATGATGCATGCAAACACAATTAAAGGAGTAGAATAAACACCACAAACCACCAGAAAGTTGGATTAGATTCAATAATAATGAATAATAATGCAGAATTACTGTATATACACCTGTTACTAGCCATTTCTACCACAGTAAACAAAGCAGAGGAACTCTGTTTAAATAGTGAGGGAACCTGCCCACAGCGGGGTTCCAGCCTGCTCCCCTGTCTGCCTCCCTGCAGCCTGTGGTGCCCTCTACCTCAGTACCCACTGACTTCAGCAACATGTCCTACTTTCAGACCCGCCTCGCCTCACTTCCCTAGTTCCACTTCTTTCATTCTTTTCCTAAACCCACGGGCCTCCTGGGAAGCCCGTATCTGGGTCAGAGATGTGCCGTGAATGGAGTCCTCGCCGACTCTGGACACAACCCACGGCGCCCATCGATATTCTGCCCACACCCTCTCCAAGCGTCTGTTTGGAATGGGACTTCTTCTCCCCCCTTGTGCCATTTCTCTGCCTGACTTGTCTCCCGTCTCGGAATCAGTATGGCTGGCTAGTCAATTTCGCAGGATCTCACACCAAAAGGCACTCTGGAGACGGAGCGGGGAGCGCGACTCCTTCTGTCTGTAGCTCCTCTGAGGTGCTTATCTAAACTCTGGTAGCTGAGATGTTTCTCTCAGTCTGACTGCATCACGGTTGCCGTACAGTATGCGGCTCTGGTGGATGGAACATCTCTATGAATTAGTCATTTTTTACTGCTGGGCTCATTCATCAGTTGAGTTTGTCAGACGGTGCCACTCCCTTACTCTCAGACTATTTGTCTGTCTCCTCTCTCTCTCTCTCTCTCTCTCTCTCTCTCTCTCTCACGCACGCACACATACAGTAGTATAGCGCACTACACATCCCACACCACAGTAGGTGGCTCGTCTTTATAAATATTGAAATAGTGGAACAGTCAGGGTTCCAGCTGAAAGCACCTTTCATTTTGCCATGCCTTCATCTCAGCATAATTGCTGCTTTTTTTTCTGCCTCTGCACCGTGTGAGACACTGTGTGCAGCAGGGAGTCTTAATTGCGAAGGATAGTTTGTCTTTATTCCATCAAATATGACACAACCTTTGCGAAAGCTTCCATCTTACACATCACGCTTGATTCAATTCCAGCGTTTGTTGATTGCGTTTGCTTTATTAAATGGGGTATTTTAATCCGCGTGCGATCGGCGCCGATCGATTGCGTTTGACTTAACGCCGCTGCTGTTCCTTTCTGCCAGGTACGACGTCAGGTACGATAAGGAGGACTTTCTGCTGAGGATAAAAAAAGCGTCGGTCAGCGATCAGGGGACGTTCACCTGCCTGGCAGAGAACCGCGTGGGTAAAGTGGAGGCGTCTGCCTACCTGACCATCAGAGGTGGGTGACTGCTGGTGGAGCTCCTAACGCATCCCACATTCTCCTGTATCGCCCCAAGCAAACCACAGGGCAATCAGCCCTTTATTGCTCGTTTTATGGGCATTATTGCCCCCCTGCTGAGAGGCCATTTTTTCACATAGCAGATTGATACTGTTGATTGCTTCAGATCCTCAGTTATGCTCCACATATGAGCAATCCAACCAGCTTTAAGTGAACTGTTCTTCAGCCTCTCCTCTGGGAGCCATTTTCCTTCCAGCTCACTAACACTGTCATTATCAATGGAGCACAATAAAATATTGTTCTCTTTAGATTTGTAAGGCGTTGCCTGGAAGAAACCAATATCGCTTTAATACCATCTGAGTGAGCTCCGCATCATACTGTACATCATCACACATGCTTGTACATCATAGTTCATATGCATTAATATTTATTTTTTAATTACATATTTTTGCTTTACTACCTCTTTTTTCTAATGCTCTTATACATCTTAATGTTAGAGACATATTTTGAGGTTATTGAAAATTATGCTTGTGCTTTTTTGGTAAAGTTGTATAAACCAGGAGTTTTACAATTAAAACTTTATACTGAAACAATAACGAAGAGCAGAAAAAAAGAAAATCAGTGATCAGTGGTTAGGGATACGTAATCTTTTTTTAGCTAATTGAAGATGGTATTGAATTTATGTTATGAGGGGATAAAGATGCTAAAAGCTGCTAAACTACATCTGTCCAACAAGTGGTTGTTGGCATTGGTTGTCTTTCTACTGTCAGCAAGGCGCCCATTCCCGAGGCCCATGCCCTCACCTGCTTTTGGTGAATGAACGCCATTCCCCCCCCTTCAAATTTCATGGATGGAAACCCAACTCCATCTCATTCATTTCTGATTTTCATTCCTTTCCTTTTTTTCCTGTCCCTCTGTTCTGCTCCTCTGCCTTCCTTCTCTCTGTGTCGTGTGTCAATCTCACCCACACACCATTGTCGTGTCACCAGCTCGCCCTGTTGGTAAGTAAGAGCTGATCCCAGTGTGCATGAGTTTGTTTGTTTGTTTGTTTGTTTGTTTTTTGATCACACACATTTACAGCATGCATGTGTGACATTTCACAAACGCATTCATCACTAATATGAGACGTGTATATCCACATTACTACGATCGATGGCTCCTAGCAGCTTGCTGTAGAAACAATGAATTTACAGCCTAACGGGATATGAAACCCGGCATAACAACGCATCCTGATGTTCTAGCAGCTGGATGAAGGGCTGATTTTTTTTGCATACAGTATGTAATCCCTAATATAATAACGTAATGCATGACGTTTTTAGTTGGCAGGACATTGTTCCAGTAGTAGTTTTACAGTAGTAGTTGTACTGTCACCATTTGCTGAACACTCAGTATTTATTGTGTGCAAATGTGCTGCTGTTGTGATGTTGTTTATTTCACCTTTGACCTCAGAGGCGCCTCAGTTCGTGGTGCGACCCCGTGACCAGATTGTGGCCCAAGGACGCACAGCCACCTTCCCCTGCGAGACCAGGGGCAAACCTCAGCCCACGGTCTTCTGGCAGCGAGAGGGTAGCCAGGTGAGCCCCGGGTTCTGACAAAAGGTCCGTGTCGGCATATGTGCACGAGGAAGGAAGGGCTTTATTTCTGGATCGCACCGCACATCTATCAAAAGTAAATGATATGGAATAGAAAGGACGACCATGAATCATGCAACAAAGGACCAAAGCAGGAGGACAGAAGAATGTGCTTCTCCTCCAAATGCAGATAATGAAGTGGCCATTCATCATCTATCTACACCAGCATGACCAGCCAAATCACTTAGCAAGAAATAATGCCATGTGCTGCATTAGAGCCATTAGACATAATGAAAACAAGGCTAATGTCCTTTCCTGCCCATCAGCTCGTCTGCTTATGCTGCAGAGAAGGACAATGCTGATGCCGTGGTTTCATCAACATGACTGCAGGTTATCACAGCGGGGTTTGCCATTTAGTGCTAGCACAGAGAGATATTGACCCACTTTTCGAACTCGATTGCACATAATTATTAGAATGTGTAAGCATGTTGACGGTATAACAGCAGTCACTCCTTTAAAGCCACTTGTGCTGCAAAGATGTGAAATTATAAGAGACAAGTCTTCAGGACAATTCATTTTAATTTTAGTTTACCCAAGTTGAGTTGATGAAATATTTACTTTTGTTTCAAAATTCAATACTGCTTCATTTCTCCATGTTTGGCTCCCTTTCCTCGCAGGACCTTATGTTTCCCAACCAGCCGACGCAGGGGGAGAGCCGCGTCTCCGTGTCCGTCAACGGAGAGCTGAGCATTTCGCCCGTGCAGCGCTCGGATGCGGGGTACTATATGTGCCAGGCCCTCACAGTGGCAGGCAGCATCATGGCCAAGGCTCAGCTGGAGGTGGCAGACGGTGAGGCCCATGTTTATTGGAGGCGTGATCAAATGAGGCTTTTTTAACCTGGACAAACACCAATTCCGTAGCCAGCAGGTTCGGAGACTTTATACTTACACTGCATTGTCACACCCTGTTAGCTACATTAAGCAGGGAGATGCTCAGACTGTATTAGTGAACACCTAACGCGCCGCTGCATGATTGCATGGCTCAATACGCAGCTAATTTCTCCAGAATGAAGCTATTACCTCTTCCCCTGCGGGATCATCTGAATGGATTACTTCAAATGGCTGGTAAATCACACCGCAGCTTATCCGATATAGGAACGACAGCTTAAATGTACAGTAAAGCAATTAGTCCCTGAGGAACCACTACACAAAGAAACAATGACAAGTTTAGCTTTCAAGCAAGATGCATCCACGCAGACCCACAACCATTTGAGGGACAGTTAAACATGTTAAATGGGCTTCTGTATAAAACATTATCTGTAAAAAGCAACAAAACACATGTTTATCTGCACACATTTGTATAGAAGAAGAGTTGCATGTGGTAAAACAGTCACCTGCAATCATCATGTCATTATCACCCCACTACGGTAAATCCCAACGCTCTGAAAGGACTGAAACATCAACAGCATCTAAACCGCCGTCTTGACGGAGAGACACTTTTTCGACCGCGCTTTAATGTCAGCGTTAAGTGCCGCGCCGCTGCCAGCTGGGAGCCGTTCATGCCCTTCTTTCCATTTGTTTCTTGGCTTTTTTTTTTCCTCCTACACATTATTAAATCAGTATCTGCTAAAGTGTTTTTTTAGGAGGAAACGACTCTTGTTCTGTCACTCTCAGGAGATGGATCAATATCCAAATGTTTGGTGCCGAGCATAAGGCGTGGAACAAATATCTCAGACTGGTGACCGTAAACAAAGACGGACAGAGAGCTGGAGTGGTGCCTACTGGAATTTTGGACCTGAAACTTGACGCCATAATGAAGCTACAGTCTAGTGATATGGTGCATTATCAGTATGCGATCTGCAGATCTACTCTATAATAAACTCAGTGTGCTGGGCAGCTGCTCATGGAAAACTTGCTTTTATTATTACCTTTGTTACCGAAGCTGGCACATTTGATAACATTTCATACACAACCACGGCTAAATTAGGATCAGCAATAACGTGTCAGTGCTGACTCCCTAATAATTCAGCATATGTAATGCTTTTGAGCATTTATGAGCTTTTGGTGAACCAGCCGAAGGAGTGTTGTCAGTCAGACCAGTACATTTTAAATCTGACTTCAACCAATGTAATAAAAATCTTTTATTGCCACATAAATGCAGGCAATTACTGTACAAGAGCCTTATCATGGTTGCTGCAACTAGCTGTACCTCATTTCGCTCCTATTTTGCCGGAGTTGCTGTGTTCCTCAGTGTGTTCGAGGGGGTGTGATGGAAGATAAGGCAGGGTGAACCCGCTGTAAACACTTGTGCAAATGGAGACAGGCCTGATAACAGTGGAGAGCAGCGGTGAGGAAATTGGAAGCGGGCGATAGTTACAAGGCCGAGGGAGATTCAACACTCCAGAAATTATTGTTGCAGAGTGCAGAGGCTGTTTTCTGGATGATATAACGCGCTTTTAAAAGGCTTTAAAGGAGACGTATTGTTGTTCTGCTCGCTAATTTGGAGTTGTGTCAGGATGCGCGAGGGGGAGAGAGGATGCCAAGAGGGAGGGGGCGCAGCCATGAGTCAGAGTGGTTCGAGAGGACAGGTGGGAATGTGTTGTTAGGTGTTATAAAGAACGTACGGTAATTAGCACCGTGGGTTAGGCATTGTTAATCCTCACCTAGTAATTAAAGCCCAAAGGTGTGATGCAGTGGCGCGAGCTCGGCGCCACACTGTGGAACAGCCTCACAAAGCCGTCGCTTCTGCTCACAACAAATGCGGCAGATTGAACTCTAACATACTGGGCCCGCAATCACCAATGCAATTACCGCAATCACAAATTAGCACCTTGTGATAAGGTCACGCATTGTTGTTCGCAAATCAGGCAAAAGTCGAGGGGAAAGTGCAAATAAAGACAGTTGTGGTTTCCTGCCAAGGCCGTGACAGCGAAATTGCTGGGAACACGTTGCAATAATACCGCTTTCTTTTCATTTCTACCTTCAGCCCTGAAGGACCGCCCCCCGCCCATCATCAGGCAGGGCCCGTCCAACCAAACGCAGGCTCTGGGAGGCGTGACCCTACTGGGCTGTCAGGCATCTGGGGACCCAGAGCCCACGGTCACCTGGAGGAAGAACGGGGCCAGTCTGCTCGGGAAGGACCCGCGGTTTTCTCTGCTCGACCACGGGAGCCTTCAGATCCAGAACACAAAGGTGGGCGGTACCGGGCAAGGCTTTTAGCGTAGCGATACCCAGGTAATGTGTGCTGGCGCCAACAATGGCCCAAAGCAAAGAAAAAAGAGCAATCAGCACTGATATGAACTATAATAATAAACATAGCTGATAGGAGGGATATGAGATCCTTCACTCAGATTTGGCTCCTTTTGGATTTAACTAGCTGTGGTTTTATCAGGACCTGTGGATTAATTGGCGAAAACAAAGGATTGTTAATTAATCTCTAAGGCAACGATTTACCCCAACAGTCTTATTTTATTCATATGAATCTGAAAATATCTTTTGTCCTCACACATGATTACTTTGTCCAATTCCACCACACTTTGTCTTCTTCACTGGGGAAATTTCAAAATTTCTTGTTTGTGCTGCATTATTTCATCATCGCTGCACTGTCAATAAGCAGTTATTAAACGGATGTCTCGTACAGTGCATCCATACTCACCCAAACACATACATGTGTTTTTATGTACAGTTCATACATGGCATCCTGTATCGAAATCAACGACAGGACAGAGACGTCCTCTCATCCGCCGGCTGATGTCAGCTGAGCGTAATTCAAGCAGACAAGCGCAGTCAGGTTGCTTTTAAAAGATGAATAGCGAGGAATTGATTTTTATAAGTCATTAAACGCAGCTGTTTAGCCTGAATCTCTGCGGCAGCGGTAGGACTCAAGGACTCAAGGACAGCGACCAGTGAGCGGAGTCCAAAGAGGGTAATATAACGGAGGAACTGCAATATAAAAGTGCTCTGCCTGTGTCAATCTCCAGAGAGATAGTAGTTGTCAGTGATTCCTAAGGCTTCGCCAGTATAAAATAGATTGTCATATCTCATAGCTCCTGTGTCAGCACTGATGATGATAATGCTGATGGCTCTCGGAATGAGGGTGAGTATTATTGGAGGAAATCAATTAAGAAAATTAATGTAGGCTCTTACTGGGCTCTTTTTTTCATTGCCTGGTGTTAAAGTTGCTCCTCATCCACTCTGAGGCTCTTCTCGAGCCAAATGCAGGCCAGTAGAGGTTAATGCATTTTTACTGTACTGCTAGCCGCGAATCTCCTTCAGATGCCCAGACTGATGCAAGTGTTTGTCCAAACCAACTGGGACGTCTGTAGCAGTCGGTTGGACTCAGTCAGACCCAGGCAAAGGAGGGAATTACTGTATGTGTGAGTTGGATCAGAAAAGAATAGAGACTACCGTTTGTTCATGTGTTTTTCAGCTGTCTGACTCAGGGTTGTACGCCTGCGTTGCCACCAGCTCCAGTGGAGAAACATCCTGGAGTGCCTACTTGGATGTCAGAGGTCTGCTTCAATAGACGTCATTAGCATACAAATGTCATCTAAAGAACGCTCGGCGTGTTTACATGCATGTCCTACTTCTCTCCTCTTCATCAGACGCCGCTGACTTCGTAGAATCCCTCGCTCACAACGCCACGGCTCTCCCAGGACCGCCCTCCAAGCCAGAGGTCACCGACGTTACCAAGGGCAGCATCTCGTTGTCATGGGAACCGGGACCGGAGGCGGGCTCCCCGGTGTCCTCCTATGTCATTGAGGCCTTCGGGTATGTCTGCGACCTATGGCCCCAGGCTGCATTTAGTGACCCCGAACTTTCCTGGCAGTAACAGATGTGGGGGTTTGTGTGGGTATTCAAACATGCCAGGGCAGTAATAGACACAGTGTTTAGATAGATTTGAGGTTACAGTGTTAAAATGTATATTTAAGCCATTTTAAACAGTAAAAGCAAATCCAAACCCAACTGATGAGGCTTCTTCTTTCTACAGCCAGTCAGTGAGTAACAGCTGGCAGACGGTGGCGGATCACGTGAAAACCACAGAGTTCACCGTCAAAGATCTACGACCCAATACAGTGTATCTGTTCATCATTAGGGCAGTCAATGCCCAAGGGCTCGGCGACCCCAGCCCCATGTCTGAGCCTGTCCGGACGCAAGGTACAGGAAGGAAGACAGATGTTTGGCGGGTTCTAAAGGAGAGGCAGCACTGACGCGTGTCCTCCTTTCATTCCAACAGACATCAGTCCCACGGCCCAGGGGGTGGACCACCGGCGCGTGCAGAAGGAGCTGGGGGACGTGGTGGTCAGCATGCACAACCCCGTGGTCCTCAGCTCCACCACAGTGCAGGTCACATGGACTGTAAGTACTAAAAAACAGGCAGCAGTCGTCCCACTGCCGCTTTACCTGCAGTGAAACAACGCAGAACCCGCCTGTTCCCTCCACTTGGCGGGTCGCTGTGTTCTGGATTAGCACACGCACAGAGGCTAAATATTATGGGATGGCTCTGCGTTGACTGAACAGCTGGTGCTCAATCAATTCAAAATGGTTTTAGGTGATGCAAGAATCAAGACTAATGTTTGCACGCAGGACACATACATCACCATTAGGTGCTGCACATGTCTCCTCTGGAGGCAGTTTGCAGTCGGCCCTGGATCTGGGAGATGTTATTTCTGTCTGCTGGCGAGGTGTCTCGTCTGACGGCGGCTGTGGCTTGATGACACGCCCTGGACGGGCTCGCTCCGTGCTCTTAGTCGGCACGTTGCTAATATACATTTGTGGTCAGCGCTCACTTTCCAGCGACTCCTTCCCTCCATGAAGGAGCTAGATGTTGGTTGATTGGGCTCCAGCCATGGAAAGAGCACTTATTCATTACAGAAGGTCAAACAAACGCTTCTGAAGCTGAGTGATTCACGCACAGAGCTCTTAAAGTCTGTATATGCCATATGGAAATATTTATATCTATCATCTTTCATATCTATCCACAACCCATAGACTGTGTAGTTACTGAGACTGCTGAGGATTTACTCAGAAATACCCACAACGGTAATAAAGCAGCAAATATGATGACTTTGCAAAGTTGAACTACTGCTAAAAACACTAAGAACGATGACTCTGGACAATAACAGGAGTACGTGAGAGTCGGATACAGTGAACTGAGGGCCTTGATTAATCCTACCTCTGCTAAGACAATGGGAAGGTGAACTCAGAGGAGGGTCATTTATTTTGATTCATGGCCTCAACCGTGACTTCTATTCTACTCTATTCTATTCCATCTAACAATGTGCAATGGAAATATGTGGAGCCCTGCTTCCCCCTCATTTTCACGCTTTTAGACACACTATCATTTGGTTAATGCCGAGTAAATCCCCACAGAGAAAGGAAGAAGAAAAGAGATCTATCCTGATATATATGGACCAGTCTGATGATAAACAACCGCCTCTGTCCCCTGTTAACAGATCATGAGTTGCATCTGTTACATGTTTTACTCTTTGGAGCTTTGAAAGCTTTTCTGCTGATAAATAAACTGTATGATTAACCAGGTGCCCGTTGTCGTTGAGGACGCACACCGAATGCTCATCCAAAGCAGTTTACCGACAGGCGAAGGACACCTCCCTCATCGTTACCGCCCAGAATATGCTCATGCCGCGCTCTCCGTCTCCCCTCAGGTGGAGAATCCGTCGCAGTTCATCCAAGGCTACCGCGTCCTGTACCGGCAGACGTCAGGCCTGCCGTCCCCGGGGCCCTGGCAGATTCAGGACTTGAAGGTCGCCTCCGAGAGGGACATAACTCTGTCTGGTCTGAAGAAAGGCATCGTCTACGAGATTAAAGTGAGGCCATACTTCAATGAGTTCCAGGGGGCAGACAGCGAGTCCATGACGGCGCGCACCATGGAGGAAGGTGAGCGGAAAAACACAAAAACGAGGCGTTCGCGTTGCAACAAATGGACGATCGAGGGTGAACGCGCCGGTGTAAACGATTCCTCCTCGTCTCCTGTTTTAGCAGCCGCCGGTAATGGCTTCATAGCCAGATAGTAATGGATAATGGCATTTCAAGTGCAGCCACCCACACGCGCCCACTACTGCAGTGCCGTGTCCCCTGTGTGTGGAAACAGGTCTCCCCGACAGCACAGCGAGGGGTCTGTGACAAGCCCAGGCCTCCGTGGGCTGGTGAGAAAGGGGTGGGGGGGGAGGGGGTTCGGGGGGCGGAACTGTCTCCTTTGACATAAGCTCAACTCCCTCGCTCTCTGCCCCGTCTGCGGCCCCCTGCTGCCTTGTCACCATCACACACCCGCCAGCCCCGTGTCACATGACCCCCCCCCCCCACCGTAGACGGACGTAACTTCCACTGAATGGATCACCTGCTGAGTGTTCTTAGGTTAATGCCTCACGTCATTCATCGCCACGGCGTCATTTATGATCCAGAGCATTTGACAATAATGTGCATAACATGCACGCTTATTATAGAACTTAACTGAAGAGACCTCCGTGTTTTAACCTTGTCTTCATTATTGAAACACACTGTAACTAAGTATTGTTCAACACCATAATAAAAAACAAAGCTTCTTCTGGCACATTCAGATCGTACTAATTAAGGTTAAGATGTTAAGGTCCATCTTGAATTATCACAGTTTTACTTTTATATAATATTTATTATTGTTAGGTTCATGTATGTTCTGGCTGCCGGCTGAGAAGGAGCAACTCTTCGTGTAGTTCATTGCAGACTGCTGCTGCTACTGAGAGCAATGACGAGACCATTAATGTAAAACTAAACTGCATCTGACGATGAGACGGACCCATTCCTCCCAGTGAGCAGATGAGGAGGAGAAAACTCCAAACCACCCGAGTCCAATTAAAACGCCCAGGCAGGAGCTGCAGCTCCTGCAGACCGAGGCGCACGCTCCGGTTACTGGGGGCTAGGTTCTGGAAACAAGGCATCCTGGCGAAGGCAAAAAAAAATTTAATTAACCTACCAAGACTCTTGAGTGTTGAAATGTGCTGTTCGGCAGAATTATGACAACACTGGCCATCCATCTGCAGCAGATTGGGAACGTGCCACTGGCTTTGTGCAACACCGGGGGGTCATTTCAGTGGTCTCTGAGGTCACAGCTGGGGAAAAAAAAGTGTGCATCAAGATTAATGATGCTCGCAACCCTTCAGTGAGCTGTTTGTGACAGCGGAGTGGCTTTACAGCACTGTCACCACACCACTGTTACATGTTCTGGTGTTTTCTTTAGGGGCAGCTACAGCATAGAAACGTTTGGTAATTCATAACTTAATTAGCTAAATTGATGCAACCATTTGCATAACAGGGTGTGTTTACTGCCTTCCACCCTGTGTATCAGGACATTAGGCTTAAGTATCTTTTGTTTAATTGCAGAGCTGTGAGTAAAAGCTGAATTGTTCCCTCAGCATTAATTGCTGTAAATTACCCTCCAGCTCCTGAGTTCGTCAGAATTAGTCACTTTCCCAACAGCACACACTTTTTTGCTGTCGTGACCATTTATGGTTTTATTACACTTAGTCATTACTGGTACTGTGGTCAATATTCATCCTGGGAGATTGTTTTGTACATATGGAAACTTAATGCTTCCTGTCTGGAAATGCTTCCTGACTGGACGAGCTCCATCGGTTTGCTGAAACAGCACCACTGAAATGATATTTGCGCTGCACTTAAGATCAACTCAACAATAACATGTAGAGTATATAGTTTTGCATTGATCCTTGAGGCGGTCAGAGAGTCAGTAGCCGCACACTCGGCAGTGGTGTGAGGCTGTGTGATGCGGCGACTGGTGGCCTATTACATATTAAAACACCAATATTGTGCCTCCTCCTGTGTTTGGGCAAAACAAGACAATCCAGATGTGCAAAACTCATTTTGTCTGGTGAGCGGATGAGCAAACTGTTGGCAGCAGCTTTTGGGCAGTTGTGCTAAATTTCACCTGTGTGTTTGCTGATGAGTCCTTTCTTGCTGGTTTAACACTTGATGACGGTTTCATTGCATGACTATAGTTCATGACCTGGGAGGAAATGCCATGTAGACAAGCTTTGTTTTCTTTGGATGTGAATGTTGGCAAAGGCCGACTTGTCTCTACTACAGATTACTCACACACTCGCTCATTATCTCAGACGTTCACTCCTCAGGGCCGCAGGCTTGCTGGAGCCCAGCCCAGCTCACAGTAGGTTCATAGACTTATCACAGGGATGTGCTATTGTCTATAGAATAACAAGGTTCATCTGTAGAATTTTTTTATCTATTTTATTCATTTATACATGGATTGTTCATCTGTAAGAGTTTGTGTAATTGCTTCCGAAAGGTGACACAGTTTAAATATAGTTAGGTTTATATAGAAAGTAGGTGGAGTCAGTTATTAAAATTAACTGCATCTCATATGGTTGTTGTATTGTCTTACTGTGCTTCCACTCTGTCATATATAACATGCCATCTGACCTGATCAGTACATGGCGTCTGTGGTTTCTATGTGATATGTGTTCATTGCATCTCTCGTGCTCCATGTGGAGACTTTGAGTCCTCGTATCCAGGGTTGTCTCTTTTGCTCCAGGTGGCAAATGTCACGGCCCACCTGCCTTCCCTGCACTGCCGTGACATTCTGCGCCGTGCTCGCATACAGTACTGCAGCGTGCCCGCATACGCTTGGTGCATTATTTATTATTGTGTAGCTCCGTAATTAGGTTCAGAGCAGTTCTTTCATCTGCCCAGTCAGAAGATAATGTTAGTTTTAATGGGAATCATGGGAGACGCAGCCCAGTGTGGCTGTGCAGTCCATTCAGAGAGATGATGATTAGCTCTGTGGTGTTGGCCTCCCGCTGCCTGGAGCCGCTTTAAATCTCACATGTCCATGCAAGTGGTGCATTTAATAAGTAAGCCATTAAAGAGGACAGTTTAATTTGCCTCTGTGATGCACTTCTGTCCAGAAACTATCCCAAAACCTTCAGTGCAGAACGTGAACATTTACCATTTCCATTCAGATGATCTGCCGGGAGAATCAGATAAGCAAAACTCAATACAGCTACTTTGGTGGCGTTTGGACGTGCTCTCAGTGGTGCTAATCCAATACAGAAGTGATGCTAGCGGCCCAGTCCAGCCATTTTCATCCTGGCAAAGAGCACTTCTCTCACATCTGAACTCGCTTGGAATCATTTAAGCAATTAATAAAGTACAATTTGGACTCATGCGCTGCATCGTAGGAGCAGTTATGCAAAGAAAAACAAATCTTATCGTAAAGATGTGAAATTGAGATGAAGCGGCTCCGCTAGCCATCTGCCACGCTGGCTTAGGAAATAGCTTGTCGTATGGTGGGCTGCATGAATATGAATTGAGCGAGTGGGTGAGACAAATCCTCCTCTGATATGATAAAAACACAAGCACTCACTCCACTGTTGGAAAACAATGTGCTACTGTGAATTGTGAATTATTTTGTGACTGTAACACTTGCAAACCTCTGCCCCGTCAGCACCGAGCGCGCCTCCGCAGCAAGTCGCCGTCCTGACGGTGGGGAGCCATAACAGCACGTCCATCAGCGTGTCGTGGGACCCTCCCCCCACCGACCAGCAGAACGGCATCATCCAGGAGTACAAGGTGCGAGCGGAGCCCGCGCCACCCTGAATACACTGTACAACAATGAATGCGTCTGACACGTGGGCGTTTCCTTCAGATCTGGTGTTTGGCCAACGAAACACGGTTCCACGTCAATAAGTCAGTGGACGCGACCATCCGTTCAGTGGTGGTCGGGGGTCTGCAGACAGGGGTGCAGTACCGCGTGGAGGTGGCAGCAGGCACCAGCGCAGGGGTGGGAGTCAGGAGCAAAGCCCAGCTCATCATCCTGGGTAACCCACACATACACACACACACACACACACACACACACACACACACACACACACACACCGAACAAATGAAATAACCTTATAATCTGGAACCCAGGTCTCCATCATAGACTGGAGGTCTGGAAAAATGATTTATTAGTTTATCACACTTCGAGAAATAAGACTGCACAGATGTCTAGTAAGAAATCAATAGCGGTTCATTAAGTGTAGTGTCTGGTAACAGTGCCAAATACTGTTAGCTATATCAGTAATCCTCGTCAATATGTGGGCAGCTGGTGCTAACAAAGTAGACAGTGTTTTTGTAGGAGCTTATCAGCCCTTCGCATCTTATCAAATGCCTAAAGGATGCCAGGAGTATATAAGCCCCAAATCAATAACGGAGCCCAGGCCAAATGTTCTCCTCGCGCGACTTTTGACTGATATATAATAACGCCCTCAACTCGCAGAGAAAGGGAAACACAGGCTTGTGGACTGGAGCTTAATGACGGAGGGAGTTTCCTGCTGGAGACTGTGAATCTAATTTCACAGCACAGTAGCCGCAACAGAAAATCAAACTCTGCCAGAGCTGCTCTGTCAATCTCGTGTCTTGCAGCTCCACTTGATAAGTGCACCGCTGAATTGATTAAGTCTACCTACATATTGGGTGCATTGATGCTGTTTTTTTTTCTTTTCATTGCCTATTTTTTATATCCCAGCTGGCCTGCGTGTTTATTGCCTTTTAGTTTTTCTGGTGCAGCTCGATGCTTTATATCCACTGTTTTATACTCAAATGTAACAGCAAATATAGCTTCTTTATATAGTTAAGATGGTTGATTTACTATTAAATAAGATGTTTGATTCAAATAATTTATTTACTTATTCCTAACATATATAGTAGTTTTAAATTCACTCAAGCGTTCATCTGTTTCTTTTCCTTGTGTGGCTGTATGTGTGTGCGGCGCCCCCCAGGTGCAGAACTCAGGGATGTAATGACCGGCTCAGAGGGCAACAATAGCATCTCAGACGTAGTGAAGCAGCCGGCCTTCATCGCTGGGCTGGGCGGCGCCTGCTGGATCGTCCTGATGGGCTTCAGCGCCTGGCTTTACTGGAGGAGGAAAAAACGGAAGGAGCTGAGCAACTACGCAGGTGAGAAACAAGAAAAATCAATTTACATGCTTCTGCATCAACACAGCCCTCTCTCGCTCTCTCTCTCTCTCTCTCTCTCTCGCTCGCTCGCTCGCCCTCCCTCCTGTGAAAGCGGTAGCCATCGCAGACGTGACTTTGTTTGAGCCGGCTGATACGCAGGACAAAGGACATACAGTCGGCACAGATGGAAATAAGCCCTATTTACTTTAATTCAGTGTGCGCTGATGTGCATCAGCCGTGCTGAGTTCCATCAGCACCGCATCTCGGCACTCTAATACATCCAGGCCCGATAAGTAATTTAACATGCCCCTCTATTACCACAAAGCTGCTGTTGTTTGCAGAGCAACACGAAGCGAATCTGAGTTTTAGCTATGAAATATTCTTTTATCCCTCTGCGAGTCAAGCATATAGCCGTGCACCATTATCCTAATTTGTATTGCAGGTATCAAAGCGCTGACTTGGGAGCTGTGCGATTTCCTAATTCAATGGGGATTTACGTGATTGAGTGCTGCTTCTCTGATCCCGTCGCGCCGAACAAATTGAGGGCTTTAATTCTAAAACACCGACAGCGAATCTGTCCACGTAAAATGAGGAGCGCTAACAAGATGCAGAGAAGCGCGGTGATGCAGATGCCCTGGAGGTCACGGGGGTCAAACATGTGGCCTCCATTTGAACCACGCCCCTCGGGGAATCGGTGCAATTTGGGAAAATGCTGGAATTCAGCGAAGAGACGCGTCGCCGCCCGCTTCATCACAACCCGCCAGCGAAACAACGCTGGTTGTTCCACACCTGATTCCATGAATTGTTCACGCTCCATTTCACTTTATCTATTTTCTAATATGAACCCTTGTTTTTTTTTCTCTTCTCTCTTCTCAAATTGCAGTTCAGTCCTTCACCTTTACTCGTGCAGGTATGTCTTTACATTGTGCCTCACGCTTTAAAATACCACACTAATTTCGCTGCCTACGTCCCCTGAGTGCGCTGGTCCATCACTCATTCTAATTGATAGCACGCCTGCGCCGTTTCCAGACAAAATAATTGTGGTGTAATTATTTTTTCTGTCTCCTCCCTTGCTTTTTCTCTCTCAAGTCACTTTCCAGCGAGACAGAGGCCTGATCAGAAACGGAAGGTGAGAATTTAAATTGCCTTATAAGAATCAAGGAACCCCACAGCTAGAGCTTTGCCACTGACATTTTAGTGCCACAGCTCGGCGCTCACTCTGCCTTCTCAGTGACAAAGGCCCATTGTAATACCTGAGATGAAGAGTTCTTTCATGATGAATAGGATTTGCATACATGTTCCAATATTCCCCCTCTGCTTATTCACCTCGGTGTACGATTTCCACCGATGTACACTTGATGAAATCATTAATCACTCCTTTGAAGTGAGTGTTAGCAATTAATGCAGGTGGACCGCCGGTTTATTCACGGGCCCTCACTCGGTTCATTTGAGGTGGCTGGCAGAGCGCAAGGTCGTGGGAGGAGGGGGGGGCTTGAAAAGCACAGCGATCGCACAACAAAGTGCCGAAACTCACGCACGGTGGACGTGAGGATTTCTGAATATGAGAATGAAAGAGTGTCGAAGAGGTGAATTGGCGTTTTTGAAAAGTTAAAGGGCCCCTCCCCCCCTCTCCCTCCCCTCTCCTCCTCCCCTCCCCGGGGCCCCCTTGTGTTACCAGCTTCCTACTTTGTCACACCTAAGCAAGCAGATAAGCTCAGAGCCAGAACCAGCGTTGGAAAAGGATGCACTAAAAATAACCCACTTCGCCACACTGCACATGCACATATTGTGTTATCAGCATGTTTCCGAGGCAATTTATGCAAATGTATGTGTAATTTAAAAGGGAAATTATTGACATAATTGTTTGAACACCTTTGAGCCATCACCGAGTCAGCTGTGAACAAGTCCCCTGTCACGGGCTCCGTGTAGCTGCGGCGGGTGAACGTATGCAGGCTGTGGATGCTCTGTCCTCTGATTACAGCTGATTCAACATAACATTCAACATAACCACGCGACGCTCCTCTCAACTTTGCTACCTCGAAGTGAGAGACAATCTTCGCGGCTGCTGTGTTTCACTAAAACAGAATGACACGTTAGCTTCCCTAAACTACCTAATGGGCTTTTGCTGTCTCTGTTGCCATGGAGACGGTGCGGCAGTGTAGCCGATCTGCCAGGGGCTGTCCATGATTCTCAATTCAAAATGTAAATTTGTGTTGTGCTAAGGCTCTAAAGTGGATTTAGTGTGTGTTTAGGCCCGTCTCGTTTCTTCGGGGAGAGTTAGGAGTGTGGAGTTACGGGGAGCAGAAGTCTGATTTATAGACTTGCCATTCTGCGTCTCACCGTTGTTTATTGTTGCCCGTGCACCGGGCGACTCCGCGGGCGCGAATATGCTGAATGGGTTTTTCGCATCAATTTGTTGTTGATGCAGCGCGGTTACAGCCCAGACGGGATCTCTAACGATGCGCCACCCTCCTCCCTTGTCTCCTCACAAACAGCCGTCCGGGGCTGCTGAAGGCCGGCGACCCCGGCCTCCCGTGGCTGGCCGACTCCTGGCCCTCCACCAGCCTGCCGGCAAACGGGGGCCTCGGGAGCCCCAAGGGCGGGGGCAACTTCGGCCGAGGAGGTAAGGAGGGCGAACGGGGCCGGGGTGAGCGGAGTTTCAGCCGTGCCTGCTGTGACAGCTTTGATGTTCATCCCCCCGGGGAAGCGCGGTGACAGGACGTCACGCGCAAACAAACGCACGCGCTCTCAAATTTAATAAGCCTGTGAGGGCTCTGCTTTGCTAATTTGATTTGACAAGCTTGATATTTGGCTTAAAAGTTCCCTTTGCTTATACTCTTGCCACAGCATTTCCCAAGGTTGGACAAGATTGATAGTCCAGAGCGTTTGTGTTGTGTTTTTGTGTGTTTGTATGTTGTTCTTGTGGGCTCCAGGCTTCATACATACATAGAGACTGCAGAGCTGAAGGTTATCGCCGTATCGAGTGTCCCTCTTGTGAACACTCCAGCAGGCCCTCACAGTGTGTCGCATGCTAATTATGCTTGTAGATAATCACTTTCATTTATATCAAGACCATTTGAGACCTGTATTTAACTAATACAGAGTGCCACGACAGCAGGGAGCGCTAATGACCTTAAAGATCGTTAACTCTATGTGAAAGTATCTCTCCATGATCCCCCCCCCCCCGTCACAGACGTGCTGCCCTCGGCGGCGGTGGAGAAGACGGGCACCATGCTGTCGGACGGCGCCATCTACAGCAGCATCGACTTCATGGGCAAGGCCGGCTACAGCAGCCCGGCGCGGGGCGGCCAGCCCAACCCGTACGCCACCACGCAGATCCTCCAGTCCAACAGCTTCCACGAGCTGGCCGTGGACAGGCCGGACCCCCGCTGGAAGGCGTCGCTCCAGGCCCAGCAGGAGATGGCCAACCTGGGCTACTCGCTGACCGACAGGCGGCCTGGCAGTGGTACGGGACACGACTGGAGGACTGAGCCCCCCGTGTTTTGGCTCTCTTGAGCGGCCAGTAAAAGCAACATTTTTACAAGACGGGCAATAAGTTTTCCTTCAGTGGAATTACTACGAGGGAGTTTGGAGGCAAATTAAAGCAGAGAAAGAGAAAAAAAAGGGAAGGAGGCAATTTATTTACATATTCACTGAAAATGGCCCCTTAGGAAAATGTTCTTAATTACTCTTCAGTCTTCATCAAAATTCTACCCTGGGAGCTTATCTAGCCCAGAAATGTCACCCAATCATGACGCACTTCTTTGGGTTAACTTGATTAGAGGTGGCGTAAAATCCCTCGGTGCTGAGTTGTTTGTATAGTGTACATGCGTCTGGTGAAGTCACGCGGGCGTTTCTGTCTGTACGTTAGTATTTTTACACGGCGGGCTCGAATAAATGTCAGAGGAAAAGTAGAGCAAGTGGGGGTTTGTATAGATACGATTTAAAAGGGCTTCACCGCGGGTTCTGGTGCCTCTAAGAAATATCAACATTTAGTCAGCACACTAGAAAGGGAAATAATGAGCGGGGCCGGAGATAAGCCTGAGAAAAAAGGCTCAGATAACCAAGAAAGACAGAAAATAGCTCTACAGGAACAACTGCATGTGTGTGAATCCATTGCAAGATATTTTGGGGGTTGTGCGTCTCGCTGTTGTGTAGAGAAGGATCAGCTTCCATTTCTCTCCACTGACCCTCAGGTGCAAAGGTTGGGAAGAAAAAGAAGGCGAAAGGTGCATCAAAGGCCTCTAAATCAAATGGGACATGCTGGGCTAACATGCCCCTGCCTCCACCACCCATGCACCCACTCCCCGGCACAGAGGTTGACCTTGACTGTTATCCCCAGGAGAACCACGGAGGAGGGTAGGATACGTTCATATCTCATCAATCTCTGCCCTGGAAGGAAGTAAAAGGCAACGCATGCAAACGCAGAGGTCACAGCTTCCTGCGTGGCCAGTTTTCATTTTGAGCTATAAATAGTGGTTAAACGGAAGTAGAAAAAGGTTATTACCATTTTAAATACTTAACATTACGAGAAGAAAATGGTGGTGATGATTCATTTCTGCCAAGTCAGGGCATTCATTAACTCTGGAGCCATCTCGCCCACATGCTAGATATGACGGCAGCTGGGCCCCGTCCATGTCCCTCCAAACCTACCGCCACCAGAATCTGGACAACGAGATCGAGGAGGAGCGAGGTCCCACTCCTCCCCTGAGAGGCCGGTCCTCCTCGCCCGCGGCGGCGGCGGCGGCGGCCTCCTTCGGCCAGCCCTCGTCCTCGTCCCTCAGCTCGGCCCACCACGAGGAGATGCAGTCCATCCTGCAGGCCCACCTGGACGAGCTGACCCGGGCGTACCAGTACGAGGTGGCCAAGCAAGCGTGGTGAGGAGCCGCTCCCCAGTGGGACGCGCTTGTGATTGGATTGAAAGCGGTCATTTGACGGCCTTGTTTCTACAGAGATACCTGTAATTGCGTTCATTTCATTTCGCTGAAAGTTTGAATTTTGCATATCAATCGCCGGTCTCTGCGTGATTGGAAGCGCCCGTACGTACACGTGTCGGCTCCGACCTGTATTCTTTGTCTCTCGCGAGCTCTACATTGATTACCCCTTTGATGGCGCATTGGAAAACTTGACAAGCCAGTGATGACACGTGCTGGAGGGTAATGACTGGGTTCAGCCTAACATGCTGTTCTGACATCAGTAAATAGAGTTGGTAATTATGCATGCATCTTGTCTGTGGAGGGATGGGAGCCATCATGGAGGACAGCTGTGGAGGAGATAACAGGCATGCTGGTGACAGCCCTGCCCATCCAGATATCCTTTATCCGGTCCAATTACAACTCCATTGTGTTAGCACAACACACACCAGCAGTGAGAACGCAATCAGCGAAATCACTGCAGGCATTCACAGTCTGTGCACAGAGCATCCTCTGCCTCCCTGAATATGCACTGATTCCACCTTCTGAAACGTATTTTGCCTCATTATCCAACCTCTGTTGCCTTTTTAAAAGCATATTGTCCATTAATGTGCAATATTTCCCCCACAATTAATTAGGCACATGAAGAGCAGCCCTAACATGTCCAACCCCAGCACCATTCCGCCTATGGACTTCATGTCAAGTGCACTGGGCTCCGATTTGGGGGCCACCCTTCTGTCTGACGAAGACGAGGATGAGGAGGAGGATCAGCGATACGCCGTGGTGTCGAAGAACCTGTGTGGCTTCGATTTTCACGGCGTGGAAAACCTCAGCGGCTCAGGTGTGTGCAGCGCGGGTTCAGGAATAATCGTGTTGTTGTTTCCCCACCCGTTTGTAGCTCGGATCACTACAGCCACTCACTCGGGAAGAGCTGCTCCTTGTGTTCCAGCAAGCGTGTCAGAGTCGAAGCCATTGTGAAAAGCAATTCTTCAATTGCAGTCTCTCTCAAATCGCCGCCGAACGCTCAGGAAGTCGTATTTAACATAATCAGGGTTTCGCAGGATCGCGCAATTTCATCGTTTTGTCCTGCGGCCGGGTCGTGGGCTACTGAGGCAGAAAAGTGCAGCGTGTTGCCTGGCTGGACTATCAGCAGGGCAATAGGGGGGGCGATAGCCAATTAAACCACACACTTACAAGATCATGAACGTGCACTTGGCGAGTAGTGGCTGTGGAGGATTTTACAGATCAGAGACACCCGCAGGGCCCGTGATTGACACGCAGAGACCACGCAGACGTTTTATGGCCTCACCAGTAATAATTACGCAGATATCCACATGTTAACAGCTGCTTTATTTGGACAGCCTGTTAAAAGTTGCTCCACACATATTCGCATAGATACATATAATGCAGAGTTTAAAGTAAAGGTTTTATAAATAGGGTTTGATCTGAACAGGCTCCTTCATAGGGAAACTTGAAAGTCTCTCCCAGAGGAACAGACCTGGACCATTTTTAGACTCCACTGTTTGATAAGTCATGAGAGGCAGAGGATTCGGCTCTTTTTAATCACCCCTCCGCGGGGCAGAACGCAGGTCAGTGTGCCTTTAAATATTTACCCGCGTTAGCTATGCAAACAGCTCATCCTCCCGCGTTTAGCTGTCACATAATATTATTAGCGGTTCATTCAGGCAGAGGGAGACGGTGTCTTCAGTCCAGCGGATCAATGCGTGAACAAAGCCAGCGTGGTGGCAGCATTTCCACAGGGGCTGCCACAATGTGTGCTTGTTCAGTGCTTATTTTGGCCATTCCTGAGTAATATCTGGTTTTAAAGCCTTTGTCTGAGTTGTTAACAATGAGCTAATAAGCTGGAGTTATCTTCCCGTTGCTGTTTGGCTGCAGGTAAGAGCTCCCAGTGCCCCGCAGACGGCTCGGCCACCGCGGACCGTGCAGGACAGAGCACGCAGAGCCTCGGCCACAAGAGGGCGCCGCTGAGCGGCATCAAACCCCAGACGGAGAAGGTCGGGACGCTGCCCAGACGGCGAGACGGCGACGCAGACGGTGAGCTTCCTCCCGCCTGTTTGTCAGATGATCATCCGTTAGCGCGGAACCCGGCGACCGGGGGTCTGAGTCTTGATTCCTCATTTGCACCGAGCAGCCCACGCGCCCGCCGCCAAGTCCCTGCACGCCGCGGGCTCCCGCATGCACAGCTCGTGGGCGGCGGCGGCCTCGGACCCGTCCGACGAGTGCATGGTGACCGTGTCCACGCTGGAGCGGCAGCACATGGCTTCCTGGAGCGGCACGACGGCGTCCGGCAGGGCCACCCTGGGCCGGGGCCCCCACAAGAGACCCGGCACAGACCCCCCCACCAACAGCACAGAGAAACGGGAACACTGTGAGTGAGAGTCCCCGTGGAAACACGGTCACACGTCACAAAAACCAAAGCTGCTCAACCTTATGGGTGCTATTTTACTGCCTCACAGATACATGTCACTTTAATGGCAGAATGACAATCACAGGTCAAGCTACAGAAGCAGTTTGCTGCAGTTTGTAGACTGGCTGAACCTTAAATCCCACCAATATATAGCTGGAAGCCAAGCTGAGATGCTGCAGATCCTGCATTTTACATTGTGTTCTCTCTGTCACTTACAGAGTCTTTGTGAAGCGTCGCTGCTCGTCCCAGGACACCGTGTCTGTAAGCGCCACAGATTCTCTCTCTCTCTCTCTCTCTCTCTCTCTCTCTCTCTCGCCCGCTCTCTCCCTCTCTCTCTCTCGCCCGCTCTCTCCCCCTCTATCTCTCTCTGTCGCGGCGACACAGACGGAAGCTCTGGAAGACGGAGATGAGACAGGACGAAGACGGAGGAACAGGGTGCGAGATGAAATGCAGAGCTGTAAATGTCATGTACAGACACAGACACCAGTCTCACAGTGTTATTTTCATCCCCTCTCTTCAAAAGAGTAAACAGTATGTTACGTGTCCGCTTCTATTTTTCTGTCACATGGTGTACAACTGTTCGCACGACGAGGATGAGACGAAGACGAATCACAACAGAAGTGACTAATTCAAACGACAAAGGACTTGCATAATTTGTAAATATATTTTTAATGTTTTCTCTTTTATTTGCTTTGCTATGCAAGCCAAACCCTTCATCGTCTCTTTTGTGATTTATTACTGTGATTCCTTTACTTTTATTTATTTATTGATGCTCAAACTGTTAGCTTATTTTGATGAAGCTACTGTATTGTTGTACTTTGCACAGAGCGTTTTTTTGTTTTGTTTTTTTTTGGTGAAAATAAGCACAAACCCGTTGTCAGCTAAGCTGAGGAGGAGAATCATAACGGCAAAGGGGGACGTCTACGCTGAACAGAAACAGGCCACATATTCATGGCTGTGCTGTGATCATTCTGAGAATAACAACTCTTAATCGATTGTGACAATACGCTACAAGGACAGAGCAGATAAATACTTGGAAATTATAAGCCAAAATACCTGACTGTGTTTAAGAGGCCGCGTCTTTCTAGGAGTCTTATTATGCATTATACCAGCGATGACTCCCAGATGTTTACCGCAACATCTGTATGGTAACTAAACCGCACTCCAGCTGCAGTATCCAAAGCAAAGATATAGAAAAATAGGCCTCATTTCTCTGCCAGTCCCAAAAAGAATATGTTAATAAATAATATATATATATATGCAAATATATATATATATATTTGTTTCTTTGATAGAATGGCATGACGATAGTGCAATATTCAGATGACAATATGACATTAAGAGCAATGGGAAGATGGACGTGAGTTGGCGTCACCTTAGTGGAGCAGAGACTTGTTTATTTAAAAGTCACAGGGAAGAAACATATGATGCAGGACTCATTGTCATTTACCGTGATGTTCAAACATCAAAGAACGCACGCCATGTTTGTTCCCGTGTGCGGCGCTGAGAAACGGTGACGCCTTGACACCATCTTGCAAAGATGTAAAGATTTGACAGATTTGCCCAAATTCAAAGAGCTTTTTTTTTTTTTTTTTTTTTTTAACGCAGCCAATTAGTGTTTTCTGCCTAAGAGATTCACATTGTGCTGCCGTCACACTTATTGGGGCGGCGTGTTCTGATCGTTGTTCTGAGAATGGATCTCCTTTGAAGACTCTTCACCTGCCAGATTGGTTTGCCCTCAGGAATACACAGCCACATACAGTAGGGCCGTTTTTCAATCAATTTGATGCAAAATAAAACGTGTATGTGAAAATCACACCTCTGTGACTCTGACAAACTGTTTGCCTTTTTATCCCGTTTTTATTTTGGAGTAAAAACCCTGCTTGAAACACTACAGTTCATTAAAATCCAAGATCAGCATCTCATGGAAAACGTTAAGTGTGAGGGAGAGCGGGAGGGTTCGATTGAACCAAATTTGTGGGAAGGAAATAGAAATGTGCCAAAGCAACGGGAACGACAGCAGCCTTTAGAAGACCTTCAAGCGAAGCTGAGCCAAGAACTTGAAAGGGCTTCTGTAGGAATCCACTGAGTCTGGGGTCAGAGCACGCTGGCGTCTTCGGGAAAAAGGCTCCGACTGTTCGCTCTCGTGGATCAGAGACAACATGGATGCTCCAGTAACAACTAATGTTTGGAAATCAATTTCTGGGAGTCCAGAAGAGAAGTCGCTGATGATTCAAAGTGCTCCATCGTCTGCTGGTGTTTGTCCACAGCGTTTACATGTATCTGTTCATCCAGTCGGCTCTGCAGTCGAGGCGTTTTGGAGGATTTCATGCTTCCAGGTGCTGATGAGCATTAAACAGATGCCGATTTCCATTTCCGTAAAACTACTTTAGCACCTGCACAGTGAAAAAAAATGTTCTAATGACCACTATATTATTGTTCTTGACCGGTCACTTGACCTCAGCGTCATAAAATACTAGGATAATGTCAAGAGGATGATGAAAAACACCTGATGGAGCAAAGCAGACAGTGAAGGCAGCGACAGGAAGCACCTGGCGTTCTGAATTACACAAACCGACCACGTGAATCAGAACGAGCCCCCACTGAGTGAAGAAATGAACATGCAGAAATGGGAGAAGACAGAAAAAGACTGGAAAGCATCCACATTATTCCTAATGATGAATGATGAAGGTGACGAGGACCATCAGAAACAAAAACGCAGCCGCTGTTAATGTGATTTGTCTGTGGGACGTGCAGATGTTCCGTTCATTAAAATGATGGACCTTCATCCTTATCTCTGGACCACCTACATTCAACTTGGGCTAAACAGTTCTGGAGAACGCAGCCTTAGGGGCCGTCACAGCAGCCCCGCGATCCGACCTGCCAACGTTTGTATCTGGAGACGGGCAGACGCGCAACCCGCCGTTTAAGCCTTAAATCCAAACGGCCGGGTTCTGCCCGACCCGCTGGGAGGACGGCGGCGCCGGCGCTTTGTAGTCACTTTGACACAGTTTGACCCGCAATCTCAGCGCCGAGCGTTAACCCTCATCCTAATTTACCCAGCCTGTGGCGCCGCACATGTGGATTTAATGGAGGGAGAGGAATACAAAGCCGAGCCCGCGGGGGCCCAATTACCCGGCTCCACCTGCATTCGCCCGGCTGCAGTTGTGTCTTTTAACAAATGACACTCAATGCGCCGACGCTGGAATACGCGCGGCCACTTGAAGGAGCCTGGAAAGCTGAAAATCTGTTTATTGCCACAAATGCATCGCCGAGGTAGTTTGTTCAGGCCTCTGGAGAACAATCTGGCTTTAAACTGCTCGGTTTCTGTGGCGACCAGGAAATATTTAGAAGACGGGCCCGTTTTCTACAGAAGCCAGTAATGAGGATGGAGCACGCGGGCTGCGGTTTCACTGTAATTGTCTGACTGCTGCAAACATCAACATCGCACATACTGTAAATGGAACCATGGTGCGATAGCAGCGTTACGGCACCGGCGCGAAACATAATGGATTGTTGCATTATGCTGCACGCGCTTCCGTTCTTCAGGGTAAGAAGTGACAGAGAGTTTGTAGAAGCTGCGAGGTTCGGAGCCGGTGTTTAGACTTATGATGTTGTAGTCCTTCAACCAAGAACCGGCTCATCACACACTGGACACCCACTCCCAGCAAAAGCCATGGATGAAGATGGGAAAAGGGAATATTTGGAATGAATCAGTTTTTGATGCCGGAGCAGCTGTTTGTTTGGTGATGCCAGTGAATAAACACCATTCTTTTACTGTGTGGGATCTTGTATGAGAATCAGTTTCAAAACATACTGCACAGGACATAACAGTCACTGACTACAGTCAGTAGTTCTAGCTCACTGTGAGTGGATCTGAGGCTGTATTTCATTACGATTATGTGCATCCTGGCCTTGAACGGGTGACGTTCGCTTCATTGCAGCATTCGTCGGCGTTGGCGGTGCTTTACATGCGCCCGTCCAGGACCGCAGCTCCCGCTCTGCGGCTCAGCCGCGCTCGGGGCAGAAAGGCCGGCGGTCTCCCGGCCCCCGTCTCCCTCGTGGGCCAATTTATTCCCGTCTTCACCCCTCATGGCTGCAGAGCTTCTCTTTGTGCATGTGTGGCCTGCTGCACAGAAGCAAGGGCTTCAATATGGAAACCAGTGAGTGACCTGTGAATAAAATAAAACCGAATAGGAGACTAAAAACAAGTGGCTACAACCTAAATAGCACCAGAAAAGGTCCTGTAGCTGCTCGGTTTCTATCCTTTTGTGTCGCTTTTGTGCTATTTCAGGTTGAATGAGGTCTATTTTCATTCCCGTCCTCTTTCCATCAACCCTTTGAGCCTCGCCGTGTTTTAAAATCTCACTTCCCGGCCTCGGCGCCTCCTCTCAGCCCCGAGCGACGCCTCCCGCATCTTTCATTCGCATTCGCCGCTCGTCTGCCACAGCGCGTCCGTCCTCCTCCCCCCGTGACAGACAGCGATATATCTCCATAAACAAACGTGAATTTACCGCCGCTGCCGCGGGTTCCGCCTCGGCTCCAGATTCATTATCTCTGACACCTCCTAATTCCTCACCAACTGCTTGCTTTAAGAGAAATAATCTTCCTCAAATACTGCTGCAATAAATTCGGAATCGTAAATTTGCAGCCCATTACAACCCCCCCCCCCCCCCCCCCCCCCGCTCATAACTTCGCTCCACGCCCGGTGTCACCTCATCCCCCACAGTCCTCAACCTTGACGCCCTCGCTGCCTCTGAGGATGTTAATGACACTGGAAAACACCGGCTCTCGGAGCTGAGAAATGCCACCTATCTCTGACACCACCTGTTTATGTCGCGGCTGTGAAGCTAATCAATGTCTTCATCACCTCCAGATGATTTTGGGTTGTTCACCCCCCCCCCCCCACACACACACACACCACCCAACCACCACCAACTGTGCCTTCTGCACATCTTCAATAAACCTCATTATGCTGCAACTCCTGCTCCCTGAACGAGTGCTTGTACCTGTTCTGAAAACACGACGCGCCGGATCTTCACAAACACCCGACGAAGACATTTGGGCTTTGGGCGACACGTGGTGCACTCGAGCCGGTTGGTCGGAGGAGGTGTTTTCATCAGCGGCCGCGCTTCCTCCACCGCTCAGTCACCTTATAATAAAGAGTTATTCAGCGCTGACGGCCATCGGTTTCACTTTTTCTGTCAGCTTCTCTGCAATTGTGCCACATTTGCCCTAGCTGTCATGGCCGGCTCTTTGTCAACAGATTGTGGACAATCTGCTGGATAGACATGGCAAAATTGAAAATGAAACTTGGCAGCTCGCGCACGCACACACACACACACACATACACACTCACACACATATCGAGGCAAACACTTGTGAATAACCTACCGTCGACGATCGTCCTTGAAAGGAGGAAAGAAAGACACAGATGGGGACGATGAAGGCGGCCATTTCTGAAACTGACGCACAGCTGAATCGGAATTCTATTAGTTATTGGAAATGAAGTTTTGGGAAGGATTAATGAAAGGTCTGAACGCACGAATGAGTCATTTAACGCCGTGGTAACATCATCACACAGTCAGCTCCCTGTTTAATAATGTCCGTCCACATACTGCGTATGAGTCTAACCTTAGAGGTAAAAATAAGAGTTTAATATTTATTTCTGATAAACAGTCTACTTCTGTTCAGTGACTGTGGACATGAGCTTTCACATTTGACGTGATAACTGGACAGAAAGAGGGTCCACACAGTTGAGCTGCAGCTGTGGGCAGGTGACATAAGATGCTGCGTTCCAGATTGAACTTATTGTTCATTGTGTACAGTTCAACCATCATCTTCACTTCACCTGGTGTCATGGAAGAGTTCTACCATTACAGCTGATGGCCTCAGGATTAGTCACCGTCTGTGTTGCTGTGGCCGAGTGGATGTTAATAAAGCAGTGTGTGGCCTTGGTTCCTTATGTTGTCCTTTTCCCACATTTTCTTTCCTGTTTATTTTGTTCGTACATCATGTACAAGGACAAAACTGACGCTTCACTCAGAGCCGCTCTCCTACACAACTTGCAAGGTCATCTCCCAGTCTGGTTGAGTGGCGCTTTCAAAGGCTTCATTATTATTATCACAGCTGTGGACGCGTGTCCCTCATGGGTCAGGTAACCTTCTACAACAGTACAGGACTCTGGAACGTGAACTTGTTAAGCAAAAAGTAATAATTGATCTATAACATATTCATTCATCTGGTGCAAAGGGAACGATTCTGCAGAAATAAATACTGCAGGTCTGAGAACCAACATGACAAAAAAAGAAAATGGGAACATTTGCTTCAGTTGAGTCGAAGCTAGTTCAACGAAAATGATACAAGATCATGACTCTTTGTGTTTTAGCTCCTATTTGTGAATTTGGTGAATATAAGATCACAAATCATCATAATTTAAAAACAAAAAAACAGGAAGAATGTGTCGTTATACTGGATTTTGAGGGTTTATTCTTAGTCGCAGTCACATTTAGCAGATCACCACACTGAGGTAAAACAAGCAAGGACCCAAAGGCCACGTGAGCCACTCACCTCACTCATTAGTGCTGAGTGGAGCTTATGCAGCATCCACCTTGTTAATGCATCACGGTGAATTCTGCATAATTATATAATCACTTGTGGATGATGCACCACTTACTGTGTGAGTCTAGGTATAGTTGCCCTCTTTTGCTCACACGCACGGTAAGAACACCTGCGAAAGGCTCCGTGAAGATTCACAAGTGAGGTTAATTAAACGGCGCGTCTCATCATCGCATCCTCAGTGTTCCCGTCTCCATCCTTCGTACTCATAGACACAGAGCTGGGCAGTTACAGTTCTAAAGTATATTCACTATGCCTATAATCTCCCGCTTTCACTTACAGTATCATTTTGATTTCTTGTGGTTTAGGATCCGTGACTACATGTAGCAGACAGATAGACAATGGAATTAAAGATTACAATATAGTTTGTTGTTGCTTAGGGAACAGCAATATTTATTAAAGTTAAAGTGACATATTTGTTTTACATATAACTTACAGAACAGGTCTGGACAATATGACCAAAATGATATAACAATGTACATTTTACTTTATAATCATAAATTAACAATAGCAAATTTGTCATATATAATAAATTTCATTACTTTCATCTGCTAGTTTACTTTGAAATGGGTCCATGTTCTGATTTTACATCTCACGAATGAGCAGATTAGCTGAACCTCTGTTTTCCTGTAGAATTTAATATGTGAATTGGAATATGAGTAAATTCCTAGACTAGAATAAGTTAATTCGGTGCATTGTCCAGTCCCACTCCAGAAGTTAAGGCCAGGATGAAAAGTTCAAATGAAACAAAGTCAGAGGACAAAGGAGAAATGGAACCAGTCCATGAGCAGAACTTTCATTACCGGGTTGAACAAAGCAAACAAGATGTTTAGCAAAAGCTCCTGGAGGTGAATCTGCATGCAATCCTCTCAGTACACACGACAGCTCAAATGAACTCAACTGAGCGCACAAACACAATCAACAACCATTTTTTTTCAGCCTGCAATTAAACTGATGACTAATAAGACTCCAAATATTGATTAGCTCCAGACTGAAATCCATATAAAGACTCAGAATAAAATCAAGTGATTGTGCTTTTATAACCAAAGTAGGACAAATAATACAAAGACAAGATGTACATCACGTACGGTATAAAACATTAACACTGCTATATAAAATCTGAATTCGAAGCACTTCTGTGGCAGTAAACAACCTCGACAATTTACAAGATGTCTGGCAATGAAGTACATTAAAGTAACTAGAAACCGACAAGCAGAGATCATACGACCGCATCAAGCAGTTCAATCACGTTTTCGCCATCAAATGTGCATTCGCCTCACTTTACTGGGCAGCCAGCGCATCAGAGTCCACAGACTTAGACACGAGAGCACCTTTTTTCTTTTTCCCCCAACACTTAATGATCCCAAGTAGAAAAGAATAGCATGTATTGTGCAGTATTTTACTTCTTTTTAGTCTTTTTTTTCCCCGTCATGTAAAGTTCAGTCTGAAACAACTGCAGGATAATCGTCCTGTGCTTCTCCTCTTAGCTCTTCAGGGTCTGTGAAAACAAAGTGTTTCTATTAATCTACCATGGTTACTGGTCAGTGAACCAGCATGTATGTGGAACTGCTATGATTTACCTCCTCCACTTGTCCTGCAGGTGCCACCTGACCTCCCTGTTTGGTCCTTGAGTCTCCCCTTGACATAAAACCGGATGAAATACAATCATCAAGCTCCCTCTGGGCATTACCTGGTGGGAAAGAGGGGCGACTGTACAGAAGAATGTCTCCAAACTCTAAAGTGGAAGCGGGGAGAGAGTAGAGTTACAGGAGCTGCACAGCTTTCACCTTGGCCATTATTGTCCCTCCGTTACCTGGCTGCTGTCGGTTGTTGTTGCCTCCTTTTCCTCCGGGTGGAATCCTGTTCTTGTCCTGGCTCTCTCTCTGCTCCAAGGCGCCCTCCCTGACCCTGTGAGTCCCCGTGCTGCCCCGTCGACCCCGGGCCTCCCCGGAGCCCATCCGGGGCAGCGTGGCCCCCCGGGCTTTATAATCACCATGGGACGCGGGGCTGGTGAAATTCAGAGGCGTGCACGAATCTGAGGACAGAGATCACAGATATTAACAGATCCCATATAGAAGAGTATAAAATGTGGAATCTGGTTTAATGTATTGGTCATTACCGTCATTGAAGGCATCTTGGGGCTGGCAGCCTTGCTGAGCAGACTGGGTGTGTTTATGCCTCTTAGGTCTTTTATGTGCTATAGCAGGACTCATGTTGCTGTCTGTAGACATGGGGCTGCTGGGTCGCCGCGGCTGCCGTCCTAAAACCATCACGTTGCCCAAAGGTTACGTTTGTAAAACACAAACACATGAGAGCTTGAACAAGCAAACGTCTCCCCTGCAGGCGCCTCACCTGGCTCCTCTTGGTATCTGTACATGCGCAGGCCCGCAATGTCCCGAGACGAGGCCACGGCCTGGTTGAAATCCCCGTCTGTGAAGAAGGAGCCCTCCGACGTGCTGACCACGCTGGACCTGCCGGACGAGATGTTGTCCTCAGAGGCCGAACCCCAGCTCATGACCATGGACCCCGTGACCGATCTGTCCAGCTCCCCGGTGCTGGAGGCCGGCGTCTGCTCCAGGCCCTGGTAGAGCAGCTTGTGTGCCGGCGGGTGCTGCGTCTGGTGTTTCTGCTTCTGCTGGCTGTGGTGTTGGACGAAGGGGCTCCCGTTGTGCTCGGTGTCCGTCTCCCCCTCCGCGTCCTCGTCCTCCTCCTCGTCCCGTTCGTCCGTGTCCGAGCAGCGGCGGATGGAGCTGTAGGTGTGCGTCGGGGAGGCGGGGCCCGAGTGGCTGCTGACGTGCTGGCTGGAAAGTGTGTTGAAAGAATATCTGTCACAATGCAACGTTTATATTATCAGTCACAAACAGTGGAGTTTGTCGGCCAGGCTTAATCTGGTTACCTCAGGTGCTCGGCTCGATCACGCAGGCCATTACTCAGGTCTCCCTGTGGTGATGTGGTCGGTGGGTGACTACAGGACACTTCAGTGGAAGATGAAGCTGTCCCTCTAACCGGTGGACTGGGACAGCTCTCTATTCTTTTCTCTGCATCACAACTGATGAGTAAAGGACAAGTGGCATAAGGTGAAGCCTAGGGGTACGAGGGGCCTTGGAAGTCCCGATGCATCATCACAGCACATCCCAGTAATTAGCTCCATCCACCAAGACACACATTTATCTTAGGAAACACGAGACAGTCTGTTGTCATTGGTAAAAGCCGAGTTTGTGTTCTGTTGTATTCACTGTTGACTTAATTGGAATATTTTAATTGCACAAAATGATAAACTCCCAGATGTTTACAGAACCTCTGATTAAGCAGTGCTACCATTTAAAGCAGTCAGACTACGGCTGCTTATGAACAACATCATTTGCAGTAGTGATGGTGACACATTAAGAAATAAATTGGTTTAACTCCGGAGTTCCTGCTTTCGCAGTAATAACTGCATGTGTCTGTGCATCCTGCCTGCTCACCTCCTTTCCATCGGCAGGCTGTACTCGTCACAGTCCCAGGCGGTCGCATGAGGCGGAGACAGGGCCTCTCCCCATCTGACCGCATTATGCTTCGGCACCTTCGGGCCGCGTGGTCCTTTCTTTTGATTTTGGCTCCCTGAGAAACGAGAAGAGGCCACCGGAGTCAACAGACGGCGTACGGCTGGGCTCGTTGAGATTCACAGGCCGCTGTTGGCCTCACCTGAGGTGCTGCTGCTGCTGCCTCTGTCTGAGCTGTGGTGTGAGCCCCCTGTGCTGTGATCATGGGCCTGGTTGTGAGGGATGGTCCTTGGGTGCATCATTCCCTCGTGTCCATGGAAATGATCTAAATGAAAAAAACATTTATTAGCACCTTGTAGGCTCTGAGTCTGTCAATACAAATAGCATGTACCTGTATTGAGCATGTTCTGCTCCGTTATGCTGTACTGCATCTGTGCTGCCATCTCCTTCGGTATCGGGGGAGGGTTGGGGGGCTGATTCCAGCAGGGCACGTCCATGGGCTCGCCCACAGCGCCACCAGCGGCTGCCTTGTTCTTAATGTTTGCCTGGATGAGCTGCGTGGTGGCATACGGGATGGGTTCATAGGTGGCCGAGTCTCCCCCGGGGCTTCCATAGCACAGGTTGGTGTTGTTGAACATCGTGATGTCGTTGAGCTTGTTGGAGAGGTTCACGTCACTGTAAATGGCCATTTCGGGAGCAAGCGGGCCCCCCGGCTTGCCATCAGGGTGGCTTCCATAGTTGGCTATGCAGTCAGCTGAGGAGTGAGACCAACCCATTTCACAGCCAGTGTCAGGTCTGGGAGCTACTATTTTACTCTTGTTTCTAACATATTCCCGCTGTCGCTGATCTGAGCATGAACTTTTGCACTCACCTGGGCGGCTGTATGTTGTCATGTTGCTGTCACTGGTGCCGTTGCCATTATTGCAGCAGTTGATGCTACAGTCTTTGTGATTGGCACAAGCATTCGGCCAATTGTCTGGCAGCCACAGCTGGTTCAGAGGCTCACCCATGCTGAGAAGACCAGGCCTGCAATAAGAAAAGGTCCACACTGCTGTCAGTCAGAATCCACCGCCTTCATGAATCAGTGATGAGGGAGCAAGTTGGATGCGTGCAGGCCGGCGTTTAGCGAAGGGAGACACCTCCTCCTAGTGGCCCCACCGCGCAAGTGCAGGTGTTCTGTTGGCCTTTATATAACAACAAAAGGACCAAAATATCACTCACCTGCCAGCGCCGCACACAGAGTCTCCTCTTTGATATGCAACTGCAAAGAGAGACAAAAAACATTAAGCCTCAGTGAGCTGTCAAACAGACAAAGCGCCGAAGGTGCAGGAAAGCATGAGAGGCAGACAGCGAGTCTGTGTAAACACCTAAAGTCAAAAGTCGACACTCGCTTCAGACGGCGCTTTCATGCACAGGGCACGGCGTCTTACTGTCTGATTTAATTTCATAGGAAGACAACACAAATAAGTGCCAGGGCCTTTTACCCATCGCAGCCGAACTCCTCGCCTAATTTGGAAACACGGCACCACGACAAATAGCGGCTCTACTGCAGAAACACACATGTTCTTTATATAAACACAGGGACCTGTAATAACGAAGGCACATATGCCCCGAAAACACATCCACACACATCACATCCTACGAATAACTGCGATCACGTTCAGCTTTAGCCCATATAATTGGGTTTAACCTCACATTACGTTTTGTTAAATGTATATTGTTCAATAATAATTTGTAAATCCACACATACCTGTAGGTGTGAAGGTGAATGACGGGACTGTTGTGACATACAATAAAAGGAAAGATTTGTAATCAGTTCCACATACTGTAAGACTCAGTTATATATGTACATATTTCTATACATGTATATATTTGTACATATAACCTGTGATCTTATTTATCCACTGTCATCTCTCCATCAATAACAATGTTGCTATGAACTGCTTTCCTGCCTTCTCTCACAGTGACCAGGTGAAGGTTAATGTGGGTGAAGGAACAAGCCATATGAATAACGGTGCTATTGTAGCAGACAGTGGCAGGTTGACAGACCCGGGTCTCAGAGATTTATGCCGTGCGGAGGAAACGACGCTCTACAAACAAGTGACTAAAGGTCAGCCTTTGAAATGTTTGCACAGCTGCAAATGCAAATTTGTTTCTGATGTCTCTTTGTCAAAGGAAGATTAGAGCAGAGTATCTTTCAACCTTTGATGTGATCTGTTATTAGCTTCAGAAAATGGCCCTTAATATCACTGAGATGAAGACGGGTGCTCCGTGCGGTGGGATGCTTTGATCCCTTCTGACATCACGTCACTGTAACTTTCAAACAAACCTGAGAAGCTAACTTATACCCACACTTGTCCCACAGTATATAATATATCTCTGTTGGTCAAACAGAGGAACACAAACCCTTGCGGATGCCGGTGTATGTGCTGCTGAGGCCACTTCTCTTCTTACGGTGACGATACAGCCACACGCTGAAAATCATGAGGACCAACCAGCAGGTGGCGCCAATGCCGGCTATAAAAGCCGGTTGCCTCACCACATCCGAGATCTGAGACAGCGTGTCCCTCTCCTCGCTGATATCCATCATCTGGCCGGCAGAGTCTGATCCGCAAAAAAGACACAAAGAAGAAGTCTGTAGATGTGCATGAAAGCAGAAAGCATTGACCCACAGGGAGAGTCAAAGCAGGACCTGGGCACGTTTTAAAAACTTTTACCTAACTGAAAGAAAGTGACATCGCTCCTGACCCCGGGCCCGGCTCCGTTGCTGGCCGCCACCTCTACACTGTAGCGGATTCCCGGTGCCAGACTGGAAATGAGCACGGAGAGGGTGGAGCCATCCACTGACTGGTTTACGTGGTAGCGACTCTCATTACCCAGGCACCAGATCTGTCGAGAGAAGGTGAGGAGGAGATGGGATGACAGCGATTGCCTGAGGGACACATTCAGCAACACAAGGCGGCACAGAGGTACAATTTGCATTTTAACTAGAGTACACACGATTTAGAGCACCGGCACCGGAGAGGGACGGGGCCCTCCTTTTTTACCTTGTACTCCTGAACGACGCTGTCTTCCGGTTCTGGAGGCGGTTTCCAAGCAACGAGGATGGCGGTCCCGTTGGCACCGCTCTTTGTCACCGTAACACCCTGGGGTGCTCTGCTAGGGGCTGAGGCAATCATACATACTGTGCAGTTAACCACACTGTTCTAGATAGAAACTCATTCCAGTGCTTTTAGTGTTTGTAGGCACTGTACAGAATCGGCTGTCAGACAGTCACCTTCCTCCAGCGTTCGGACCACCTTCACCTCGCTGTCAGCTCCCTGGAACTCATCAAAGAAGGGTCGCACTTTGACCTCGTAGACGGATGCTCGCCTCAGCTGACCGATCACCACCCCGTCCTCCTGTGGGCTCCGCACCTCCAGGACGCTCCACTGGCCCTCGGGCTGGCCATGCTCCGCGTGTGCCCGGTACAGCACCTTGTAGCCCTGGATGTATGGGGACTCCTGCTCAACCTGGGGGAGATGAACATAAATAGTGTGTAAGGATGAGACCTTTCATTTCGTTGAGCGCGAAAAAGCATGGGCTTTGTCATATGCTGCATCTATTGTAGCAGTTCTGGAAAAAGTAAAGGATTAAAACATCCCATTAGAGCCACAGAATGATGACACCTCTTTATGTTGCTTCAGAAACCAGAGACCTGATCTGCCACATAATGAAGACCCTCCCAGTACATCATATATACAATCAATATATGTAACGTTTCCCCATATTCATTCTAAATCTGACACCTCTGTGTATCACTGAATGTTGACTGGAGCAAAGCCAGTCTGGTTTCCTCACCAGCCACCGCACTCTGACAGCAGAAGATGAAAGGACGCTCGGCGTTTTCAGGTGGATAACCACGTTTCCCAGCTCCCTCTGGATGTGGCGAGGATCCACTCGTTGACTGGTGGATGTGCTGTCGGCTGGAAGAACAGACGCAAACACGGCAAAGGTGAACTCCGACAGACTGGAGTTTGCTCAGCTCATCTGAGGAAAAGCGCATACGCCTCCGCTAACCTTGAGTTCTCACAGAGTCCGAGATCGGGCTGGGGTCACTGAGGCCGTAGACGTTCACCGCTCTCACCATGAAGAGGTACACCGTCCCAGGCTTCAGGTTCCTCAGGACAAAGCTCTGCGTCTTCACGTGTTCAGCCAGGGTCAGCCACCTGCTTCCTAGAGTATAACTGTAGGGGGGGCATGAATTACACTAGGCCTGACGGGTCTAATTTGCACGTTTCAATGCGCAGTGTCTGACCTGAAGGCCTCGATTAGGTAAGTGACAGGTGTGGGGCTGGGGCTGGATTTCCATGACAGAGCCACAGAAGTACGGCTGATGTCAGTCACCTCCGGTTTAGAAGGAGCGCTGGGGATGAGGCTGGGGTCTGAGGGATGACTGGACTGGACCACAACTCCAAACTCTGCCCCAGACATACCAAATATGGGATTATAAACAGACTTTCTATGTATTTTGAGATGTGCTGTAAATATCCCACTGCACCTTCAACTTGCAAGTATGCGGTCCAGGAAGCCTCCCCATTGGGGCTGGAAGCCACGCAGGTGTAGAGGCCGGTGTCTCCCAGCTGTGCGGAGCATATACGGGGGCAGAGGTTAGTGGGTCATCTGGGCTCTAGACTGTTGGTTCTGACCTGGGGTATCACTACATCGTCTACCTTAGCGTAGCGGATCTCCAGCGACCCGGCGTTTGACAAGGACATGCGGGAGTCCACTGGGGACACCAGCGCCCCGTCCTTCTTCCAGTGGACCTCGGGAGGCGGGGAGCCAGCGGTCTGGCAGCCCAGGACCACTGTGCTGTCCACAGCAACAGTGTGATTGAGTGGGCCTTGGCGGATCACAGGAGGGTGGTCCGACCCAGCTACAAAAAGACAATATTAACCTCCACATGTGCCACAAATACAGGAAGACGCACACAGCGGTATGTTAGGAAGCCCTTTAAATGCTTATTGAATATTTTCAATGATAACGTTGACCTAGGTGAGATGGAATGGGAAGAAGTAGGAGGCTTTTATTTTGTATATAACCACGGCTGTGCTTTGGTACAGTACATGTGTCTCGCCTCTCGTGTGCCAGAAACATGCCAGAAAGCAGCGCACTGTGAACGCAGGGAAATTATACGAAGGAAAGAAGAAAGCTGAGAAAATGAAAACGAAAAACGCTGCCAAAAGCACGAGAAAACGACAGATACGACGGGAGCGACGTCGAGGAGGGAGGGGGGTGGGGGGGCGATCGGTGATGCCGCAGAACAACAGATTAAGTTGCCTGCGCCGGCAGCGGAGGAGAAAGAAATCAACTTTTTAACCCTTTCAGGAGAGACCGGGTTCGTTCTGCAGTGGGTGCTGCTGAGGCCGACTCCAATCACAGGCACAAAGCCCAGCTAATAACAGTGGCACTTTCCCTCTTAGGTTGTAAAACCCGGTGGATGGGCGCCGGGGCTCCAGATAAATAAATAACTAAACGTAGCAAAGAAACGTGATAGAAACATGCCTGGAAGAGTGCCAGAGGAAATGTGGACCAGTCATTTCCATACAAATGCACCTCTCCAATGCGGGATGAGCAAATTGGTGGGGGAGGGGAGAGTGAGGGGAAACAGGTAGAGGCGAGAGTGGAGAGTGGAAGAAATTACATAAAACATGACCCTGTGTCTTTTTTTTTTCTATTTTCATTACCTGAAACCGATTTCACTCAGTAGCTACAGGCCAGAGTGAGCAGCCAACACCAGCTATGGCTGCATTGAACTCAATGCGTAGATGCGTGTTTAAGCCTGAAGCACTTATCTTCATTAATTTAATATCTGCACATACATGCATTCATGTTCGCCGAGGTCATTTAATTGGGAGGCTGTAGATTTTACTGCTGCTTTGTAATTACTAGTCTGGGCCTCCAAGCACATTTAAATTGCTTTTTTCCAAACAATTAACACAGTTAACTTGGATGACAGGCCGCTTCCTATAAACTACCTTCTGAGAGTCCCATCATCCGCTCCCCTTCCCTTTACTCACACTCCGTGACCTCCAGCACGGCCTTGGTGATAACACTGCCGGCGATGTTGATGGCCTGGCAGCTGTAGAAGCCGCCGTCGGAGCGCCTCACCTCGCTGATGGTCAAACTGCCCGTCTGGGACACGGACAGGCGGCTGTAGGGCTGCGGCGGCTGGTAGGAGAACAGGAGGCTCTGGGTGGGAGACGGAGTTCACAGCACAGTTAGAACGGGGCTCTCGCCGCGCGCGTCGGCCCGAGAGGCGAGGGGTCAGTCGCACCTCGCTGCCCTCCTGCTGCCAGAAGATGGCCGGCGGCGGGTTGCCCGTGGCCTCGCACTGGAAGGTGACCGTCCTGCCCACGGCCGCCACCTGGTTCCTGGGGCGGAGGGCGAACGCTGGGGGCACTGCGGAGCAACAGAGGCCTTAATTAGCTGGCAGCCGCACCGTTCATCTCAGCGTGCGAGGGCGCTCGTAGCAGAATCGTGAATTATTTACCTTTTTCTCAGTGATTTAAAAAAAATATATATCTGAATGCGCCCACACACATCATGCATGGTACATACTGTACTGGCGGAAAGACGGACATGACAGACGCTCATGGTTTCCTGTTGCTGTCTGAAGGTGGATGGAGGATGGATGACAACTTACCAGTGTTGACTGCAATGGAAGACACAAAAAAACACCGGCAGTGAGTCATTTTGTTATTTTATCATTTTTATGTGTCCTACGCACAGATATGAGTCAGCAGGAGGGGAAATGGAAAGAAAGAGGGATAAAGTACTTTATGTGTTTATTTAGACCAGGTCCACCCAAACAGACTGAAGACGTCAGGGGTGAGGAAGACGCACTGTGTCTGGCGACGGGACGAAGAGGAGCTGCTACTGCTTCAGTACGTGGGGCTTTACATAAACACACATATTTTTAGATGGGAACATCTGTGAAGTAGATTTATAGCGAACACTACTGTGAGACGACGACTGTGGTCACGGCTCGACATTTTTGTGTTCAAAGAACGCTCAATGTCTGGGAACACGTGTCACACGCAGGCTGCTACTCTTCATCTATTTCATTCGTTGTAACGTTTCTCTCCGGTCGCCGTCTCAGCCGAGGAAATATTTCCTTCATACTTGGAGCGCGTGCAAACTTAAAATGAGTATGATCCTCAACCCGTTCCATCTGTTTCAAATAGCAGCTGTTTAATGTCAACCAAATGTTGTGCTGTACTGTGCGTCAGTAACGATGATTGTGTGGTTCGGACGACGGCTAAGACTGAGCTCATCTATCTGGAGGTCTGGAGTTTCTTAAATTTTCTTAAATTTCAATGACACAAACACACACAGTGTGATCGCTCCACTTCCTCCCATAGTGCAGCTCCAGCTCATCTGCCTGTTAGCCCTGCCCTTCACCATTCACAGACCAAATTAGCTACGGTTCCCCATGACGCTCGTTTTCTCAGGTTTTTGGAGGGAGAGGAAGCAGATGTAATTGGAGCTGTGTCATTTCTCAGCGTGCGACCAACCCGGCCTCATCTTTAATTAAGTCCTACTGTCCTCACGGTGTGTGTCACCCACTGTGTGGCTGCTGTGTGTACATACTTATATGGGCTTGCGTGAGCAGGTACGAGAGGAATCTCGCTGCTCACTTCCTGAGACGGGTTTGAAAGCGAAAGGGTGTCATTGTGGCAGAAACACAGTCGGCCAAATGGAGCCACTGCATGCTTGTTCCTGTAGGAACAAGGACCTGCACTGCTTGTTATTCAGCGATTGCTGGAGACTTTATGACCTCTGGACAGGAAGTGAAAGGAAAGGAGTGTGTGGATTGTGTATTTCAACAGAGAGGGTGGTTCTTTCAGTAGGTTGGACAACGTCACATGTTTGTGTTGGGGGATTTGAAGGCACTGACCGTGTACAGTAAGCGTAGCGGACGCTTCCGACTTCCCAACCATGTTCTCCACTACACACGTGTAGGAGCCCTCGTCTGCGGAGGTCGCCTGGCGGACGATCAGAGTGTGGTCCTCCAGGATTTCAAACCTGCACACGAGACAAGGACCCCGAAACAAAATGAGACAGTGATGCACACGGCGTTTGAACGTGCGGGTCGCGGCGCCGTACCTGCCCTTGGGCAGGTCAGAGTCGTCCCTCCTCCAGCGGACGGTGGGAACGGGGTCTCCTTGCACCACGCAGTGGAACTCCACGTTCTCGTCGGCCAGCACCACCGCGCTGCTCGGCCGCCTCAGAAACGTGGGCCGCTCTGGAGAGCAGCACAGGAACGAGCTGCGTGAGTGTCTTTGATGCTGCAGGATGTTCCTACACGCGTGTGTGTGTGTGTGTGTGTGTGTGTGTGTGTGTGTGTGTGTGTGTGTGTGTGTGTGTGTGTGTGTGTGTGTGTGTGTGTGTGTGTGTGTGTGTGCGTGTGTGTGCGTGTGTGTGTGTGTGTGTGCATGCTGCCTTTGCTTACTTGACATTGCCTTTGTTTTTTTTTTTCTAACTGTGCATAAAGTAGCATAGAGCATAACAGAATATGTGCAAAGAATTAAATAGCAGTCAACCAACATTCTAAACAGATAAGCAAATAGAAATAATATGAAAATCATTTTATTTACACAACTCCATCCACCTCCTCTGTTCTTAATTAAAAAACAAAAGAGACTGATGTTGAGCTTGGAGAGGTATGATCTTGTGCTAATCATCAGCCTGTCTGCAAAGCCTTTTGCAATGCGCAACCTGTGGGACGACACATTTCAAGCTGCATTCGGCTGCTGCATCCATTTGGATTCCTCTCACAGCCTCCAACGGCTCGATGAGGCGCCGCACTGTTTGCTCCCAACCTCAGCCAAGGTCATCGAACTGTGTGATACTGATAAGAGCTCTAGTCTGATGGGTTAGAAAAATAATAGGAGGATGGAGAATAGAGGTTGGAGGGAAAAAAAAGTCATCTGGGGTGAGGGGTGCTGAGGGTAGCAGCTAAGCTCTTACACAGAGAAGCGCGGAGGGGAGGTGGTGTTGAATGCAGCAGTGGTACTGTGCGTTTGGCTGAAACCTCCCCAAAGCGGTTCGTCTGTTAGTCCTGCACCATCAATGCAGCTAATGGCTTATTAGTGACTGCACGTTTTACCCAGCACGGTGAGCTCAGCGATCTCGCTCTCCCGCTCGCCCACCATGTTGGTCCCGACACAGATGTACTTCCCCGCGTCGCTCTTCCTGGTGTTGGTGATCATCAGCTTGCCACTGCGGATCTGGAAGCACGACACGCGTTTCAGGCATTCTGGGTGACAGCAGCGACGTCCATGCAGTACCTGCGCACGTCTCCGTGTCTCTCTTGATCTGCGAGAGCGTGCACGGGCCTTTGTAGCTGAACACGGAAGGTCGTCTCTTATGATTGCATAATAGGTGACACAGTCATTACATAATTCATACCCGGTGCTACATTAGCCCAGAACCCCGGGAACAAAGTCACGCTTTCTTTGAAGAAAGTCCTCAGATGTTCAGTCGGCCTTACTTTGCGTTTCCTGAACTTTTTTACACACACACACACACACACACACACACACACACACACAGAAGAGGTAGGAGATATACTGTATGCACTTAATGCTGTTTTCAGCCTTTTCATATCCTATCCATCATACGCCCCCACAGACCGTGCCGCCTGTTTTTTAATGGCGCTTTCAATGTGAGCTGCTGCATTGATGGTCTGTGGACACTTTGTGTTAAAGGTGACACGACAGCAGCAGCGGGCAGAGGTGAAACGGTAGCGGGGAAACACGCTGCTCCGAAGTCATCAAAACAGCCACAAGGCCATTCCCTGCAGCGCGCATCTAAAACCCTCTCCCCGGCATCAACTTCAATTAAACTTTTAGCCCCGGTATTAGGATTTAAGATTGCTTTTTTTCCCATTCACCAGAAGAAACAGAGTCGATGCGTGCGTGGACTGTTCGCCCGCTAGAGAAGCGTGCAGCCAGGAGGAGCCATGGGTCAAGGCTACCGTCGGTGCAGTGCCTCCGACCCGGGCCAAGATGAGCCTGGTAGCAGACGAACCCGAGCTCGGCAGACGCTCTCCACTCGCTCGCTCACAGGCGGGAAGCATCATTAAATTGTTGCTGCAGGGATTAAATCAACAGGCTTTCATTTATCAGTCCGCCTCCTCCAGGCGAACCTTGCGCCACAAACAGCTACTGTCTTAGCAAATAAATAACAAGGGAGAGCGGTCTGAATATGGCTGACCCTCCAAATCTGCCCGCATCGTGTGGTTTTAAGAGGATTTCAAACACCAAACAGCAGAAAAACAAAAGGCAGGCGGGAACTCTGGGACGTGAGTTATGCAAATTCAGCTCTGTTTCATTGGAACATAATGCAATATTCTGGGGAGTTCTATAAATGCCTAAAGCTTGTTCATATATGACAGTGACAACAATAAAGGATTTTTTTCTACTGTAATTACTTGAATGTCAGCGGGGGAGATCTATTATTGACTCATAATTGAGTACGGTAGGTTCCTACATGCACTAAGCGCTAGCATTTTTATCAAACGGATATTAAATTGTTCAACAGCTTGTTGAAGTTACCTATGGGCATCACTTGATCTGTTGAGTCTGCGTTTTAATTGCCACTTGACGACCCAATGTGACATTCGCCTCAGTGTAACGATGTCAAATATTCCCCCAGAAACGGAAAGATGATCTTGGCTCTAATGCCGCTTAATGCGCGCTGTTCTCTAAATACTGCAGCTGATTAAAGAGCAGAACGAGAACATGTTCTATTTCCTGGACTGACCGCTCCTTGTTTTTAGCAACAATCCCGCTGCTAAGACGTCCAACTGTGGTTTGTCCATCCTTTCGGCGTGGACGCTGAAACCTCAGCTTTCGTTGCTGCCATGTTTCTCTTTCTTGTTAACGTTGCCTTTGATGCGCTCAAGTCACACACGGTCTGAGGCTGCTCTTCATAGGATTTTGCACTTGAAGGTTTAATTAAAACCTATAAATCACACTTTTGCATACAAGAACCTTTAAAAACTGTTCTGAGGAATTAGCTTATTATTTTATCTCGACATCAGCGTTAATAAATGATGGGCCACAAGGGAGCCACTCAAAAGGAAGGAAAGTACTGTAGCTATGAATCAGTGGACTCCTTTGGTCTTCGTACAGTAAATGATGTCTTTGCGGGAACTTTCACGGCAAAGACAAATTTCCATAAAGACCAGATGATTAGGGAAGACAAAGAGTAGTAAAAGTACAAAGCAAAAAGCAGCCTTTGTATTTCCCTCAGAGGTGCAGCCCATCCCCCAACACCGCACGCTTCCACCTTCACACCCTGAGCAGTGCCTCGTCGTAGCTCCGTCTTGTCCATCACGGTCCCCTAGAGACACTCTAGCGTCACTCCAAACTAGCAGGAGCAGTGAAACTTCTTATAAGCTAAAGATAAAGATAAGCATGCACGTGATGCAGGTAAACAAATCAACACATATTAACAAATGATGACGATTATATCTTACTGTGATCCTCTCATCTCGGTCGTCTAAGCTGGAACCATCCTTCCTCCAGGAGATCGTGGGCTCAGGGTGCCCTCGGGGCGGCTGGCACTCCAGCACCGCGGGCTCGCCGACCGCAACCATGACGTCGACTGGGTTCTGTCTGAATTCATCACGCAGGACTGCAGAGAGCACACACGACAGCCGACCAGTCGACACAGTAACCCTGATGCAATGCATAATCATAACAGTGATTCTTGTTGGTAAATTTAATCAGAGCTCTATTTATTGTGTCAAGAAGAAGATTCCACAACTAAATGATGTGGTTCAATATTCACAGCTTTGAAGTGTGAAGTTTAAAGCTCTGTAGGTTCAAAATTTGTGATATTAGGGGTGAGTTTTGGGTTCTTTTATGCTAGAAACTCAGATATCTGTTTATTTTTTCGTTATTCATTTTACCCATCTGTCCGTCAGTCTGTCTGAAATGAATTTATTCACATTAGAAGTGAAAACTGGAAATGGCTACGCCGGCTGTCTACGGGCTGACAGCAGGATACGCCGCTACAGAGCACAGCAGAAAGGTGAGAACCCAATGGCTTCACTAACGGCAGTGGAAGGCTGCCGCGGCAATTTATCATCTCTCCACAACCATAGGCCTTAGCAAAGGAACACAGCTTGTAGCCAGACCCTGAGCCGAGGACGGAGCAAATGCTGCATCACACATCACCAAGTGTGTGTGAGTTCTGCCGTATCACGGTTTCAAGGTCCTCATTGTGCAGCTAATTTCGAGCAAGCAGCGTGAAATTATTGATAGTGGAACATTTGTCAGATTTAATGTAATAAAAACCAAATTCAAACTAATTATGTACATGAGTAACAGAAAAGATGTTAGAAAACATTCCAAATATGTGGTTCCCAGTCTTTAAATACATGGGAGGGGGCTGCCAGTGCAGTATTAGCAGAACAGCACCACCCCGCTGAGCCGGTTTGGGGTAGAAATGCAGGAAACAATGAGGAAAAGGCGTAATCATTCCCAGATGGCGGCAGCCCTTCACCTCTGGCTACGGATCTGCACCTAACACTGAGCGAACGGTCCGGAGACGCCTGATGAGGACTCTCGACGTGGAAGAACAAATTAGGATGACCTCCTAATTGGAGCCACTTTGGCCCCGGCGTCTCCTCGAGCTCCGCTGCGCCGCTCCGGCCCCTCTGATCCTCTGAGTGGGGGTTACAGCGAGCTGACTGCAGTTGACTGAGTGCTGATGGGAAACAGCTGCCTGACAAATCCACCCCCCCCCCCCCCCCCCCCCGTCCTCCCCGCCGCCGTCGGCACCACCGCGTCACCCGATAAAGGGCATTCCTCGCGGGACGCTGCAACGCGGCTGGGGTTTCTTTAGGCAGGAAGAGAGCGAGACCGTCAAAACTGCCCTCGCAGGCCGACTGATGCTATCGTTAAAAACGCCGGGGCAACCCCGCTACACATCTGTTTCTGCTGTCGCGAGGTCCAAACGTGTTAGAACATAGTGCTGGGTAAGCGCACAAATAATCTGGAACATGTGTCGGTAAAAACGGGCTGTTTATGTTCCTCGGACGGAGAAAACGTATCTGCTTATTAGGTTATAATAGGAAATTATGCATGGCCATGTAGGAACCGTAGAAGCCAGCCCAAAACCTAAACTATGCCCACACTGCATCCTCTCCAGTGTCAGCAGCTTCTCCCGCTCTCTCGTCTTGGTGTCTTCTCGTCTATTCCACAACCTACTACTTCACGAGTGATGTACTGTAAACAGGAACCAGAGTTGGTGTATTTACACTTTTTTAATTATAAAGATGTCAAAGGCAAAAGAAAAACTTTGGACATCCTTATACTCTTTTACTTCCTTGATTTTAGACATTTGAAGAATTATGCAGAGGACAATCATCACAAATTAAAGTCTCTTATCTATTCTTTAAAAATCCAGACAGTTATTTAGTGTGCCTTGATTGCAGAATCGTTTTCCCTGAATGTCTTTGTAACTTAAAAGGACTTCACTAACGCTAATCTTGCTCTTTTTTCATTACTGCATGTGTGTTTTGCTTCTTATAAGTCGCCATTGCCATTCTCGAATGAGTCCTGATTATTTCACACATTCAACTCCGCAGGTTTTCACCATATCAGGCAGAGTCTGGTATCTGGTATCTAGCACCTCCACGGCTCCTGAAGCCATCTCGGTTTGCCTGTCTAACGGGAGCTTTGCACCTCTTACTGTCTTCTTTTCTCCCTCTTTCTGATCCCTACAGATGAGAATCTCACAGCCCACTTCAAAGCATCAGCCCTTGGCCTCGCTGCCCTGGATCTGACAGTATCTGACGCGTTGTTAGTCCTCTGGAGCCTGAGGCGGAGCTTGAAAGGCCTGCTGCAGCCGAGCTCCACTAATCCTCTCTGCGGAGCCCAACAGGACCATAGAGGAACGCGATCCATCCCCACGGAAAAGGTTTGGGATGAGACACACGTACCGTAGCACCTTGTTGCGCTACCGCTAAACAACCAAAGCTAACTTTGCTTTGTTATTGCCTAAGTGCTTTCGCATGCTGTGCTGTAGATGCAGCTGTACTGTTCGTTTTGTGCAGCAATCACTTTTATGTCCCAAAGCCAGCATCAACATTATTGTAGGGCACTAATGCTTTCACAGCAGTTATAGCTGAGAACAGCCAAAAATTGGACAACAGCTGTGCAACTCATAATACAGAGAAGGAAAACAATTAGCAATCAGATAATCTGAATGCATGTTTAGGGACCACAGATGGATTTTAGACAAGAGAAGAAAACACTGAAATGAGTCTGATGCATTTTAAAGTTTCATACATTTTATAATTGATCTAAACCTTTATGTGACATGAGAAGACAAAAGACAACAAGGAAGCATTCCAGAGGTCATTTCTTAATAGGAGCCAACATTGATCTTTTCTCAATATTAGGTATACAGTACTGTAGGTGCTAAACTACCGTTTTAGCTTTGCTGACTTCCATAAGATTCTAAAGCAGGGGATGAACCACCACAATAAAGTAATGAAGCCTATTACGTGTATTTAAAGTGAGAGCTTGGTGTTTGCTTAACATGCGAAAAAAAAAAAAGTATTGACTGACCACCTCCCCGGTTCAAATCCACGAGCCCAACAGAGACGATGCTTAGAAAACCAGGTAATGGAAGCAAGCAAACAAAGCAAAATCTCCAACCACCAGGAAGTGATCAATCACAGGCTAAAGCTGCAGCTATAATTTATTCTCTGCTCCGTGGCACTCTGGTCTGAGACTGCACTAGAGCGCATTATTCCAAGGGCCAGTGGTAATAAGTGAAACTAAGTCCTGGCATCGCCTGCGCTGTCTGAAGTCTTAATGTTCCCCAGTGCTTAAAACATTCATTTTGGTTCAAATACAAACCAGCTTTCTTTGACTAAAATAACCCACAGTGCTGACTTGAAAATATATGCATATAAACAACTCCCAAAGCCAACCGTAAAAATACAGCTCTAATCCCAGGCCCAGACCCAGCAGATATGAAATCCTTGACTTTACTCCCAATCTATCCCCTGACCTCTCCCTACCCCCTACCCCGCTGCTTCAATACACCCCCCTCTTCTCCCTCTCTGCCTCCTCCTCTCCTGCTTCTTGCACTTACTGGGATGCAGGTCTAGAGAGACGGAAAGCTGCAGGAGAAACAGCTGCTTCACAGAAAAACCAATATGTTCAGCTCAAGCGTAGTAGTTGGTCTGATAGATAAAAAGGAGACGCACACACACACACAGGTCCAGCACACACACACACACCTTCACAGGAGGTCCGGCGGGTCCCGTGAGTCTTTGCGAGCACATACCAAAGCCGAAAGCATAATATGAGCTGCAACCAAGCAGATCCAGTAAAAACAGAAGGTCGTGCACATACAAATTAGGACACATGCATTAGCTAAGTCTCATAACTATGCCACACGACACCACATGCGGCTTATAAAAACTCAAAGAATCCTCGCCCGTCTTCCCCAAGCTGCCCTATTTGAATTTCATCTTCTGCACAGAAATCATTACTCAGACACTTCCCAGGGCAAACACATCTTTTTGCATGCAGGGCCATAAATCTGCAGGCCAATTAACTCAACATCGGGGTTCACTTACCAGGATGAGGCTCCCTGTTATAGTATTTGTTGGGCCGAGCTTTACCCTTTAACGTAGGCCGCCGTCTTGCCCAGTTTCTCTATTGTAGCTGCACCTTTACTCATTTGGAAACTATCCAAATACTCTGCTACTTGCAAGAAACATAGAACTGGTATGATTCTTATGGTAATATTGAAATGACATCATTACAGTAGTTTCATATTTTGAAGATTTCATAGCTCCTTTTCTACAATTCAAATCCATGTTTGCACGTGAAGCCTAGTCTTGGACATGACATACTGGGAGGGAATACGCTCTGATGGTGTTTATGGGTTTCCTGACGATGTGCGAGCGTGCGTACAAATAGATGCGCTGGTTCATCACTTCTTGGATGTTCTGACACTCTAATCCTGTTGATGTATACGCGCAGGACTTATCGCCGGTGAGGGGCTCGCATTAGAAGCAGCTAAAAGGATTGTGTAACCTCCGTTTTAATCTCCTCCACTCATCCCGTTCCTGTGTGAGGACGACAGGAGAACGCGGGGAAAAAAGAAGCGCTGTCGAGGAGAAGATACAGAGCGACAGACGGACATGAGGCAGATTAGGAGAATTAGTGGAGAGCTGGGTGAAACAGAGGTTGAACAGCAGGTTGGAAGAACTGTCAATCATCAGAGGGTAAAAGGTTGAGTCTTACTTCCTGTTGCTGCTTTAAATGTGTTGATTTAACAGAATTAACCCGGTGGCTATATATCATATAAGAATGCGAGCCTGTGTTTTTCACAGCCAAGGTATATTTAGTCTGCAGTCTGAGCAGCAACAACATGTAGATGAGCGACTCTGGCACAGCGTCAGCTCTCAGGATGATGATCACAGCACTAAATAACTAGACCTAACACGGGTGGTGCAGGTTCAGGGAGCAAGGAATGAGGACGTAAAAGCAAAGGAAGATCAAAAAGGGGAGAACCCTGCATTTTTATTTCGTCTGGTAGCTTTCGGGTTATTGCTGAGTTTTTTGTTCTTTTTTGTGCAGCCATTGTGTTTACTGAAGCACATCTGGCATAGTGCAAAACAAAGAACACCACCAAATATGGAACTAATCTGGGAATCTAAGCTTTTACAGACAGTCGGGGTTTAAGAACCTTTGATTTACAATCTGAACCGAATTGTCAACTGAAGGGAGTGTGAGAAGCTGAGGAAATGTTTGTGTTTTGTGATTCTCTTCTGGGATATTGATATGATTTACACTGGAGTTCACAGCATGGGGTGTTACAGCTCTGCCCTTGAAGCTGTATCATTCAGAAAATAGACTACAATTACACTCATCTGACTTTTATGTGAGTAATTAAACATTACCATAGAGTGGTCAAACAGGCAACCATACCAACACGTATCTGTGCTCTCTACTGAATCTGCGTGAGTCTGAGCAAGTCCAATGGTGTATTTTCATAATCCAGTTGAAGCCTTTTGATCCCTGTGTAATAAATAGTGTAGAGTGTCGACAGTATCTTAATTCTGGGCTTGTGGGTGAAGATTTAGTGTCCTCTAAATTATTTTCAACTCTGTTGCAATATATGCAAACATAATTCTTAAATCATGCTCCTACGTAGCTCTGATGATGTATTAGTATTTGTGTTTTCTCTAACATCCACTGAATAACAAATAACGATTAAGCGCACAGTCTGATTTATTTAGCTGAGCCTTCACTATTCCATTAAATCAACCTTTTATTAAAATAAATAAGTGCACAGAGAGTGGGTGAGGAGCTCACTTCGTTTAATCAGTGCAAATGCTTTCAAGGAAGCGAATCCATCCTCAGGGCACAACTACAGTATGCATATGGAAGAAAAGAGCTCTGAGACGCATACGAGTAGAGGAAAGTTTGCTTTTGGATGTGAGTTTCATTTGCAGGGACTGTTTCTTCATGATGCAAGCCACGTACGGCAAGACTGAATCGTTTCCCAGTCCTAAGATAATCTTCATTTATAGATGTGGTGCACATGCACCCCCCTGAGTTGCAGTATTGTGTGGGGCTGCCTACTGTACATCTGCAGACTAACGATGCTTTACTCTAAAAACCTTCCATAGGCGACTGCACATTAATAAGAGTGAGCGTAGATTGACCACACCCCCCAGACGCACACACACAAAATGCCCTTTCATTGTTCAAACCAAGCTAAATCCCAACTGGTGTGAGTGATAATTGGAGACAGACGAGCAAACAGCTAATGAGAGGTATGCAACGGGCTGCAGAGACGGGGATATCGCTGTTGACAGAGGGCAGACTGAACGCAGGCAATATGCTGCATACTGAGATCTGCGCTAACAACGCCTTCCCTTTGGGACCTGACCCCCTGCAAGGGGACGCTTACAACCTAGTCCCCTGGCACACGAGCACAGCTTTATTGCATTTAGGGCCAATTCCAGGTGTTTAGTTGATGCAACAATGATATTAAATGGCTTAAATGGTAGAAAACGGCACTGTTATTTTTGAGACACCTGAATCCTTTAAAGGGCAGGAAGTGCATAGAATGGTACGAAACCAAATCAAGTCCTCTTGTTCCTGAATAACAGAGAGAGCTGTAGAGAGCCGGTAGAAACGTGGCCCTTTATCTCCAGGCCAAGAGTCCCTTGAATGAAAGCAGAGAGAAGCCACACACACATGCGCTACCCTTTAACCCTCTCATTAGTGTAATCCTGCATGAGAAGAGTAAATTGTCATGAATAAATCCACTTAGAAGCCCGTAAATGAAAGACTTTCACTTTGAGATGGTTGTATTACCATTTCAATAAGCGTGGCACGCTGCAAAGCGTTGGCAGTGTTTTTCATAGTAATTGGGAACATTAACGAGTAGATAAAATACGGTTAGCGGAGGGCTGAACATACAGCCGAGCGCGCAGGTCTGTGTGTCAATTAATTCCCCGCACAGACAAAAATAAATAAATAAATAAACTAGTCTAGCCTTCCACTAATAAGTCCAATGAATCGCCCTGAAGGAAAGTGGTTGGTGGGAAAGATTTAACAGGCTTTGCTTGACAAAATAAATGAAGTGGGAAGCAGACAGCAGCCACAGCTTGAAAAGAATACAGTATATCCCAGAATGCTAGAAACCTTTGCTTGAGCAGGAGAACCTTAGTGGTGTTGTTGACGTCTAAATAAGCACCTTCTGTGAACTGTACACAAAAAGCAAAGAGGGGCAAACTTCAGGCTACGTGCAATTACTGCACACTGTGCAGAAAGGGCATAAATCTGGAGCTTAGTGGGCCACTCTCTGTTTAAATGAGCATCTACCCTAATTCCTACCTGGCCTTTGTTTGTGAAACAAGATAAAGTGGGGTAGAGATAGCAATAATAAAGAGGAAAACCCAGGAGGGATGCGCCGAGGGAGGAGGTCACGGGGAGAGGAGTGCGGGAGCACGGGAGCCGAGACAAAGGGGAACGCCGGCAAGACAGAGACGTACAATACAGACACAAAGAGACAAAGAGGCACCCCGAGCGCGGCGCGAAGTGAGACGCGCCGGCGAAACACGTGCCAGAGCAGCCGGCGATACACATCCCAAGCAAAACACACTCCCACTTTCAGCTACTGTATGCTCCACATCCTAATGCACCCCGAGGTGCCCCGGCGCTGCCCGTGTCATCAATCTGAGAGACACCTCAGGGCCCGGGGGAGGGGGCGGCGCTGGGCAGGTATGTTAACACACTTATATAAATACCAGACGGAACCACGGGCTGCTAGAATAGGGACTATAACGCCAGGACGCCTCCATTCGGGCAGGAAAAATCCCATTTGGCGATAGGGAGACGTGCTGACGGTGCAGACGCAGATGGGAGAATCACATGACCGCGAGGCACGCACGGCCTCGGTACGGTGCACCGTTCGCTCATAGCAGATGGGTATTTAAACAGACACGGCATAAAGGTAAACAATGCCGAGGAGCCGGCTCATTTGGAAGCATTCACCGCATGGTGTCAGGTGTTGGACGCTGATAATAATGTGAGCGGGGGGGGCACAATTACGGCTACTCGCCACAGACGGTAGCTGTAATTCTCTCTTTTTTTTGTCATTCTCAAGCATTTGTTATTCTACGTGGCGGCAGAGGGAAAGGCTCAGCTTTACACACTGTACACGCATTATCGCCCTCAGCATCACAGTTTAATCCATTAGCGGCTGCTTTAGGTTTAAAAAATACGCCGGGAGCCGAGGTCCTCGGCACTTGTGAGCTGTTGAAGTTATGGAAAGGCTGAAAATCAGAGGGTTTGGAGTGGGAACGGGAGGAATAAAGTATAGCGACACACTTGTTTGGTTTGGACTGAGCTGCACCAGGGAGGAATGAATGGGGAGAGAAATGAATGAGGGGTGAAAGATGAAACTTTAATGATCCCTCTGGGGAAATTGGGTCATTGCACCAGCAGAGGGATGGGTAAAGATAAAAACAGGATAACTGCAGGCTGGAGTAGGTAATACTGAGTAATTAGGACATTAAGCAGAGCTAAAGAGAGAGAGTGTAATGGGCAACAAACAGTATATCAGGTATATATGTTAAGAACATTAAAATGTCTGACAGGATGATTGGGAAAGAGAAATTCATTTAAGATTGTTAAAGGGTGAGAGAACATGCACACGGTGCAATCATTTCAGAAGTAGGGAAGTGTGAAGACAGATTGAGCAGAGGAGGGAGGGGCACCGGGAGAATTGTGCTGAAGCAGTCCCCCAACCCCTTTAATTGGTAGGAAACAAGAGGTCCCTGAATAAACAGCCGCCACCAGAGAGGGCCCGGCTCGTTTTCTCTCCCCTCCGGAGCCGTGGGGCTGGAGCTCGCTCCGACTGAGTCGAGCCCCTTCTCTCCACTCAGAGGCCCCAGCTGTCCGTCCTCCGCCGTCTCCCGTGTGTCTGTCTGTTGCTGGGACGACAAACCAAACGCCGTCGCCAGATTTCCAAATATAACAAAGAGGCCGGTTCCGGACCCGACGCTCTTTATCTCTGTCAGTGTCTTTGCCTCTCACCGCTGGACTGAAGTCTTCCCCTTATTTCTACTTCTAGGTCTTCTCCTTAATTATCTCATGGAGGATGTAGACCCCCCCACCCCCCTCCACCCCCCACACCTCCACAGCACACACTACTGAGAGGCCCTGATGAATAATTTCACGTTTCTACAGCCTTCTCTTTCTCTACTCCTCAAATTGATTATTGTACAGAAAGCACAGCTAAAAGAGCAGCCCACTGGGTAATTTGTCTTTCTGACGAGGAGAGTCTGTGGATGGAGGCGTGGGGGAGGGAAGCGCGCGCGGGCTAAAAAAATGATATGCAAAGGGAGAGGGGAGAAAAAATTGATATTGGATGCTTTGCCCGTCTTGACTCACTTGATAGCTCATTCTGTTTGATGCTGTGGTCCGGAGCGCAACCGGGGCGAGGGGCCATTTGCATTTGAAAATGTTCCCTGGGAAGTGGGCAAAAGTGAGAGAAGTGCATCCCTGAGATGCATCTGTAATTCCGGCAGCCCCCCTGTCATCCTCCACTCTGTGTTTTCCCCCCGTAAAGCACCAATCACACAAACCCGCCGCAGCCCCGTCGGCTGCAAGCGTTAATCCGACAGACTTCTAAACCGCGCCGACATGACTGACTGACGTGCTGCTGGATGATGCCAGCCTCCAGGTGTTCTCCATCGGCCCCGACAATGGCGTGCGAGGCGCCGGTGATGACAGGGACGGAGGGTATGATTTGGGCACCGCAGAGGAGGTGGCTGAGTGTGTGTACAGACGCGCTGCCTTATCATTAGCGAGTGAGCGTGAGCCAACGCTGGCGCGTCCATGACTCAGTCCTCTGCAGCGTTAGGTGACTCACCCGGTAGACGAGGGCCAATTAGCAGGTTAAGGTGAGGTCAGCGTCGATTAAGGCAAGTGCACGCGTGAAGACGTTTCAGAGAGCGTTTCGGTGGCAGCGAACGCACCGTGCTGCGTTCGCTGCCACCGAAACGCTCTCTGATTCTTTACGAGTACAAGTCAGCTGAATCAGCCCCCCACCAACTCCTCTTTCTCCGTAAATACTGTAAACCCTCGTGGCTTTTCATCCTCTCCTTCACCTTCACGTCCTCAAACTTCACTCCCTACTCACTCTCATCTCCTTTGTTTCGTCTCAGCTACAGCGCTTCGCCACCTCTCAAGGTTTTGCTCCTCCCCAGCTCCTTTTTCCTCTCCTCTCCCGCTTCAGACCTGCCGTGAAAAGCTCTCAGCAGTGCTGGATTTCCCTCGCTGATTTTTTAGGCCCACGCTTCCCTCATTTTTTTTTTCACTCTCGGTCCTGTTGTGCATTCTCCAACCTCCATCCCTTCCCCCAAGCCCCTCAAACCCGACTAATGGATCCCATGTCAGCAGAATACCAGAGTAAACCACACAACTGCACTGTGGCTTCTCGTCTGTATCTGCCTCAACGTCTCACTCGTCCCTGTATAAAAAAGAGGAAAAATGAACAGGAAAAACTGCTGACTGAGCATGAAGACAATAAGACGTGCTTCCTTCACGAAGCTGTGTCTTTGAGTAATTAACCCCACAGGTGCATGTGCCTTTCTATGGTGCTAAAATGATCACCTGTGTGATTCTCTTCATTTGAATTACTTCGTGTGATCAGGTTTTGTAACTCGAGCCCACATTACATTACATTACATTGGATTTTATATTGCTGAAGTTTGGCTTTTCTTTGTTTGCGTAGCCATGGAAGCTATCGCTAAACATGATAATTACCCACTTTCTCCAGTATATTCCAAAGAAACTGCTGTTGCTTCTGGTAAAGTCAGCACTTACTGGGCATGAGCAAATTTTTCCCTATTTGGTGCCACAACTTGTATCCCTGAGGAAATTATAGAGGGGAAGTGCTTAATAAACAATCCTGTCTCCTAGAAATTACATTCATACGCCACCAATTTGGAGCAATAATAATGTTTTGTTAGAAGCGTAATGTAGCCTGGATAATAGCTGTTATTAGCATAATGATGAACCATTGTTAATGAACGTAATCCATCAATATGTGTGTACTATATGTGCGGAATGTCCATTAACATGTCTGACACTGGTTCTCCTAGAATATTGGAGCTTGAAATACAATATGTCCTTGTGGTGACTAAAGTCTGTTTACTGTTAGTCTATTTCTATGATCCAGAAATCTGGGTACTGTGCACTGATTATGGCTCCATATTCTGTTTGAAACACTGACTTGCTCGGGCTTCACGTGGCTCAGGGTGAATTTAAACGGGAGGAATCAGATGTACAGGATGTCCCTTCATGCCTCCTTTGGCCGTGTAGCAGCACCGGTGCAGGGGTGCGGTCGCTCACGGGGACAGGCGTGATGCACGACCCGATAAGAGACTGACAGGGACAAACTGTCACCTCTCCTCTGGGCTCGGCGCTCCACAGGTACGCAGCCGCCCCGACGCCGGGCCCGGGCAGTGACGAATGAACCCAATTTCCATGTATTTGTCTGTGTGTCGCGCGGACCACAGGACGCACGCTGCTCTGCCCCCATAAATCTTTATCCTGTTAACGCAACACTAATAAAGCAACACGTTAGCGCTCCCCAAGCGGAGCGGACCAACCGAGCATAACTTCACACAATGCATCGGGAACCGAAACACATGTGGTGTGAAATTACTGGGAAAACACACATGAAGGGGGACAGTTATTAATGACTCCAGAGCTGTGAGTCACCCATGTACGCAAGCACACACAAATCATTAAATGACAATTTCTACCAAACTATTTAAAAAATAAATCTCTCATTTCTGCTGGGATGATGGAACGGGTCAAAAAAAGCTATAGTGTGTGTTGGGGTCAAAGGTGAGGACAGGCCCACATTTATATGGTTTAGACAACAGATTAATATTAATATTTCTGTCTCTGCAGGTCACTTCCGCTAGCACATAAACAAACAGCCCCCACTTCTTTATCGCAGCTCTGCTCGCTGCTTTTGTCATATCACCTGACAGATCACCAGCAGATCTCCACTGGCTGAGCCGCTGGATTTAATTAGCGCCGTGCCCATATGGATTAGCAAAACCGGCGGGCGGACGCACGCGCGGGAAGTATGTCACGCTCCCACCCCGTCGGCTCCCGACGCCGCCCTCGGTGGCGTGCGTACGTGAATACACACACTGGGGGGGAGGGGGGGGAGGGGGGGGGGGGGGAGGGGAGGGAGGGGAGGGCCAGCAGCGTTGTAATCAGATGATTCCTTTGCTGTAAATTTAATTGGTTTTAGCAGCAGTGCAAAGAAAATGTTAAGGTTGGCTTGCTGCTCCGTGCGCACTGGGTGAGCTGTTCTGACAGGCAGGAGGTGAAAGGGAAGAATGTGAAAATGTCATTTATTAAAAACAGCGAGCCTCATCACCCAATCTTAGACCATCTTATACCAGGACACAGCTAAATAAATCGCCAGAAGCCAGCTATCACGGTTTTTGGCACGAGACGGGTTATCTAGCAGCAGAACCACTGGACATGGACGCTCTATTCACAGCCTGCTGACAGGACGCACTCACCAGCACCAGCAGCTCTAAGGTCATGGATCAAACACACAAGATCAGATCCGGCTGCAGCGCCAAGCGAATGCAAATGTCATTGAAGGAGTCCTTTGAGGCCATGTCTGATAATGACTTGCTAATTAATAAGGAGGAAAAAGCAGCTTTACATTTTCCAAAATGATGATCATTTTCCCACTTCTTCATTAAAAGAGAGCGAGCGGACGGGCGAGACGAGGCTGCTTGAGCTCTGGTCTTCGCTTAAATGACTCCCTCCACTAAAGTGACTGTCGCCGCGCCGGCTAAAATCAGGCAATCCTCCGAGAATTAGTTTCCCTGATTGAGCTGACACCTGAATGGACCGGGCCATTTCCTCATTTCTAGCCAACAATACCTTCAATGCACAAACCTAATGGAGCCTTCAGTGATGTGTTAGAGGCGCAGAAAGGAGCTGTAAGAGGGTAATAAGGTTTGGTTATTCTATACTCTTAGAGCTACTGAGACTCCACTGCGTTATTTAGCTGCAGCCGTAAAAAGACTGAATAACACATAGTGATATATGCTACGTAATATGATGGTTGGTAAGGCGTGCAGCTAAGCACTGTATGAATAATAGCACAACTGCTGCAATTACGGCTACATGGCTTATAATTAGCTCATTGTAAACCCTCCAGATGTCTCCCTCTCAGCGCAGTCAGTGTCTGGATCCAAAGGGGAAGGCACCAGAACGAGGGGAGTTTGGGGAGAAACCTCTTCTGGGAAGACGCTTCTGGCACGGCGGCCTCTAGACTCCGCGGGGACGACGCGGCGCGGGGAGGGGGGAATTATGAGTTGCGCTTTGGTCTGCGCCGTTATAATCTTCGCCTCCCACGCAGAAAACTGCCGAGCTCCACATCACGCCGAGGCTTCTTCGCCGCGGCCGCGCTCGAGATCCGTTTGCCTGATTTCAATCCGCTGCCGGTTATGGCAGCGTGTGTCCAAATTAATTGGTTTGTTGTGAGATACAGATCGCGTCTCGGCTCAGCTTGATGTAAATACGCCGGCGCTCGGGGGGGGGTTTGCATGAGAAGTGGGAGGTCAACATACCTTTGAGGTGGTCTTACAGTAATTTACAAGGCAGGGAACAGAGGGATTTACTGGGACTGGAGCCCTTGAGCACACCCAGCGTGCTCCTCTGCTGTGTTAAACAGAGTGACGGCCGGGGCTGAACATGGTACAGCGCGTTCCCTGCTGTGCGGCCGTGGGAGCGCGAAGCCACCGGCACTCCTCCGCGCCGCCGCAGCGTCGTCTATCACGCTTGGAGTCAGTTCTCAGGACAGAAGGAGTCACGGTTTTATTTGTAGATATCTGACTCTCTTTCTTTTATCACCACCATACAATAACGGTTCATAAAAAATCATGTCTTCCTACAATAAGTGGCCCCATGACTCTGGGTAATCCGCATAATTCTGTGATGATGCGATAAAAGTCGCTATCTGGAAGCCGCCGACAGCATTAAAGAGTGAAGCACTGAGTAAGTCTGACCTTGGATTTACAGTAGCGCGTCATGCTGTGCTGTTAAAGCGCTGACTCATCAAAATAATCAAATCCCAGAAAACCAAGTTACGACAGATCTGAAAAATGGAACCTGGGTGGTTTAAATGGCTTAATACCAGAGTAGAGAGAATATAACCTGTGGTTTAACACTAGTAGAGTCTGCGTGATGTGTCTTGAAGAAATACTATTTAATTGGCTTAAAGTAAAAGCATTCGCAGCCTGTGGTGCTAAAGGGCTAATCAAACATATAGGATTTCATTCATATCTGCAAATACACATGGGGATTTTCTTATCCTTTGCCCCGTGACCTTTTCTTTCCTCTCCATCCCTCACCACTGCACTTCCCGCCTCCCCCCTCCCGCCTTCCCCCTCCGGCAACACGAGGTGGGCAACACTATCCGTACTCTTACGGAACCTCCAGAGATATCTGCCTTCTCAGCATGCAGAGATGGTGAAACAAACACACACACACACACACACACACACACACACACACACACACACACACACACACACACACACACACACACACACACGGTGGAGGTTGGAGATAAATCAATGCTGTAGAGCAGCAGAAGAGAGAGGGTGAGGAGACGCAGACCCAAGGCCAAGGTTTACTCAAACAATCAAATCCACAAAGAAAATACACTAAGAAGAGGAGAAGTAATGTGAGTGCACTGAACCCAACTATTTACAGTTCCTCTGTATGCATGGGGGATAGCTCACGTCGGTTTATTTACTGAACCTCATCTTACTAGAAAATTACACATGCAGTGAAAGGCACGGTGTGTCCTTCAGACTAAAGAACGATATGAAACGGTAAAATGACAAACCATGAAAATACATAGCAAGAAAAAGCCTCTTAATTAGTTTCTCCTGTCTCTCTGCACACGCTCAAAGAAACGCAGGCCAACAGAAACACCACATGGCTTCGCCGTGTAATCTATTTATATGCAGCACTATGGATAAATAGGACACAAAAGGTGAGAGCGGGAATCTGAAGCACCAGCCTGCATCACACCTGCTGTCTCCACACACCCTGTCAACAAACCTTCCATATGACAGGATGCATAGGTGTCCGGCGGCCATTAGTGTAAAAACGTCCACCCTCGTCAAGCAGCCACTGAACCGGCTGTCAATTAAACAGCCGCTCACGTGGAGATGTGTCTGACGCTAAGAGTCCGGTTATGTTTCAGGCTGTGTGGCTGCGTCTGCTTTATTGCCCGGTGACATTTCCGTGCGAGGCCTTCAGCGAGACAGTTCCCAGGGCAGGTATGACATCCACATACTGTATCTGGGAGGAGGCTGTGGGAAAAGGGCTTCTATCAGAAACGTCAGGCTGCTCCCTGTCTACCGCGCAGTCAGATGTGAATCGCACGAGCTTCATCGTGAGTCGCGCTCACCCCTGAAGCATCCGTTATCGCTTCATGATGGCGTCTTATCTGACAGCAGAGACTACACGCGTCTGGGAAGAAATAAATCAAACATATCCAGCACGATCAAGCCAATCAAACTGCTAAATGTACAGTAGGAAAATGCACATTTTACCAGCTTTCTATGAACTAAGGCTGAGCTACAGTAGCACAACAGTCATTTACTAACTAGGAAATTGACAAGTACTGTTCAAAAGCGTTGTTTTCTCTCGCTCTTGTTTTCAGTTATGAATTGTCAGGCTGGAATATCTAAATATCCTGGTGTGGTTATGCTTAAAAGCGAACCGCATTAGCACCCTGCAGCTGAGGCAATTTGTGCATTAGGGCAGGAAAGCACACCTGTCATTCATCTGCTGCTCCACATAATGAGGCTCCAGAAAATGGAGGCGCCATCAGGCTCAGGGCTGCTTCTACTCATGTCACTTTTTTTGCACAGACAGTAATGTTTTATGTCATTATCTCATGTTCAAAAGCGTGACTTGTAATGTATATCAGCCCAGTGCATTTCTTTTCATTACATCCGTACATTTCCTATTATCAACAGCTAATTTTAAATTAAATGGAAATTGAACATGTCGACACATTCAAATCCAAAACGAAACCAGTGGACTGATGTTAGGATGCACTGAGTTTGAGTGTTGTAACTTCATTAACGAGACATGATTTAAGTTGTGATTATTAAATGTTGTTACAATAAAATCCTGTTCAGACTTTAATTGAGTAGAATACCGCTGTCGGAAGCATCAGTACTCCTGCTACTTCTATGAATACCATAAATATGTAATGAAAGAGTAAACTACTTATGGATAGTATAGAATAAAACACATATTTCAGTTTAGCCTAAACCCTAAAAACCTGTTACTGCTATATTCTCCCAGAAACACAAGGCAAATAATTAATTCCAGTGGCATAATAGCATATTTTTCATGCTTGATTGTGATAAATTGCCCGTAGATTGCTGTTTTGAAAATGAGTTAAATCCTGACGTGTTTTGCATAACTCATGTTTAAAATAAAGCTGGGGAGGGGCATAGATTTATAGTCTGAAGCGTGAAGATTTTTTAAAAAAGCAACATCTTCTGGTATAGGCTCATTGTGTGGAAGGGTTTTCATATGTGTGAATGAATAAAAAGTCCAAGTGCTAAAGGCTATATCACTCTGAAGAGCATTTTAATTATCTCCAGTCCCTCTTCAGTGTCTCAAGGTTTTCATTTACCTCTCAGCTGTATTTTTTTCCCCCCGTCAGTTCCCACAGCCTCATCCCTCGCTGTCTGTATTTGTGATCCTTTGTTATATCTCTGCAACAGCCTTGGGAAGTCTGGGAGATACACTTTTCCACAGATAGAGATTGGACAAACGGAGGAGGATCTCACTGGCAGAAGGAATTTTAAACAATGACACATTTCTTTTCTTTTTCAATCACATTTTAGAAGTCATGGGAATGACTGCAATGAAATGGGATGTGTACCGTACCTGTAAGCAGGTATAGTAGCAGCCTGAAGAAGGCTAACGCTCATCTGTGGTCTCTGTTTCACTTTATAAAATGAAGACCTTGAAAATTAGCCTTGATGAATGGGAAAAAAAAGAATGTAGTTTGTGGGTGTGAAAGGAAGCTGCCAGCTAAGCAAACACAGAGACTGAGTGTGAACCGCTTCTACATCCACACATAGAAACATAATTCATTAGGAAAATATTGAAACTGCCTATTTGAATCCATCAATGTCAACATCACAAAAGGCGGCTGATGTTTAAAAGATAAAAAAGAAAAGCTTCTTAAAGTGACAGTGCTGCGAGACACGTACAGGCGCTAATTATGTTCTACTGTGTGCACCGGGCGATAAAGTGAACCTGGACTTAATTCTAAGAGCTATTTCATTGTTTTTAACATCCAGCACTACACAAGCGCACAGACACACCCTTGTTTTGTCTGCCAGTGTCTGCTCTGCACCTTAGACCGGTTTTGTTTATCGCATGTATGGTGGGGAACACATCACTGGTCATCAAAGCTTTCGGAGAGCAGCTTCAACAACTGCAGCTCCATCACAAACCTGGCTGCTCATTCCGAAGTATTCCCACAGGAGAGAGATGAAGCGATGCTCCAGAAGGAGGAGGAGGAGGAGGAGGGGGAGGAGGTGGAGGAGGAAAAATGGCAGAAAATAGGAGATGCAGAACTGACAGCTAGGCAGGCGCGGGGACGGTTGGAGTGCCTTGGAACTGCTCGGCTCATTATTCAGCTTTCCGCTGAGGAGCCGCATCCTTCCCTCGCACTTTGTTCTCCATTTTATAAATCATCACATCTGTAGCCCGCGCCAGAATCTTTGGTTGTCGTGGGTAAACAGTAGGAAGCATACTGCATTAACAATCTCTGCCTCTGCACCAGCAGCTGCTCAGTCTCGGTGTCTGTCACTTCCGTATCGCCATGCACTGAGCTGCAGCATTTCATAGATTACCCCCCAATGTTTCTTGAAATTATGTTGGGGTTTTTTTCCGCATTTCATCAGCGTCATCATTTATGCATGGATGCTTCAACGCTCAAGTTCATAGCAAGTTGGCTCATTACTATGCAGATCTCTCAGGTAAACTGTGGAACGGATTCATGTTTAGCTAATGTTGTCTTAGATAGGAGCCACAGTATTTGAGGACTATTGTACTTGAGGCCATCTAAAAGTCAAAATTGCTTAAGACAAAAAAAAAAAAATATATATATATAAATGTATTTCTCTCTTTTGTTTTCTTAACATAATGTAAGATCGTGTTTTCCTCCGTCTCCTCTCAGCTTCTTCCGTGTTCGATTGACAGCTGCCGACAAGCTGAGCGCTGGCAGGGGACCGAGAACAAATGTGTGAGGTAGTCAACATGTCATGGACATGTGTTATTAGCAGGTATCGAAGGGAAGGGGACACACCGGCACTTAGATAGGCCGAACTGGCATCTGCAACTATGTTTGCATGCTGCAGCTGAGCCGCTAATTAGCCACTTTGCTCTGGTCAACACGTGATGCAAGACAAGACGTGCTCTTGTTTGGACAGGACATAAACATCTTGTATCCAACGGCGAGATTTCACATGACTAGATGATAAAAGTATGTACATCCATACAGTATCTATCATGTTTACATATTTCCCATTTAGTTTCCATCCAGGTTTTGCCTCTTTGCTACAGCTAACAGGAATTAGCTCAGCGATAATCCTCACGTTCAGCATTTTAATTCTACAGTCACGCAACCACAATTACGCAGAGCGTATATGGATGACTGCTCGTTTTTATTTTTTTACACCCCGAGGGATCTGCCTGTGTGTTTTTCGCACACACGCACAACTTTTACTTTTACCCCACGAAATAAATACCGAAAAGCAGGCAGGGAGATTTGGAAAATGAAAACTGACACAGGGTTGAAGTGAAAAAAAAGCAACGCAACCTTTAACCCGGGAGGGAGATCGCATTAACTGTGGTGCAGACAAGGCTGGTTGACTGTGGTGTTCTGGAGTGACAGACACAGGATGGATAAGGCTGATATCTCAGCAAACGCACAAGCATCCCCCTTCTCTCTGTGACAGCGGATTAGTCAGCCATGCTGCAACCCTCAACGCGGCACCGAGGAAATTACAAGGAACATACACTAGTCGAAGCAGAGTGTGTGTCAGCACAGGTTTGTTGCAAGTTGAGACCTAATGATATGTTGGATATTAATTAGGTTCGGTGGTTAGAAATGGAGATTTGTCCCAACGGGAAGTTTCTTTAACCTGACGAAGCAAGGACGACTTTTAAAATGGATAAAATAGAGCCTCGCTGCTTTGAGGCTGCAGGGAAATGCAACCAGCATCAAGGTTCATTGTTGAGCAGGGGAAAAAAAGGGGGGGGGGGTTAATGTCGAGAAATGGGTCGAGCCAAACAGTGTCTCCTTGGCAACAATCACGGGTGGAATACATTAAGCACAACCAAATGACACCCACCAACAGGTTTTGTTGAGCACGGCACAGGAAGTGGGGAGATACCCTCGGAGGCTGATGTTTCCCTTCTGCTGCCCGTCCGTCTCCCATTGTCAGCAACTTATTATCCACCGATAAGACACACACAGAGGAGGATATCTACTGTATGATGCAGGAAAGAATAGGCTCATCGTAGCGCACACATCTCACATGTATCGCGCGAAATTCCCCGGCCTTTCTTCCCTATGGGAGTAGTAACACCCATAAGGCATGTATAGCAAACAGTGTATCCTCACACACAGACAAAAGGAACAACGTCACATTCTGACAGCATTGCCACACACCCGGGAGTCATATGGTCTGTGTCAGAAGCGCTGGAGTGCTTCCCCTCTCGTCTGCCGTCACGGTGCCGCTGGAAGCCAAACAAACTCCGCTCCTCCGTCCCGACGCGCCGGCACAAATCTGGCTTCTCGCGAAAAAAAAAACGCAGAGCCCAGGGGAATACAGCAACTCAAACTGTTTAGATAATACTCGCAGCGCAGTCTCCAGGCTGTAAACAGGAACCGGCTGTCCCCGGAGAGCGCCGCTCGCTAGCGCTAGCGGGCCGGGTCCAAGCGCGGGGCCAAGCGGCGGGGAACGGGGGGCGCAAACAAACGTCGGCGGATCTGTCACAGGCAATTGGACGCGGACGATATCAGACGGCGCGGCTCGGAATGGAGAATATTTACAGTACAGCGTGTCAGTGTTTGTCTATCAAACATTATCAGTCCTCGTCCTCATGGGGGGAAAATGACAACTTTCCTGAAGCGCACCACTCTGCTGCCACTTAGGATCTTCTATTGTGTTTACCCAGAGTGACTGCAGAGAGGACGGCTGTCGGCGACGGTGGCAGTCGTTTGAAGTGAGCAGCCATTAGTTAATGGACGGGGGCCGACAGAAGGGGAACCTGACCTGCGAGGACCCGCCTCTCTCTTAACTGCCGCGTGCGTCTCCTGCCCAGGCTCGTTCTAAGCGCGGGACTGCAATCAAAGACGGGCGGACAGCGAGGAAGACAAGGGTTCCACCTAGAGCTGTCAGTCTCACAGTGGGCATGAGCTGTGCATATCCCATGAGCCACCACACAGAGCCCGGCGTCACGTTAATGCATTCTTGTACCTAAGTCACCGAGCTGGTTTGTTAAAATGTGAAGTTGACCTGAAGCCACGAGACTGAATCAAAGGCATTTTTCTCCTGAGAACCTGAGAAAGACGATAACATGTCTACTTGAAGTAAAGTCTTTCTAATTTAGCTAATTGTACAGTAACTGGATATAAATGTATTGGATGTAAGGGTTAGGGTTACAAATTTTAGGTCTTAAGTCACAACATATCAGGTCAGTTAATCACTCCTTTCACTCCTAATCACGCCCTTTCAAAAGCTCTTCCATCGGAAGCAATGGAGGGCAAAAATCCAGATCCTCTATTTTCCCTCTGTTTCCCTCCACAATTTTCCTTTTGTGTTACAGTAGAAGGAAACAAACGAAGAAGCAGCTGCCAAAGACCCACTTAATGTGACTACGCTGGAAAGATGAAGCTCTCCATTTACAGTACAAGCGCAGTAGAGACTGGGAAATATTGACCTCCATCATTCACACTGGAGGAAAGACCCGGTGTTCTCTTCACGTGGGCACCAGACATGAACAATTATAATCCTGTAACTCACATTCTTTAGGCGGAGAAAACTCCATCCACTAAGCAAGAGGAGGCCTGAGTTCGTTTTTCTGCCATAGTGGTCATGCCTATATACAGCGCTGCTTTCTCCCCGTGGCTCAATGCTTGTGCTTGTGTCCTAACCTTCAGCCTCACCACAAGCTTTACTTTACTGGAGAAAATGGCAGCGTCCAATTAGCTTAGGAATAACATTTATTCCTCTCCCTTACTGAACTTAAAACAGCTCCACTATCCAATAACCTTTAGAGTACACAGGCTATGACATTGCCTTCACCTCAATAAAGCACCCCATGATTGAATCAAGTGGCTGAGGTCAACAGGGCACGTGTTCATTTCCCATGGTCCTTTAGGGTCTCCGTGGGTAGAAATATGCGGAGCGTCTTCAGTGACATTTATTGGATAGAAACTAAGTTATATGTTTTTTTTTCCTTCTCCTCATTTCATCCCTTTCACTATCAGAAGGGGTTTCACTAATCCAGTCTGCGTGGGCGTGTGCTGCATCCCCGTGGTCACGCTTCAGGCACCAGCGCACGCTACATCTGCCACTGTCTCGACCACGTCACCTCAATTTCCAGCAAACAAGTTTCACTTCTGTGCCTTGAAGGACAGACGCGTCTTCCTCTCCCTCCTCTGTTCCCATCTGCCTCTGTCACTCCCTTCCTCTTCCCGCCGCTACATCTGTCAGCCTCCAACAGCCAGATTCTCATTTTTCATCATTTCTCGCTTACTTCACTTCAACCACAATGGCAGAAAAGACTTTTTTTGAGGCTTTTATAGGCAGTTAATTACCCTGTGCAGCCTTTACATCTACTCTGATAAACAAGACCGGACAAAGGATCTGATCTGATTCTCCTGTTCCCACTCCCCAGCCTCTCCAGTCAAACTACAAACTCCCTAACTCAGCAGCATTCGCCAAAGGGGATTGGGTTTTACCTTCCAGCTCCAGGGTGACCCATGAATCTGTGCGACCTCTGAAGAATGGAGCAGGGAGACATAACTCATCCCGGCAGCTCCAACAAGTCCTCCCTGTGTTCCCTTCAACCTTAAGAGCTGCCAGTAAACGTGAACTCCAAGTAATAAACTCTCCCCCCAGAGGTCTTAGCTGCTCGGGAGTGCTGATCAAGCGTTACCATTACACCGTTTGACCATCGCTCTCATTATAATTCAAAAGGTGAAACAGATACTGGAGGGAAATTATTATTCTAAAACCTTAGCGGAATATCTGCCCGGGAGATGGGGGCTGCATGGGATGAGCGCTGCGAGCCGACGCAGCTGAGCGAAGCAGTAAAGGATGGAGGGCACGGCTGTGGTGGTTAACCCTTGTCACCAGCACCTCCTCCTCAGGGTGATTGTTGTTTTCCACACTGATACCAGAGAAGCTGTGCTCCGTGGGGAATCCCAGACCCCCTTCACTTACCCCATTATAATGGACATGCGGCTCTGACATTTAGCTCTTTGCCCTCTGCCCGTCTCTCCACAGGCTCGTTATGTCACTCCAACTAACATATATCTACATACGCACGCGCCCAGACGTTCTGGCTGCTGCAGGCGAGCTGACAGCCTGATTAACGCCGCGGCAAAAGGCTGTTACACTTCACATTCCTGACACTCGCAACTCTACGATTCAGTGAGCTGACGCCGTCACCTGTTGGGAAGACACTCGGGCCTTGTTGCAACCTGGAGACTTATGCAGACGCACAGCTGCTGTATGTCTGACAGGTGGGTCACATGAGGACCTCCCACCTGTCCCGGAACCGTAAAATTGACCCACATTGAATAAGTAGTCTCATATTTAAACATGATTTTGCATGCATAGGCATCTGTTTTAATTTCCTTCCTCAGTTTACTTGTTACACCATCTCTGCTGTGTCATGAACTTTTATTATTGCTTGTTAACATGAGTTTGAGCTTGCCGCTGACCAAGCCAAGTGTTACAGACTGCTTGTGGCAGGAAGTCAGACAGTCCAGTCCTCCCACACCCACAGTATGTTAAACCCAGCACCTACAGGGAAATCTGGATTCCTGTCAATAGCATTTATTATTGCGTTCTCCTTTTCTGCAGCTCACAGTCTAAATTCTTTACAGCCAATTACTAATAAATTACTGCAAGAGGCTCTACTTGAGTATAGGCAACTCAGGGGATCCATAAAGAAGGTACAGCAAAGCAGAAGCATTTCAATCACGCCACAAACTCTCTCTGCAGAACATGTAATGCAGACGTTCAGGCCTAGAAAATCAGCCCTTACTGCAGATAAAAAGTCCCATTTTTCTAAATAAGGTGATGCAGTAGTTAATGCAGCTACTAAATAAATAAAAAAACAATCTTGCTGTATCGATCTCTCTGGGAACGTTTTTGTTGGACAGTAGATGTCTACACTATACAGTGTTTTAATATGGCCAGGACAAACCTTAACTCAATCAGCTGACCTTGGGGCTGATGGACATGGAGCTCATGTTAATTTTTAGCATACGAACACATAAATGAAAAAAAGTGGTTAGACATATACATGATCATTCTTGGTCAGATGTTCTGACCATCTGGTGGCCATGTATACTCAGGCCATATATTTGATGCATCTGATGAATCATCTACTTGTCATCATGTGCAGAAAATGTAACAGAATGATGTGACGCATTCACACCGACGGGACTTACTGGCTACTTCCAGGGATGCGTTGTGACTGATGGCCTGGCCCAAGTAGTTCCTGGCCACGCACACGTAGCTGCCGTCATCGGGCTTCATCCGTCGCCCGTGGACGATGCGCAGGAAGAAGAGCGAGCCGCTTGGCAGCAGCATGCGGTGGGAGCGGGGGTTGTCGCGGTCCGTCTCCACCCGCTCCCCGTCTTTGTACCACTCCACTGTGGGCGCCGGGCGGCCCTCGGCCTTGCAGTTGAGAGTGGCCGGTTCCCCCTTGGACACGATCAGGTCAGAGGGGTGCTCCACGATGCGGGGAGGGGAGTCCTCCTGGCGAAGGCGAGAACCTGAGGGGGGGAAACAAGAACGGAAAACAAATAAGGAGAAGGATTACAGTCAAACATGAACTTTCTAAGCATATTAGTGTAATAACACTATGTCAATAGAAGACAAAAATACACCACAAGGAGACATAATTTATCACATCATTCCATGCAGTACAGTCCCAATCAAAACACCAGCAGCTCTGAAGGAATTAGACACGGTGAATTATTATTACTGTGCATGTGCCTTGTATTAACCATAATCCTTTTTGACAATATAATTACCACACAATCACATGTCATTCATGAATGCTTTTGTTTTCGTTTCAGCTACTGGATCCTCATACGGCAAATATGTTGCAAATATGCAAATATATTATATGTAAAACATACCGACAGGTACCTCATATATTTCCAAACATGTCTACTCATAATAAACATATGTCACTGCACAGCTGCCTGTATATGAATTACAACGGCATTAGAGCAACACAATCCTGCACATACTGTATGAGTGGTAATGCATTTCAAATAACAGCAGCCTTCATGCATCACCATCCATTATCCCACCACGTCTTCTAGTACGGTCACCCTGGGCAGGTAAGGTCAACCATACAGACCTATTGCATGGACAACCTGGAGGCCCCAATTAGTGTGTGGACTGTAGGAGGAAGCTGAAGCAAACCCACGCAGATACAAGACGCTTCACCACACGGCAGCAGACCTCACAAATAACCACAGGAATTATGAATTACATGCCAAAATCATAAGGTGATGTCCCTTTTTTTTGCATGTGTGCACATTCTTTTGCATTATCTTCACCATGAAGAGACAGTTTCACCGCAGCCGCAGAAACACAAATCAATGTCTCTAACCACAGCCGCAATAACAACCACAAAAATCACCTTTAATCCCGACACACTGCTGACGTGTCAATCACGGTGATCTCCTCCAAAAAGAGGGGGGTAACAATGAATCCCTGTATGGTGAGGACAAAGCAAACCTCTCTAATGAGGTCCAGGTACACAGCTCCAATGCCTCCCTGGATCTTGCATTCCTCCCATCCCTTTCCAACCCCCAACACAGCCAAGCGCACACAGACCGTCTTATTTTCTCTCCTCTCCAGCTCTAGTATTGTGGGAACAGCAGGAAATCTAAATCTTAAAATCATGTTGAGGCCCGAGTGAGAACCGAATTGCTCACAGAGAAATGTGGCGTTAATGTCGGCCATGTAGCCGCTGTTCGTGTGTTTTATTGCTGTGGGAACAATTTGCACCGCTTCCATGCTGGTGCAAACACTGGCTTCCACAGCCTTTAGCAGGTCAAGCTTTAATGTGCCAATGGCCTTGTAAAGCAGATAATCATGGCCGTGCTGAACAGTGATGAGCCCCTGCGCGCCGGCTGCAACCAATAAATCCCACACAGACAAGTGTTTACCCACACAGATAACGCCTCACACATTGAAGTGGCTGATGAATTGATCCACTGAGTGGCGTGGTGCATTTTGATGTGCATGCGCCGGTCTGGATTAACTGTTTTCCAAAGAAAATAATGTTTTTACAGCATCTGGCGTCTCATTTGCGTGCTTGGAATCAAAGGATCATTACCTGAACGGCAGAGGCTCGATTACTGGATGTGAACGGCTGAGAGAAGCCCTCCCACAGCCCGTCTACTACATTCTCTCCACTCCTCCTCCACATCCAGCGCTTCCTTTCTCTCTTTCTCCATGTGAGAGGGAGCTGCTGGACGGAATGCTTGTCTGTGCACGATAATTAGCATGTTGCTGAACAAAATAACATAAGCCAATCCATACTGAGCATCTAGCGATCAATTACTCTTTCACTTTACTCTTTGCACTAAGGTTGAGCTGTGCACTGGACCATCACATCTGGTTTACTTCCAGAACCCAGGCTGACTGAACTCTGATACCTAGAAACACAAGGTTCCTCAGACTACAACTGGTATGACCTCTGATACTCTCCATTATATCCAGCCACTCATGCAGGCTTAATAGGCATAAACCTTTGATTGAAGGCTAATTTAACACCTTCTAGACACATAAACCCATAACAAACATTATAACTAAGGCGGCCACGGGGGCCCTTAGTCTCTATTTATAGCACACTTGCTGCTTTCCTTGTTTGTAATTGTGTTGGGCTGATGCCTAAGGGTCCGTGCTGCTCCCTAAGCTCCCTGGCATTACAGGAAGGCAATATCAGTCTGCCACAACTGGGCCCCCATAAGACTAGGCTTTATCTGCAAAGGGCCAGCAGCCAGCCCACAATCAGTATGCAAAAACACGAGTCCAGACGCACAATGGAGAACATACAGACACACCAAAGGTCACTTGTAGCACCTGCACTCCTACATTTTTCCCCTGTCAGTCATCCCTCTGGCAGTACTGTTATGGGGTAAAGATCTAGTGGGAGAAGGGGAATGAACCATAACAAAGACAAAGGGGAAACAAGCATGTGCACTGTATGTACAGTACAGTTGTTCTGTCTTAGTGGGGAAGGACGGCGGGGGATAGTTTTTGTTCATCCCTCAGAAAAATCAAATAAAACCTGAGGCATTTCATTTCACATTTCATTCACGCAGCTTTGGAGACAGTGTCATGCAGGTAGGAGAAAAAATTATAACAGGAAATGAGTTGAAAAGTAGATGAGATAAGACAAGGTGGGAGGGAAGGTAAAACAACAAATCCGCAGATATTAAAATCACAATATGACAAATATGAATGTAATTTACTGCAGCACTGGTGGTCTAGCAATACTGCATGTGGACCTACCACAGTGTCATTTACAGCACTACTCTGTTTGTATTTGGAGAGCATGAATGGAAACTCCTATGGGTGTTTGGATCCAAACCAAGCTAATATACACATAAGATCAAATATCAGAATCAATTAAGTGTGCAGATATGCTATGACACAAGCTGCTTAGTATGAGCATTAGGCTGCACTAAGGTAGAAGGCTATGGACTAAACACAAATTAATAAATATGTCTGAAGCCTTACTCTGAAGGGTCTTGGGTTACACTTTCAATTCAAATTCCATCTCAGGCTCCTCCATCTATTATTCTAAGCGCTGCTCCCATTAAGGGTCACAGAGATGCTGGAGCCAGTGCCAGCTGTCGTTAGGAGGGAGGAGGGGCGGACTCGAAACAGGTCGCCAGTCCATCATGGGGCTGACACATAGAGGCGGGCCAGCATTTACTGTACACCTTAAACTGACTGCATGCTTTTGGGAAGTGGGTGAAAGTCAGAGCCCAGAGAAAAACTACTTTCACTTCATATCTGATTGTACAGTACAGTAAGTACTAGAAGGGAGTTTAATGAATGCAGTGAAGTGCAGATGTAGCGCCTTGCTTCGCCGCGGCTGTGTGACGCCACCAGCTTGCCCAGTGATTCTCACATGCGTCTACCTGAGGGCACGCCGGTGGAAATGGTAAATCCCCACCTGCAGCGCTGTGGGATTACCTGCGCTCGAGCGCCGAGGCCACTCTGGAGGCGCCGCCGTCAGGCGCCGCTAATAAAAGGCGGGCTGTTTGTGTGGGAGGCTTAAGGGAGCGCAATAAATGGTACAGCCATGTCTTGTTAAGCAAATCCCTTTGTTTCAGTGTGTAAAAGCCATTTCGTCTCCTCTTTGCGCGGCCAATGGGCTGGACTCGGCATCAAAGTCTGCACTTTTAATGATGAGACAGAAAACAGCCTGCAAGTTCACAGCCTCGCTCTTATAAGTCAAACGGCGCTGCACGTCTGAAGAGGCTATCAAGGCTGGATCAGTGAGGCACATGTCAATTAGCCAGTGGAGAGACTGAAAAAGCAGCAAAGACCACACTACAAGGAAAAGCTTCACCTGAAGGACAGTCAAGCTAATATGCTTAAGGGTTATGTGTTTTAATTATAAAATTATAAATAAATAAAATTATAAATCTGCTTTAATTAGACTGACAACAAGGTGTTTATGTAGCTTCCTATAATTGAGGCCACTTTATGCCTAACAGGAAATCAGAATTTCTCAAAAAATAGGAACTGTAAATGTATATTGCAGAATAAATTGTGTCTGAATAACAAAACACTAGTGTCTGCCTCCCAAAATAAACTTCACAGGCCCAGACCAGACAGTTGTCTGCCTGTGTGACACTTTAGTCAGTGGAGCACAGTTTTACTGTGGCAAGTGATATTGCGCAAACGACTGCTGCACATCATTGCACCACCTTTGGTATTTTAAGCACATCCGATTATACAGAAAGCAAGAAATCCTTCCAGCAAATCCTCCAAGCTTTTCTGACAAATGTGCCTTCAGTCCTGGATCAAATGGATAGTGACTGTGAAACCTAAAGTGGCCTGACAACTAATGTAGTGGGACGTAATGAGCAACAGCATCATGCTAAGGTCAGTTTCCTGCCTATACATGTAACATCATAGTTATCTTAAAGATGAAATGAATATTCAGATAAACAAATGAATGCATTTCGCAAATGTTAAAACGTTGCAAACCTTTATCAAAGACTTAGAGTTCGGAGGAAAGAACTGACAATACGCAGTCACATCGCTGATCCCTTGGAGACACATATTCCAAACACACGCACACACACTTATTCATTTGTAAAGTAAAACACCGGGAAGCAATAAATGCCAGACATTCTTTCTCAGGCTGTATAAACTACAATTAAGTGGAACAGTTGAACACTGTCATTCAGTCGAGTGTGTGGGGGGAGGAATGTCAGTGTGTGGCCAGGACAAGGTGTCGTCAGCCACACTCACTCACTTACTCCAAAATATTCCATCTACTTCACTTGCACATGTACAGGTACTGCACTATATATGTAACAGGCTTTGTTGCAGTGCAGCTTCCAGGGGGTGAGTTCCAGGGAGTGAAGTCAAGGTCAATGATAACAGATGTTCATGATATAAAATGAAGAGCACACACCGCAAACTACAACAGTAGGATTACTGCACTAATCAGAATAAGGTCATTAAAATAATACCAATACTACTGTGTATTAAAAGTTATTCATCAGAACTGATTTAAACATTTAAATTGAGGAGTGCATTATTTTTATTTGCATTGCTTTAATACACTCTCACTTACTCACTAACTTCAGCGCCTCGTGCTGGGGCCTATCCCAGCTGTCAATCAGGTGAGGGGAGGGCTTCACTCTGGACAGCTCACCAGTCCATCACACATGGGCCCAGACAAACCAGTCAGGCTCTCACGCTTTAATGCAAACAGTAATACAAAAGGCCATGCTTTAAGTTGCCATCTGTCAAATGCTCATTAGGAGGGTAACAAGCAGCGGTCCCCAGGGCAAACTGGAACCAGTGCAACATCGCTGGTACACGACAAGCAGCTGATCCAAATAATTCAGTAGGACACTTTGCAGAGGAAAATGAAGAAATAGCCCTGAAATACTGTATACAGTTCCGTTTTACTGTTTGATGGTCATTTCTGATTATATCAATACAACAACATAGCGTTGCTTTTCATTTACTCTCATCTAACCAAACGCTCAATATTTTGAGCGTCGTAAACAAACACGCAGAGGTCCTTGGCAGTCAGGAGCTTACCTCCCGTATTCATGATGAGAAATCTCTTTCGAGCACAACTGCCTGTAAAGGCCAGCCGCCCGCCGAGCTGAGAGGTTTCTCCTCAGTCCATTAAATGTTCAGTGGAAAGTAAAGTGGCTGTATAGGCCATTGATTATCGCTCAGTCAGAGCTTGAAAGTCAAACTTCCCTTGAATAGAGCAGACACTCGAGTGACCAAAAGGTGGTCCGTTATTAATAAAAAATTAAACGTCCGTGGGCTGATGTGTGATTAACTGTGTTTCTCTGTCATGCGCAGTACTAGTACTCATTAGCAGAGTCAATTATACTACGTGTGCTCGACTAGCTATAGTTTATCTGGTTTGCCTCATCTCCCCTGAGCCTTGTAACTCATGAAACTTTCATTTAAAGCATCTTTGCTAAACTAACTGAATAAATGCATATTGGTCCTAATGGAGTCCCTGGTAGAGGCAACCCAGACGTGAACTGACGCTGTGATGGGATGGAGCCTTCAAACCCAGAGCCCTGAGACAGACCTGAACTCTTATTTCTGCATGCACACACATTTAGAACACAACAGACCTACATACTGTAACTCGGTCAGGCCCGAACTTGTTCTAACTCGTGATTACTAGATCACTGGAATAAATAGCCACAACCCTGGATGTATTAGGTCTGCGCTCACACTGGATGCCATTATGGAGTTAGTTGACTATTCCACAAGCACAGCGTGGCAGGTGAATGGAGAAAAGGTTCTAGGTGTGTTACATTTAATATATGCTATTTAAAATATGACCAGTTTCTATAAAAGGAATGATACGGATAATTAACTCAGCTCAGGCTGAAGTCATCAACCTCTGTCTTACCTTAGGCTCCATCCAAAGATAACAGCTTCTGTACAACTCCCTAATTAACAGAACCGATCAACAGGCAGGCAGTGAATATGAATTTCGCAAATGTTCAAATAAACTGCAGGTTTGCTCTGCGGTGCTGATTTAAAATGCAGATTGCGAAGCCCATCACACTCGCTTGGTACACTGATGTCCAGTTATCTGAGCTATGCGCCACCTGTTTCACTGTGTGCTTCTGGGGGACATCTGTGCACAGAGATTTTATGCAGGATACGGATTTTTTTTTTTTTTACAAATGCATGTACAAATCTCTCTTTCTCTGCCTCCTGCTCTCTCCAGGAAGCAGTCGGAGTCTCTTTTTTCATAGAGACACACATCGATGTCACACACACTGGCATCAGTCATCCGAAGGAGCCGAAGCCGCATCTTATCAAAACACAGCTGCTGCTGCTGCCACATTGTTACTATAAGTGTTGCGATTTCTATAAGACAAGGCGTCTTCCTGTTAGTTCTCTTCTGGCTGAGACGACTACAGAGATACGAAATAAAATTAGTAACCAGTCCTGTGAATCCTAAAATAAATGCATTTGACTTATTTGATCCACCTTGTGCAGAAAGAGAAGCATGCTCTAAATTTTCAAACTATATTAAGGGTCTGTAGCTTCCAGAACTACTCATTATGTTACTCTTTACTCAAGTTTGCAAATGAAAATTTAAAAGCTTACTTTTCAAAGGCGTTTCCAGCAAATATTCTGAAGGTGATTAAAACAGCTCATCTGGCCGGGGTTGCAGAGTTTATCTGTGTGAACAGCTTTTTATTTGGCTCCGTTTGCCCCATTTGCTGTTGATCACAAAATCTGGCACACGCGGGTTGTTGATGTGAGGCAAACGGTTAAATCGCCGCTTTTGCAACTTGTTTCCCTGTTTTCCATTTAGGCTATGGCTCTAATCACATAATGCTTTAATGAGTAACAAGACAAAAACATTTTCTAATAAACTGCGGATATGTTGTGGAAATCTGTTGGAGATCAAATAAAATTGCAAACTATTGGTGGTTGAAGCCGAATGAAATCAATTGCTATAAACTAACTGTTTGGAAGAAAACAGGGTTGAAACCCTGAAGTCAACGCTCGATACCAAATGTATGTGTTCCAATAAAGCTGCTGCCTGAAAGGAGCAGTAAAGCTTAGATTTGCTCAGTAGCAGGCGAAGGAGAGAGAATAATGACTGTCTGAAGTTTCCTTTAATCTCTGCGTACGAACACAGAGATTCTGAGCACAACTTAATTACTGCATTTCAAAACACTGACACCGACGTCTGCAGATGTCACATCGCTTCCTTTTTCCTTACACCTTGAAACTATCTCTGTCCACGCTTCACGCCTCCTCATTATTCGAAGGCTCTCTTTTTTTTCAAATACAATATGACATTACTGGCTATCCAACTACCACGCTGCCCCTAGTTATATCGACTTCCAAAAGAACCCCTTCGGCTACACTGTAACCCGACACAGCGGGAGAGAGAATGAAACGCAGGAAAGTGCAGCCGAGATCCAAGACACATTCTTTTTTAATCTTGCTGAAATTCTAAAGTTCAGTCTTATTTACACAAATTCAAAAGTTTGGCAAAGATGGTTATGATGATGATGACTGAGGGGGCTAAAATAGAAATATTCTAATCGAATCACCAAGACATCAAAAGTAGCAAGAAAGAAAAGTAATAAAAAGGTGATAATGTAGATCAAATATATTCAGTGAAGCTGATGGGTTATTATAACAGTGGTTGGATGTTAGATACTGCTACTTGTATTAGTACATGATTGATCTCAACTATATCAAAATCCTGCACAAAAAATATATATATATTTTTTTAACAAATCTTACATACTAAGTTTAAATTTGATGCGCTGCACAAACTAAAGGTGTTGGCTGAACTCCTCCTTTGAATAAATCTTTATTCATAGCATGCACCATTGGAATCGCTCACTGGCTAATGAGCCTGAATCAAAATACTTGAGATGCTTTGAGAGGCTGTATTCCAGCACCAATATTTGGTTAATGAAGGTAACGTTAGCGAGGTCGGCTCCCTGTAATACACGGTCAGTCCTAAGGGCATCGCACCCATATTGGTCCTCTTGTCCGCCCTGCCTGCCCTCCTCATCATTAAATGAAGGCTCGGTGGGATGCGATAGGACTGAGTTTGGTTAAGATCAAGGCGTTTAAAAGCAAATTTAATATTTAAAGCAAATATTATGAAATTAAACCAGCCCAATGCTGTATTTATATTAATTCAAATCAAACCCTAGAAGCCAAAGTCTAGATGTGAGAAGCTGACAGGCTGGTTATCATCTGCCTTCACGCCAGAGTGAGAGAAAATAGAGCTTTATGAGAAATGCTCGGGATATCACCAAATCCATCTCAATAAGAAGACTTTTTCATAAAAAAAAAAACAGGTACGGAAAATGTCCTCAAAGTCTATCTCACCAATAATCTCTGAATTCAACTTCCAGTGCACTTTGAATATGTCAAGGTTTGATATTTTCATTTAAATGTCAGTAAGTTTCAGATTGTTTTATTGCAAAGAGCGTCTGATGTACTGTATGTGAAGCAATGACAAGCTACATATATTGAATAATATTCTTTAACATGGGCATGAGTGTGTAAATGGTGGTCGCAGAAGTGAAATTACTGTTATCAGCTAATTATCTAATAGTGCAACACTTCTGTCTTATTACAGCCTTGAACAAAAACCATCCAAACCATCAGCTTCGGTCCCGCTTATCCGTGAATCTTGTCCTACAGCATTTCAGATACTAGTTAATAATAGATCTGCTAATTAAAGCAATTTATGCATGTTTGGGGCTCTTCAGTGAGAGACGCTCTGGTGGGAAAACAGTTCTTTATGCTGCAGTCTTCACATAGAGGGCTTTGAACTCTGCCAGTAATGACGGGAAGAGACAGGAGACGAATGAAGGAGAAAGATGAGAAGGATTGAGGAAATGGCAGAAGGATAATGTGCACTAGTGAAAGATCACAATTGACTATTCTTTTATCATAGATTTAGGTTTAATACCCACGGCCGACGTGCATCTACATACATCTACATTTTACATATTCTCTCTTTGTGTAAAACCTACTGATAAAACATATTGATACTACTGACTGTTAGCTGCACGACTGTAAAGAGGATGATTCACAAAGAGGTAACCTCAGAGAGCATCTCTGATTTCATACCATTACCATGACCTTTGAAGCTGTCCTTTCAATATATCCATTGCCTCAATTTACTGTCAAACTCAAAGCCAAATCCCTGTGGGAAAAAAAAGCCTTACTCTGAAACAACTGCAACCACCACAGCACTTCGGGCTGTGCTCACACAAAGAGACACAGAAAGGGTTGTGCAGGTACATCAGACACACGGTTTCTGCAGAACAAACAATTAGCGCTCTCGAGTGTCTTGACCATCATAGCGTGGATGTGCATGCTAACCACAACATCCAGGTGTGTCTTTATACCTCAAGAGCACGTTTGCTCACAGAGGTAATTATCCAAAGTGGCTCAGCACACAACCATAACTGGACACTGACCTCAGAACAGGAAACGAAGGCCAGCGAGGCACAAACGAACCAGAAGGAAACCACAAAGCTGTGGATGTGCTCAGAAGGAGCGCTGGCCCGCGGTGCACCATGATCTCCTGACAGCTTTAAACATGTTTTCAAAAGATTAAATATAGTGACTGATATTGTTTTTCTCAGTAATAGGGCTTGAAGCAGCGAATGAAAACTGTTGATGGAATAAAGGAACGAGGCTGTAATTCTCTTTTATGGATGAGTTGAAAAGGTTTAAATAGTAGGAGGGTAAGAGGATCCTTCAGGCAGCGATCTTCAACCTTTGTTGGGATGGCAGACAGTAATCGATACTTCTCAAAATTATAAGTTGTGTGTGTGTGTGTGTGTGTGTGTGTGTGTGTGTGTGTGTGTGTGTGTGTGTGTGTGTGTGTGTGTGTGTGTGTGTGTGTGTGTGTGTGTGTGTAGGCCCACAGGCAATGGTTGAAACTCTCGGCTTCCCTTCCCCAGGGTTGGAAACCAAGCTCAGCCTCACAAGCACCGCAGCAAGACAGAGAGTAAACAAGGGAAGCAATTATGAATCACAGCTTTCAGCAAACAATCCGAACGCGCACATTAGGAACAAGCTTACGCTAACACCATTACATATGCATTTATGCACATGCAGTCAGAACCAAACAATCGCAGCGACGTCTGCAGGGGTTTGAGTCGGCGACAGCTACAGTCTCAGCTCTTCTACCTCAACAGCTCTTGATGGGAAGGGCTTCAGGTAATGCTGCTCTCAGAATCACACGTGTCGAGCAATGTTCATTCATTACCACTTCTTTCATGCAACTCTGTATGCAATGCAACGTGCATATATGTACAGAAAAAGTCTCAAATGCAGAGGTGCAGATGCCAAGAACTGGCGAGAGTCATGAATTAAATGAAAACCTGGAAACTCTGCCAGTGCACATTAAACATGAAGCATTATAATGGTCTGGTTTCCAGGGATGTTTATTAGTCACCCTATTTCTAAAGAACAGAAGAAATCTGGCAATTTTATTCGGCAGACAAAGGAATCCTGTCAGCATACAGAGATGTCCTATCAGCCCCATGATCCATAGCGAACAAGTCCTCATTAGTAAAGAGACTCAGTTCGTCACTGTCACGGCCACACCGACTACAGGGATTCACAGAGGGCCAGAGTCCTCCAAACAAGCCGCTATTACTTAGAGTCCAGCTTCCTGTGACAGCGGGCGACCTCTCGCAGCCTCAGGTGTCGGCCGCTAACGCCGCATGAGTAAGTACGCGTGAACTTTGACCCAACTGAACTAACTCCCGCAGCAGACTGTGTCCTACTGGTGTCCGAGTCCATCACACACAAACGAAGGAGAGTCCATTAATGTCAAACGACCCCCGCAGGACGGAGGTCACCCGTTGCCAGAGTAATTAGCCTAGTTATTAGATGGCGCACGTATGGAGATATTAACAAGATGCTGTAGTCTGTGAAAGTGCAGTCGTGAGGCCAGTGTGATAAAGAATTACAGCGGAGGCCTTTCTTTTATTTCCCCTTGGTTCCTTTTTCAGACTATGTTCACGGACCATCAAACAAAGCAGGTAGAACGGCGAGCCGAGCCACAGCGCCACTCTGGGGACGCATAATTAGAGTCTGTGGGATGGAAGGGACAAAGCCATGTCACGGCCATCATTTAGGTTATTATGCATCATCCAATTACCTCTGTCAGGTTTATTATGCAAAAATTAAACTCTACAATGAAGTCACCCAACAACACAGCTCGCAGTTTATAATTGAACATGCTCTAGTCTAGGGAAAATACATGGGAAGGGCATTGTATGTATGAAGGGGAAGGAGAGTGTGAAAACATGAACTCACCCACATGTTCCCATGTTCCAAAAATCCCTTCACTCTCTCACTCATCACATGACACATCACACGGTGTCACGGTCCATCACATACAGACTCAGACAAGCACCCACTCTCATCTGTGGCCAATTTACAATCCTCCACTCGACCTGCCCTGGTGTCGTTGGACAGTGGGAGGACGCCCACGCAGACACGAGGAGGACACGCACCTGGAACCCAGGAATCAAACCCCGGTTCTGCTAACCGCTACGGCACCGCACCGCGCCGCCCGAAATCCCTGCAGTGGTGGGATAACTATGTGGCCGACGCACGAGGGTGAGTGGGTTCAAACGGGGCCACGGCATCATCCATTCATCAACTCCTCCCAGTCACATCATTCCGGTTGCAGTGTCGGGTCATTCAGTCCTCAGCCAGCAGTCAGTGGTTAGAACCCCCCATACATTTATTCCTTGTATTTACAACATCTTAATTTTAGTTTTGTATGATATGATGAGATTAGAAACCTGACCTAGAGCAGACTAATAATTCGTGAATGCCCTTGACCAAGTTTTTCCACTTTGGAAATTTGAGGAGTACAAATTGGAAAATTAGTGTTTTTCCTCTGGTGTGTGGACGCGTTTCCCTGCTTTTAAGTGACCAGAATATTACGAAGCAGCACAGTCTGTACAGTCCTTTTATGAAGCATGATGTCACATCTAAGAAAACAGTGAGTTACGTATGGTATTTTAAAGTTTCCACCCCCATTGTCCTGCTCTGTGGTCACTGCTGACCTTCCTGACACCTGCTTTGCACGGTGAACATGACTGCATAGTGGCTGGAAGTAGGTGGAGGATGCCTATGCTGCTCCGTCTGGCTGGGTGTGGCTGCACACAGTTGTTAAGGCTACGGAACAGGATATGTGACTACACCAGCTGAATGAGGTTTTCTAACATTTCGTCCACCCATTTTATCGCTGAGGCTAAATAACAGAAGCCTCTTTGTCTAATGCAGCATCTTCAAAGGCCAACGCAGTTTAATGAAAATCTGAACATTATGACCCTCGTGAAGGTGAAATGATGGGGACTGTTAGACCGCATTAGCGTTGGCTGAGGTTTCCACACTGAGAACAGGAACTGAATTATCACTGAATCCATTTGACAGAACAATAAACCCGTCAGGGTATCGAGCCGCGCTCCTGGCCCTTAATAACCTGATGTGATGTATGGACGACACCTAATGAGGATGAGGATGATGAACCCTGATGATGAACTGTTCTCCCCTGACTGATCACGCGCACTTGAACGTGGCCGCGGTTTTATCAGATGCAGGGAACAGCGGGCTCTCCGGACGCTATCGCTCACGGCCATTCATTTGCACAGGTGTGAGAGGAGATGCGTGTGAGATGCTGTGATGCAGACACACACATCACTTTCGGTGCCACAACCACTCACTGTACTCTGAAAAAAAAGGTGAGTGGATCAGGTCAAACTCAGCAGAATTCTCAACTCCACTCATGCTCCCTTTGTTCCGAGAACTTGAACGACTCCTTCTCTGTGCGCACGTGCAGCGTTGCTACTGTACATGCGCCGTCACTGAAGCAATTCGTACCTGAACCGACGTGCAGAAGTGTCAGTAGACAGTAAATCCATGTCCAGTAAGCAGGCATCATTGGAGGGCATCTGTGTAAATCCAGTTAGAAGGTCTGTTGTCTAATTCCTCTGATCCTCAACTTCTCCAGCAGAGCGGGCGATGGGGGTCAGGGTGGAGGAGAGTTCCTCAACTCCGCAACGCTCCCCAGATGGAAGAGCGAAAATCTGCGCTAATCAAAAGTTTCACGTCACACTGCGTCGCTGCGGGTCAACGATCAGCCGGAAAGTGAGTCCTCTCCGCACCTCGTGGCCGCTCCGCGCTCCGGTGCCCGGGCTCCCACACTTCCAAATGCGGAGAACTTCGCGCAGCGCATCGGTCCCCGGAGTCGCTGCTGGTCCCGCTGCGGCGCGAGCGTCGGAGAGGCGCGATAAAGAGCAGGAATCCGGCGAACGCGAGCGCGAGCTCACTCACTTTTCTGGTTAAACGTGTAGTTTCCCCCCCTCGTGTACCCCGGCTCCGTGGGACCGCCGCTGGTTGGACGAGGCGCCACGCGTCTCTGCGCGCGGCGCTACTTTGGTTTTCCGACCCACTCAGGCTTTTCTGGTGCGCGCGCGAGATTCCTGCGAGTCAGGCACCATTTAACCGCACGCCAATACGCGCACACCACGCGCTCCAGCTAGACTGCAACTGTCCAGTAAATGCTAGAAGAACAAAAAAACATACTAACCACTGCTGCAAACTCGGAAACGTGCCTGTAATAAGTTTATGATCCAGCACGAGAGGCCAAGTGACACGCAGCTTCTAAAATAATGAGTGGCAGCAACGTGGGAAGACTGTGAATCCATCAGCCGTTACATCAGATGTGAGAGCCTTTAAAAAACGCAGCCCCCCCCCCAAAAAAAATATTTAGATTTTACATATTTATACTGTACTGGTAAAAGTGGCGTAATATGACTTCATAGCACGTAGGTATGAAGAATGTTGCATTTTTAATGAGCTAGTAAAACGTGATTTTATCCAGGCAGAGCAACAGCAGCATTGTGTTTCTCTTTTCCATGACAACGATCGATCAGGTTTTCTCCCTGTGACCTCTGGGAAATTAAATGACACTATTAGATATGAATTAGCCCGCCCAACATTACTGTGCGTCCACATATTAAACCGAGGGACGCAATAATCACATATCTTGTCAACTTAATTAAATACATTTTTTATGTGACAAAGAGTCGGATAATCTGTTTTAAAGTTAATATTAATTTGTCTGGTAGAAGCTCAGCAAAGGCTTCAGCGTTGTCAGAGCAGGTCAGCGCGCCCTCTGCTGGCGGCGGATCTGAAGCACAGTCTGGTGTTAAGGCGATTCGCGTTATAACAGAAATTTGACAATTTCTACCAACAGATCCTCTGTTGGTAGAAATTGTCAAATTCTTTCCTCTATAACTTTGTGTGTTTATATCCTACATTACTGTGTTTATATTCAGAATACTAAACAGGAGAGTCCATGCTGTGTCCTAAAACATTCCAAGATGCTTCATAAAATAAAACGTTTACACTTATAATCCTCCATGTGTCAGACCAAAAGTAGAAGCAGAAAAATAATCATGTTTTTAAACAAAGTCATATTTAGACTAACAACGTTTATGTGTTCAGTTTTTCCAACCGTGTCACCTCAAATCCTTTAATTGTCCATTGCCGACCACTGGTGGCTCTGCTGCAGTCGTCTCTCTAAGTCGGGCTGTCACACTTGGTAAACAACCAGTAAAATACGGCAAATTGCAGCCTCGCCGCAGGGATGTGTGCTTTTCTGAAAACACGCTCTGCTCCTGCTTTTAGGAACACCTTCCACTCTTTCATCCCTCTATGTCGTCAGCCATCACCCAATTCAGCTTTAACTCCTTGATGCACACACGTTGTATATACCTTTCCCAACAGAGACTCTGTTCACGTTTTCCATTTCTTTTAAGTAAATTTTTTGGCTCCCTGGTTCTCTAGTGGCCTGAAATGCAAAGAACTACACCGCTGTGGAAGTCAGTATAGTGTTTGCCATCTTATAACTGCTCAATTTCTGTAATTTCAGTGAATTAATAAACCAACTTACTGCAATTGTGGAGAAGAAGTAACGAGTTCAGCCGCGGGGGCCTCGCGACAACAACAGGTGCAGCGCACAGAGCTGAATGGAATGTGCGAATTCTATTGTGCATTTCACCACTGGCCATAATCCAAAGCATCACTAACACCAATATTTGCAGGAACAGATGGTGAAAAATGGACTCAAAGACATATGTGTCTGCATGGCAACATGGGATTTCAAGGAGACGGTGCCAAGCGGCGAGACCTATTTTTATTTATTTCTCTCGCTCCAAATCAGAGATCCAGTTGGTTCTGAGCCAGAGGAAAAGTATCACCAAATACCACTTATCCAAATCCAAAAGCTATTTAAGAACATGTGAGCAATTTGAAGGCTCTAGAGTGTGATAGTTCTCTATTAGCCACAGCTTTGCCCGTGAAAACATATTAAAACGTGACTAGTAATGATGTTTCTTTAGGAGGCGTGATATTAATGGATAGCAGTGTATTTACTGTAAAACTCCACTGCCATTAGTGGTTTTCCTTCTCTGCCCGTTTCCCCCAGCTTTTATTTTCTAAGCCGGTTCTGCACGATCCCACTTTCCTGTTATATGTGACAGCTCTTTGGGCCTTTTCATTTCCCTCCACTTGTTTTCATCTTCCCCTGTTTGTCAGCGCGTCTCACCGCGCATCACTACAGTTGCCGAGGGTCATAGAAAACGCCGAAGGAAAATGAGAGACAGCCGCGCTCCTGCTCGTCTCATCCTCCAACAAACAGGCGAACTGGCTGCCACCCAGACGGTCTTATTAGGCGTTTAGACGTGGGCATTCTTTCGGCTTCTCACAGTCCCGCTGTCAATTTGATTTTCCTGCTTGGACGCGAAGATTAGATGTATGGAGAGAAGCGGTTTCTTATCATTGGAGAGGAAACTGACAGATCAAGGAGCGTATAAACTGCATCAGGATGAAGCCAGGAGAAATCCAAATTAAAAAACAGACTCCTGGAACTAATCTCCTCTTTGTTTTAACTTAAATGAATGCCAAGTGTTGTTTTCAAACTGGTATAGGCTCCGAGGAGAGAGGAATGCTCGAACATTTGGCTTTTTTCCTGTCCCATGTCAAATTTCTCACCATAAACTGTCAAAGCACAGAGAAAGACCATTGAACTGTGTTGGCTCAGGACGCAGCACTTGAGGACTACAGCTGCTGAACTGGCATTAAGTGGTATTAGAGTCTTTGTCAGCAAAAGGAAACTTAGTCCTCTTCCTGGGAATTAGGTTCAACATCGGGAGGACAAACACAGATTCAGCACAATCTGAAGCACCACTCTACTGACTGCTGAGGTTTCTTTCCCCGAGATACAATCCAGACAGAAGTGAACAGGTTCAGAATGAATGAGACAGAACTGTACCTTTGTATCCGAAGCCATTGTTCTGTTCGGCTGCAGATTCTGTTGATTGGGTGATGACCTCCTGGTTCCCTCTGTGTTTATCTGTGTCTGTGTTAATGCAGCAAAAACATGGACAATTAGTCCAACATTTAACATAAAAAAAGTGAACGAGAATATCCCAGCATTTAAATTGTGTTAAATGTATTTATAGTGGCAGTCAAGTCCTACTATTCTACAAAACAGATAAGTTGTGGAAGTTAAGCTGAGGCAACATTTATCTATGGTGATGAAACTAAAAAGAGGAGCCGCTAATTCAATTGAAGTGAAATTGAATATGTCAAACCCTTAACTTAAGAGGATGAAGGTCTCAGACGCCGGCTCAGGGGTTAGCTGTGATTTCTATTGTTGTCAGGTTAACCACTAGTGGGCACTAATGCACATCACTAGATTTAAGCCAAGAGGATCACAATATACACTAAAAAACAAATAATGCAGCTTTTTACAGTATAAGGTAAATGTATTTTGGACGGACTGCTAGTCCATCATAGGGCTGACACACTATAACATCCCCTGCCCTCTGTTATGTACTGTATGCAGTATACTTTAAATTAAAAACCACAACCTGACTTCTGTCTTAAGCATTTCGGCCACAAGAGGGAACCATGGCTGCACCTGCAGGATGCTGATGTGACCTGGGTTTGTCAAATCTGTTTCTATTTGTTCATCCTTTTTCTGCTCCACTGTAGAAATGCCCACCTGATGAAATGGCCATGGGCTGCAGCTGGCTGACACACAGCAGGCTGACGAGAAGGAGCGAGATGGGCGATTTCATGGCCCCCATGGTGTCTGAAAGGTTCTCATCAACCTGGGGGAGAGAGAGAGAGGAGTTGAAGCATGTGAAGTGAACCTGAGGCGTGCTGCAGGAAATAAAAACATTGCTAGAATGTATTTTGCTATAATTTATTGACAGTTAATGAATCTTGATGAAAGTGTGTAAATTTGCTGTCGTGGCATTATAAGAAAACCTTAGTACTATTATGATCATCCCTCAGTTTTATAAAATGCTTCACCCTGAGCAGACTCTGAAATGAAACCCTGTCTCCCTCGCTAACAATCAAGTTCCTGTGTGAAATTCCACTATAAAGAGGAGAGGCAGACAGATGGACCTTTCTCTGAAACCCACCCAGCACTCTGCCAAACTCTGAGTCTGTTTGTTTCAGTCTGATCCAATCCACACATAGCAAGGGAATAGAGCCTACTATTGCTTCACTGTTGCTTTTCCAACTGCATCCCAACACACGAGTGAGCTTTTACACAACGCCTTACACATGCTCTCTATGTGCTTTGTGTAAACTGGGAGAGTGTGTGCTTTGTGCCCCATCTAAATTTCATGAGCTCATGCATAACCCAAGTCAAACAACATCTGAGCATGTTCACAGTTACCTGCTGCACCTTCCAGCCTGAGCCCCCGATACGAATGCATGCCTTTGCATGCACACGCAGCGTAAAGAACACGCCGTTGCTCTCGTGTGGAAATGGTGATGAGACACGGTGACAGTGCCAGGCGAGAGGAGAGGGAAGTCAGCTCTACTGATCAGCCATCTGTGGCACAAACAGCTCTGCAATCAATCCTGACTGTCTGATGGACAGCCAGATCCCTGCCGCGCTTGGCGCTTTGCAGCCGTCGGCTCCACGCGGCACTTTAATTGTTCTTAGAAACGCACCCAGCAGCCAATGCAGTAATATGCCAGATCTTGAGCAAAAGAAGTGATTGTACTGTGAATACAGCAGGTAGGTGTCTCAGGGTTTAGTCTAGGTCTAGGTTTAGTCTCTGATGTGGTTTGAAAATGTAAAGTACGATTAAAAAGTATATGTGAGCTATTCTTTTGCTCTGACAGCCACATACAATGTTTTATTTTGCTTGTCCAATCATTACACTGATGGCGCGAAGATGGTGCATAGAGAATAAAAATGTTGAATTTTCTATCCTCTGAATTTTTGTAAAAGGTCAAAAATGGAGAAACCTTCTTACAACATCTAAAGATTAACCAGATGTATTAGGAAATAATTTTGTACTGTACAGTATAGTTTTGTATACAATGATGTATACAAACCTTCCCAGCATGCATGGCATGCTAACACTAATCTACCAGATTAGCACCGTTATTAATTGAATGACATCATAGTGAAGCAATCTTGTGTAAGAAGGAATAATAAGACATTCGGTGATACTGCAGGGTCGTATTGTTTTTCCCTCTGTATCGGGTTAATATTTGTTTGTGAACGGAAGTGTGAGTAAACAGTAAATAGCCTCTACACTGTTCTGCAGTGACTGGTGAGTGAAATAACCTGCAATGTACACGTACGCTCCACAGCTGCTAATAGAACAATATAACATTCAGTAGTACAAACATTCATGCTGACATCTGCTGCAACCAAAGTGAAAAGATATTCCAATGGATATATTACTAACATCATGTGCAGAGGAAGATTGCATTATGTGGAGGGATGAATATTAAATGTGGGTGGAAGTAATAACAAAGCATTGTTTAGTTTTATCTGCTGGGAACAACAAAAAGAAGCACGGCAGTAGGTGGCATCAAAGGGAAATCACATAATAAATCCAAGATGTAATTTAAGAACGTGCCGTTGGGAGGAAATGAATGAATGAAACAGAAATCCATACTCAAAGCATATGAATAATGTGCTGATAATGCAAATGAAACAATGTTGTGCTCGCGTGTGTAAATCTAAAGGCTGAGATAAAAAGGCAATGAAGGCATCAGACTGAGCTGCGTGTCACCAGCGTGCAGTCTGTGGCTTCAGTGCATCTCTGTTTACAGTGTCAGACTCTCTTTGGGCTCATCCCGCTGTCCTATTAGTTTAATGTGAAGACTCCACTCCCACCGACTCTGAGCTCAAGGAGAGGGTCCGCAGATCAAAGCAGATGGGGCTGCTGTTGATTCCCGCTTTTCTCCTCTTCCTGCCTCTACTGCCGAATAATCACAGATTACCATCTAACATGTTGTCAGTAAGACAGAGCAGGAGCTCTCCACGTAGCGCGGTGCACAGCTCATCGCATTGTGTGGAAAGCACTGGAGCGTGAACAGACTCTGATTCTGCCTTAACCCCGCACAAACCTCCAAGCCTCCCATCCACGCACCTTATTGTTATTTACAGTACAGTATGTGTGCTGAGTGACACAATACAATGTGATCCTAGAGAGAAATACACATACTGGTGCAGTTTGCTACACCAAGCGCACCCCGTTTAAAGCAGCTAGCAATTAATGTTAGCTGACACATATTTTAGCTTCTGTCATGTGTTTAGCGCATACAGGGGAAGACACCATGTGTGATGTGCATAGATCTATACACATGTGCACATTGGGGTTCTGGGTTATGGCAAAGCAGCATTTGTATTACAGGACTAGAAGCTGAGTGGAAGCAGGAGGAGCACATCCAGGAAGTACTGAAGTCCAAATACACGCCCCCGTGGACAGTATGTGGAGACAGACATGCTTCATGTACCTACAAACACCTGCAAACAGTATATAACGGCCAATCACACCAAAGCCATGCAGCACCTGCTTGGGCATCGTACGAGGCCGTCTCATCGTTCAGGACCCAAAAGTTCCTGGCATGGAGATAAATCCGGGCTTTCGTCACTGCAGCTGAATGAAGGCAGCTATCGGAGCAGAGCATATTAAAAGTACAGGGACTCAAAGTGACAAGTCACAGTTGACTGAGCAGGCATTAAAGGGGAGGATAACTAGCCCAGCCTTGAGTAGCTGATGATTCCACAAGGATCGGCTGTCAAGGAAACGTGACCTTTAGCCCCAGACCAGCAACATCTCTCCTGCCAGCTTGTATTATGTTTGAATGAGTTTTATCTGCAAATAATGGTGAAACATATGTTGCTGAAGGCACAGTATAAACATTTGAAATGATCTGAGGAAAAGACAAAAATGCTGATGAGCTACTGCAGCAAACTGGTCTTTCCTTATTGCAGAAAAACCCCTGAAGCCCTGTATAAAGGATCCACACACGATCCAATAGCGAATGGACGAAATACCGATTTGACGCAACTTGACTAGATTTTTCATTAAGTGCACCTGCAGTGGAGGAGGCTCATCATACTGTACTTTATTACCACTTACTGCCAGAACTTTCGGCTTTCTCTTTATTTGTCCATTTACAGTAAGTCAGGGAAGGACACCATTAGCAGTGGCATTAATGTAATTTGAATCAAGCAGATTTAGATTGACCTGATTGAAATTCTAACAATACTTTTATGAGCATGTACTGTACATAGCGTAAACTCTTAAAGACACGGAAAGACTTTCAAAATCAAAACCCAGGAAAATGGGAACTACAACAGAGAAAAAAGCCAAATTACTGACTTTACAGAACATTTATAGTTTACAGTATATAGAACTATGAAAAGATTATATATATTACATTTTAACATACATTTGCATTACTCTAATACAGTTTGAATAGTTTAAGCTATGGATAACTTTGTACACCTACAGTATGGACAGTCTCTGCTCTATGAAGCAAGGGTAAAGAAAATGAGTCCACCCTTTTTTTTAAGTCACATTGGTGAAATTACTATCCAAACCTCACAAAAATGAATGAGTAAAAGTTCAGAACTTACCCCTTTAGGCTATTTTTCCAGCATTATCGTCCTATTTTCTCTGATAGAGCAAATCTCCACCGGTGTGTGTTTCAGGCGTCCGAGTATCCAGCAGTAGAAAAAGAAGAGGAGGGGGGATACTGTATGTTGTAGAGCTGTGAAAAATAGGAGGAAAGATTCAAAAGAAGAAGCCTATGCTGAAGGAAAGCCTAAATAATCCATCTGTGATCCAGGAGACGCTATCAGATGGAGCGCATACAAATCACAAACCTACCTCTGCAGCAACCCAGGTCCAATATCCTCAGGGTCCTAAGGCTGCACTCAGCCAGTTTACTGAACTCACACACTTAAAGACGTTACAAACTGCTGATTTTAAACAATAGAGTAACACTCTACATTCTAGAGAAACACTTTTCTTATTGTCCCCTTGTTGTCTCATCACAGATACCACATACAGTACGTGTTCAGGATCACTCTAAATACTTATAATTCATTTCATGCAACCATGTGTTCAAGTACAGTTCACCATGAATACAAATTATGTGAAGACTTCCAATGTCTCTAATCGTGTTTGTAATAGCGTCATCCTGTCATTATGCTATTTACTTCATTATTTATTAGTTTGACAAACACAGTTTTATACAATTTGGAGTTACAGTATACTGTATATATAGTAAGTCAGTAACCTGCAGCACTGGACAGAGAATCAGAGAGTCCTGCTGTGTTGTTGTTTCCCACTGAGTCTACACTTATGTACTGTACCTGCAGGAAAATCTGCCGCCTGTCTGTCCTTCACAAATTCAAATAGCTTCTCCCATTTATTTTTGTTTCTGCTTGTTTTTAATCAAATGCATACCGTACAGTGACCAGTAGGCAGCAAAACACAATTCACAAATTTACTGCTTAGCTTTTGGCTTTGGCTTAGCTTTTTCCTGCCATGTTCACAGCAAATGAATCATTTTTATGATAATTGGTTCTTATTTTATTTTATTGAAAACAATGTGGACAATGGCTGATGAATGCATCTTCAGTGTAATGACATGGGATACAAAAGAAGAATTGATCTGCAACATTGCTCAGCAGCTATTTACTCAGTTCAGTCTACCATGCACCGCAGCACGCTGGACTCAGCAGATAATGCACGTGTGCTTTGTCAGTCATCCCTGTTACATTTGCTCCATCCACATTCTATTTAGTCTGTGACAATAATTATAACTGAGGCTATTCATAGGGCTTAATGCAATACCTGTGCAACAGTGCACACTGTAGAAGCAAACATATGTCAGAGAAAGCATTTCTAAATCCCTTAAAGTGAACACTGTGCTGGATTGATAGTCATACAGTATGTTATAGCTGTAGTCTGTTGTTGCTATAGAGGTGCATCGGGACATGTGACCCGAAACAATTTTCTTTTCAGCCACATTCTTATCAACACTGCTCTTATCAAGGTTCTTCATCTAACTCAGCAGTGCGGTTTTGAATTAACCTCAAGTCAATATCTTGGTCATCTATCATGCTGACAGGAGCAGACGTGTGTGTCATTGGACGGAGTGTGACATTGGACAGATAATGACCTCAAAAGGAAACGCGGGCTACTCTAGGAAAAAATGGGGCTTAAATGGTCAGTCACCTGTGGTTTGATGCTTGAATGAGACAGAACATGTGTGACAGGCAATCATACAGAAATATATATATATATTTGCATCCTGCAAAAAAAAAAAAAAATTATATATATATATATATATATATATATATATATATATATATATATATATATATATATATATATATATATATATATATATATATATATATATATATATATATATATATATAATTTATTTATTTATTTTTTTTTGCAGGATGCAGGAAGTGTCTTAATCTTTTTATACCAAGTTAATCACAGCAATACAATAACAATACGTTGATATAGCATCATAGGCTAATAACCAGTTCTAAAGGTCTACTGAGTCTAAATTTGAATTTATTTACATGAGTCACCAATTAATCACTAATCACTACACAGATGAGTGATTTTTTTCAAAATAAAACAACTCAACTCACTCAACTTACTCTTATGAAGCTTATCTGTGATTTCCACATATAAAATCGTGATGAGAGGTCAAATTCCCACACATTTATATGGTAATATTTGAGTCCCTTCTACTTTCCCTTCTATGATTGGACTGAGTGACACATCAGCATCTACACAGTCAGGAAGCCAAACAAAGCTGGTTTTGTGGATGGAACATTATACAAGAACTACGTGGGGAATGCAATTCAGGTGTCACTGCCTATTGGTAATCTCTGTCGTCTTCAGGAATTCATTTTCTCAGCGGCTTCTCTTGAAAATGACATTCTGACACCATTTACATGGAAATCACTTTGCCTCTTCATCTGTAATGGTGGCCTGTGTGCAGACAGGACCCCTCAGAGGGCTGGATTATTAAAGGACATGAGAATTGAAAAGAAAGAAAGAAAGAAAGAAAGAAAGAAAGAAAGAAAGAAAGAAAGAAAGAAGGAAAGAAGGAAAGAAAGAAAGAAAGAAAGAAAGAAAGAAAGAAAGAAAGAAAGAAAGAAAGAAAGAAAGACAGACAGACAGACAGACAGACAGACAGACAGACAGACAGACAGACAGACAGACAGAAAGAAAGAAAGAAAGAAAGAAAGAAAGAAAGAAAGAAAGAAAGAAAGAAAGAAAGAAAGAAAGAAAGATTAAACATGGATTCTTTGGGGTTAAAGCCAAGGTCAGAGTCTCAGGTATTAAGGGATAAAGGAATGGAAACGTTGAGGGAAAGCCTAATGTGGGAAATTTCTCTACTTAAACATGTGAATCCTCACTCGCGCTCTCTACTCTCTAGATTTCTTTTTTTCTCTCTCGCTCACACGTAGGGGAAAGACATGTAAAGCTCTTCCCTTCAGGAACAGAAATCCAGGGAAGGGCAAACGAGTAGCTGGGTAGGAGCAAAGAGGCACGCATGTTTGATTATGTTGGATCACAATGATAACATTTAGATTTCAGAAAGGCATCAATAAACTTGAAATCGGTTAATGATAGAATATAAAATATACACATCTAGAATTTAAACTCTGTGCTGCCATCATGTTACTTTTGTAGATACTGTAAGATATGTAGATATGTCACATATCTGAGAATTGGGAGGAACAGTTCAAACTAAAATGGACTGGACTAACACTGCCTCCACCTGGCATCGTGTAGCATTACATAGTGTAGCTCATGAAAAAACGCTCAAGGTGTACTATTAAATCCCAAACGCATCATTTCTTGTCGTTTCTGTTGTGAAATTGCTTTATACAACCTACCTCTACAAATCTTATTGAAAACTATTCCTATTGTAATTATTACTTTTTCATTTAATGTGCGAAAATGGCGATTTGCTTCACATATAATAGTGAGGTACTGTAGTATATAACAGTAGTAAAAAAAGTAGTAATGTTATGGTATCTTAGGTTTTATGCTATCTTAGGTTGTAACAGTAGCACTAGCTAACCCCAAAACTACTGTTTTATTTATGCATGTGTTTTTTTTACTTACTTGTAATGCTCAGGATCTTTGTCTCTCTGCATACTGTATCTGAGCTGAACTTCATCTTCAACTCACAGACTGATGGATTAATGTTCCCCTTTGGGGTCCTCTGGTATATTGTGAAATTCCCTCAATGTGGCAAGTTGACTTTCTGGCAGGAAAAAGCATCCCTGCTTGACATATAATGCTACGCTATACGTTAAATGAAAACAACGGGTGTTAAGAATAATATTAACACATTATTCAAATCCACCAGTTAGTGTAAAGTGACACTTTAGACAATGCTCTGTATTATCAAGTCAAATCTGTTTACGTTTTCTTCTTCTTTTTCTTCTTCTTCTTCTTCTTCTTCTTCTTCTTATTCTGCTTCTTCTTCTGTAAACTAAGTAATAGATTTATCAAACTTTGAAAATAACATTATGTGCTTACGCTTTTAAACAGATACCAAAGAGTAGAGAACTAGAGAAAGAAACAAGCATCCATACCCAATTAGTCCGATTTAGCTCAGTTCCGCTTTGAGTTAGCTTTTTTACCTCAGTTATTTTAGTTATTTATGGCGGCCATATTGTTTGCAGCAATTCTACTGCAATATACTGTATATGTGCGCGTAATGTGAATGGTTAATCTACATTCCTATGTTCTGGGTGACTTTAAAGGCAGCATGCAAGTCAAGCGCGCAGTGCGTAGCCGTGAAGTTGATAGGTGGCGAAACGTGACGTCATGACGTAGGACGGGGCGTCTCGAAGAAGATAAACAAAAAGGAAGGAACCTTTCCGACACACAGTCGCGGCAAAATCGGTTCAAATATTTAGCTTACAGGCTACAGCTACTATTAGGCGTTCACAATTATGGACGAGGCGATAATATTTCGCATGAGTGCATTTTCAGAGCAAGGAGGAAGAAAATACATGGAGGATGTTGTCGAGATAAGAATCGAGTACGAGCCGACGTCGTCTACAGCCGAAGATTATCCAAAGTCGCAAAGACATGGAGGACAGGGAAAAGCGGAAAGTCAACCTTCCAGACAGATCGACAATGAAACGAACGATCACAGCGCAGCCGACGAGTCCGGTCCGGCTTCAGTAATGTGGACTGAGAGTTTATCCAACGAGGAGAGTGGAAACAACAGCGCACCGGTGGCGGATGAAAAAGTCGCCGAGCACGTAGTGGACACTCGGAAGTCCGTGGCGTTTTTCGCCGTGTTCGATGGCCACGGGGGTCGGGAGGCGGCACACTTCGCACGGGAACATCTGTGGGATTTGCTGAAAAGGCAGCGTGGGTTTTGGTCCAAGGACCACAGCGAAGTGTGCGCTGCTCTTCGCAAAGGCTTCATCGCCTGTCACCACGCAATGTGGAAAGAGCTACGTGAGTCTGCGAAGCGAGGTTCACGCGCGGTTCGCCCTCGTGCTTTTATGTCTGCATCGATCGTCGCAGTGTCTTTTACACGGTGAAGTGTCACGCGAGGCAGCTGTTACTGGCTCAACCCGTTACACACGATCAGCGTGGGAGGCTCTAACAGCGGACGTGATGCCAGCTGAGCACACTGTGCTGTGTTTTCATCGGAGCAACACACACGAATGCATGAAAAACCGGTTCAAAATACCAATTGCCACCAGAAATCAACAAGTCTGACGGTTACAAGCAAAATACAGGATAAACAAAACAAATATTGGGTTTACACCTATTTAAAAAGAGCATCTAACTCCCCACTGACTTAATGTTGAGACCAGGGCTCTGAGGTTCATACCATCTGTCTTATTGATTGTCTTTATGATGCTGGCGGTGTGTTTATGCATTTTGTTGCATTGTGTTTGGCATTTTACCTCCCAACTCGCACTCATCGGCACAAGGCGTGAGCTGGCATGAGTCTGCTAAGGTGAAAGTTTAGAAACTGCAGCCTTTCAGTTTTTCTGGTAACGCGCACTGCTGCTTAAGCTTAAAACGGAGCCAAAGCAGCATGACACTGCAGAGATGCAGTTCTATGGGAATGTGGGTCAAAGACATTTAATCCTACTTAATGGAAGAGAATTTACCCGAAATAAGCATGATTTACTCCAGTAAACCAGGCTTATGTGGCCATCATGCAGCAAAAGTGCCCATTTACCTCTGCCTTGTTCTCGAGCCGTGTTTACATGTGTTTTTTTTTAATGTGTCACGTGGCCGGCTTTTTTTAATGATACTGTAGGTCAACAACATTTTTATGAGAAGAGCTTCTCTTGTCATGTCAGTAAGCCTCTTAACCCCGAGGCCTTGTGTTTTAAACTATATGGTTGTTTTATCCTAACTAGTTTCTATTATTATATAATATTTCAACATTTTTCTGCTCCTGCTTCTGTTTTTATTCATCTTGTTCCATTACAGCTGAATGGCCTAAGACTATCACTGGCCTGCCCAGTACGTCGGGCACCACCGCCAGCGTGATCGTGATTCGTGGAGTTCACATGTACGTGGCTCATGTTGGCGATTCAGCAGTGGTGGTCGGCGTTCAAGAGAATGAGTCTGACATCACACTCCAGGCACTTGAAATAACACAAGATCATAAACCTGAGCTGCCTAAAGAGAAGGAACGTATTGAACGGCTAGGTGGCAGGTGAGTCGTTTGTTTGTGCATTTTGTCCCAGGTTTGAAAACATTTGCATTGTACTGAAGTGTTTTTCTTGTACCTTTTAGTGTAATGAAGAAATCTGGAGTGAACCGTGTTGTGTGGAAAAGGCCCAGATTGACCCATAACGGCCCCGTGAGGCGAAGTACAGTCATCGACCAGATCCCCTTCCTGGCTGTGGCCCGATCCCTTGGTAGTTTTCTTTTTTCTTTATAAAGATGTTTTGATATCGCTAATATTATTTGTATGAGTGAGGTTCACATATGTGTTGCAGGTGATCTCTGGAGCTATGATTTCTACAGCGGTGAGTTCGTGGTCTCACCAGAACCTGACACCACTGTAATGACCCTTGACCCAAAACGCCATCGCTACATCATCCTCGGCAGCGATGGACTATGGAATATGATGCCCCCCAAGAATGCTGTTAATATGTGTTATAGCCATGACAAAATGGTGGTATGTTATGCTTTTCTTTTATTTTCTACAAGAATTTTAATAAGGCATATGAAAGCATTTTATTAGGTTTTGCTTGTACTAGTGTTCATTTGTTTTGTTTTTTTTCTCTTTTCCTTTTCCTTCAAGGGACCTAAAGGAATGTCTTGTGCCCACCGCTTGGGATGCACAGCCCTGCTGTTCTGGAAAGAGCGCATGCTCCGTGCAGACAACACAACAGTTATCGTCTTAGCCCTGCAGGAGCGTGGAGGCCCGTCCATCCCTATGCACCGAGATGAAATCGTTGTAGACATGGCTACAGGACTAGATCATGTTCCATTCCCTGGGACCCCTTACAACACGTGCGAGGTCCCAAAGGTCAGTGCACGAGCTTCATTTGTATTCTCCTTTGGTAATGTTTTAAAGTGACAGATAAACATCTCCAATGGAAACATGCTAATGCTTTTGTGTTTGTTGTTTTGTACTCATTGTCTTTTATCTAGTCCAGTCCATTGTTATTATCATTTTTAAGAGTTGAACTGTTATGGTCCATAGACTTTAAGAGTTGTTAACCTACTAGATCAGACCAGAGGTTTACATCAGTGGACCACTGGTTCACCACATCACTCTTTGTTTTCGGGGCCAACAGACGGAGCATGAGGATGGCATGTTTTTTGACGAAGATGAGATATATGGAGAAGAACATGAGGGATGGACTTGCCTGGATTGGTAGCGAGGTGACTGCTGTTATAAAAATGTGTCAAAGTATGGCCAGCAAATACGTAAATACTCTTACAGCCAGGCTTGTCTTATTGAACTTGATGGCACTTTTTATATACAGTAATTGGATCAAAAAATAACCAATTCCTTTGGTCTCTGTGACTCTAATCTGTTTAACTGTGGTATTGTTACTTATAGTAGAAGCAGTAATATTATTGAACCGCCATAATAACGCTGTGATCATGTGTTAATGAACATGTGATGTTCAGCATTTACCTGGAGAAGAGCTTCTTAGCTTTCTTATGTTGCTTCTGGAGACAGAGGAACTGTTTACATTTGTATAAAACACATTTTAATCCACTATTGTTTGAAAGTTGTTTATGTCTGAGTTTAGTCATTGTGCATTTGTAATGGCTTTCATCTCTGTGTTGTCGTTAGTGTTTTGTTGCTTATTGTCAGTGCAGTAATTGCATTTTAATGCCAACAATATGTTCCACTTTGTTTAATATTAATGATGGATTTGCTATTTTTTACAGCAACGCGACGCAGTGGAAGCTCCTTCTCCATTCCACCAAGGCTCCCCTGCTCTGGAGCAGGCCTTCGGTCTGTGTGAAGCAGCTTTCTGTGCCACCTCGCTGCTCTTACCTGATGCTAACTCTGTAAGGGCTCCCCCGCCTCCTCCTGACGGTTCAGCAAATGTTTTTGAAAAGCAAGACTCGACGACCTCAGTGGACTGTGAGCTTTCCCCTCCCTCGGCCAAAAGGCGCCGCCACCCCTCGTACCCCGACCCCGACGCCCCCCAGCGTCGGCTGGGCCGGTCCCCCAGCAAGAGTCTCCCCCAGAAGATGCCTCGCAGCGAAGCGCCGAACGAGCCGCTGCGTCACACTCGTGCACAAAAGGGAGAGAGGAGCTCCCCCGAGGAGCGCAGCATCCTACCACAGCACCACAACGCGGCCTTGTGTGTCTGCTGACTCCTGTCTCCCGCAAACCGGGCCTGAGACCCGATGGATGGGTCTCTTCCTGGATGGATACTTTTTATATGAACTCTTGGTTTTTGGCAAGTGTGTGAGAAATTCATGATTGTAAAAGTGTTGTTGTTTGGACTTTCTTGCTTTGCCCCCCATTTTAAAATGTTTGTGTGTTACTGGAATTATACATTTTAAATTCACTACACAATCTATTTTCATAGGTATGTACTATATAGTATATCCAAAAGACTTATTTTGAACAAGATAAATAACCATAGTCTGACATGACATGTTGTTGACACATATATGTTCTTCCAGTTAAGAGTTTTATCTAATTAAGTAACTATTTTAGATGGTTTGAACTTGTCGTATGCCATAACATTCCAGCCTGTCCTCGAAGGGGTTCAGCGCCTCACACCACTTCTTTAGGACCTTTCCTTTTAAAGATGAAACGCGCTTTTCTATCACGTGCGGTCCAATTCCAGTGCAAATAATGGGAAAGCGAACGTGCAGTGGTCTGAGGGAATTATGCGGGTATTGATTGATGGATTCTGTGTCGTTTGTTGTGTTGTTATCAGTGGCTACCTGTGTACTGTCATGATCAGTTGCAGCTCTTATAATTGCTTGCTTGTGTGAAGGTTTTAAAGGGCAAGTTCACCCCAATATGAAAAGCATATGAGTGTGGTTTGAGTGAACTGGTCCTAAGGGTACTTTTAACCACGGTACAGCTAAGCTCCTCAGTTTCGTCTCTCTGCAGTTACATTGCTGTTGTATATTATTTTGATACCTCTGGCCTTTATAACTACATTAGTTTAAATAGGTGGAAAGGAAGGTAGTTGGTTGTGTTAAATGGTTATTTATTGTAAATGTAAAGGCCAATATCAACACCTCTGCCTCACTGGAGGGTAGTTTAGATTCAGTTTGGCGTCTTCTCCAGGTGTGCGCTCTGCACTAACAAACTTTGGATGCATCCACCCTTCTCTTGTGTTGTGAATCTTTTTGCCCGCTTTAATACACACACACACACAACAGCAGATGGATCATACAGCGTGTTGAATCCTAGAAGTTGTGCTAACTTCCGAAGTGGCAAACGCTATGGCAGCTCTTTTCCTGTTCCAGCGGGTCTGTCCGTCTTCCTCTTTGCATGAACGTGTCATTGTTGCCTTAGCACAGATGAAACACAGGTGCTTATCATGCCTTTTTATTTTTTCAGGGCCCGGTATGAAATATGTCCTGGTGAAGTGTGGCTCGATGTGAAGCATTTCTCTTATATGTAATTTTATTATTCTCTCTGCAGCGAACAGAGCCTGCTCCATGTGGATCCTCTTCCACTTCAGAGCAGTTTGTACATTTTTGTACAGTACATGAATATGCAATAGAAGTTTGTACAGTACATGAATATGCAAAGTAATGTTTCTTTGAGGAGTGTGGCATGCTCAGATCTACTCTGTATTATGTGAAGTGGATGTTAAAGAGCATGTTGTGTGTTTTGACAATTACTCTCCTTGGATTTGGTTTCATGTCCACTACAGTCCCCTGTCATGACTAACTGTATAAATGAAAGTAATCAGTTGTACAGTATTTCTGTGTTGTAATAAAGTTCTCATTTTCCAAGTGGTGATGTCACGTCTGTTGTGACGCCTGTGTCCTTGCATAAACGTATAACAACCTCAGTGTGTTTCCTTTCACTCGGTCATGTTGCTGTTTAACCAAGATACCTGTTGAACAACCTTATGAACGACGCCTGTATTCTGCTACGACACCGTTTCCACATAGAGACAGTGGTTTGTGTTGTCTTCCAGGAGGTGGCAGTGATGTGAAGCACTGAACAGTTGACTGGTCTGTGACCAGAAAATCTGCAATTTAGCACTAAGCAATCTCCTTTTTCTAGTTAATATGTCAAATTAGAATTAGAACTATTATTATACTTCCTAATTTACATTTTAAAAAGCTAAGATTGTTTAGGAGCTGCAAAATGGAAGGGATAAATAACAATTGAACTTTATTCATCTTACATTGGGGAAATTAACCCTTCTGTTTTAGTCATGTCTTGCTCAAGGGCACACCTGGTCGGAAGCAGGGTTTGAACCGGGGCCTTTCTACTTCCCAGGCCAATGCTCTACCTGCTGAACCACCAGGCTGTCTTAACAAGCTTAAATATATCCTGCATGCTCTCTGTAGCTTACTGAAACACAGTGCAATATACTGTACTGTAGTAATAGTGTCAAATTTATATTAGATCCATGCTAATTATTACTCTGGCCGTTAAATGTAATTGATCTTTGCAAGTGAGGATAAGAAGCTCTTGAGACAATCCAATATGTGTTGTAATCCTTTTAAGGTTGACCCTTTCAGAAGAGGAAGGTGGAAGGTGCCATCGTACAGGTCAATTGACAGAAATGAGGCCAGAGCTAATGAGATTGTATCCCGACCTTTTAAATCCCTTCTGTAAAATGAGTCTGGAAAACTTAATTCACGTCATCAGTGAAACGATGTAAATGAAATGAAACGTCCCTCGTCAGTTTTTTTTTTCCAACGTGCTGCGGATTGAGAAAACACCTCTGGTTTGGAGACACACAGACATCAGTGTCTTTGACTTGAATATTTCATCGACTGTCAGCCCAGCATCTGCTGACCTGCCTAACATGCAACACTCCCCTCTTACTGCCGACACTCTGTCACTGAACATCAGCCAGTGGAGCGTCACAGTGCTCCCCCGCTACTCCCCCTCCTCGTCTTTTCCTATAAATAAGCATCACCGGAGTGAACACCGAGTTAGTTGAAAAGCAAACTGAATGTGGCAAATAAATCCTTATGTGCCAGCAGTTTTAAAGCTCTCTTCTCTTTGGCATCACGGCGAATTTAGCAAGAAGACACATGAAACTAAACGTGACCCCTGCTCAGATGTGACGTGAAAGGGAAGGATTCATCCACTTGATCCTCACAAATATAATCAAAAAGTAACTAGAGGAACATGCTCCTTCATAACCGCATCTGTTATTTCCACGCTGTTCTGGTGGTCCTTAAACCTCACACACTCTTCTCCAATGACACACTCATTCTTACTTTTCTCTCCACAACCTGTGCAGCAAACCCTTCCATGTCGTTCCTAACCTTGCATCAACCTTGTCTCATGAAATTCCAATGACTGAACCAGACAGATGTTCATCTGGCACCTCCGCACACTTGCCACGGACAGAGGGAGTGAGAGCCGTGAGTGCGAGAGCTTCGCGGGCGTTTGGTGGACCCTGTCTCGCTTCTCTCCATGTCTCCTGTCTATTTAGGACACTATCAGAGGTGTTCCAACAAGACTTTAATGGCCTGCCTGTGCCACTCCTGGGAGCCTCCAGAGTAAGTGCAATGAGGAGACTGACTTTCCCCACATGATGGGAAATGACGTGCCCTCCTTTTGTCCCCCTGCTCTGACTCCGGGACGTCAGGATCGTCATCAAGCGCTATTTTCATCACATAAATTATGTTTCGCGCCTTGTAAAAGATCAGGCTCCCAGAAACCCTCTTTATTAGTTTTTTTATTTGTGTGACAAATGTGGGCAAGCATTTAGCGGCACCGCTCTGGTCTTGTGATAAATCAGAATGTTTGTATCGGAGCGTGTTTACCCCATGAATAGGGGACTTGTTTTAATCCAGACGCTTCTCTTGATGGTAGGTCACAAGATGTGGCTCCAGACCGATGCCTCAAAACTTTAAGCGTGTTGTGTTGTGGCAGGACACTGGCCTTGCTCTTAGCTCCCACCATGTACTGTATGTTTTATTAGGCCAGATGGACATCCTCTACACCCCCTCACAAATTCCAGTGTCCTGCTCCAGCCTCTTTCGGACTAATCTGAGTCTCGTTCCTGGTTAAATGTACATCATGTGAACATGTCAGGAGCTACACAGTTGAGGCTTATCGTACTTTGAGATAAATTTGTACAGTACAGGATTAGACTGGCCTCCTCTTGTCCCCAGATGCCCGGGGCACTGGCGGAGGGAAGATTTACCAGTCTGACCCATTGAGCCCATAGTGGCAAATAGACTTAATAGACAAGTTAGAAATGATTTACCGACACAGTGGATGATGGACCGTGTCACTCCAGAGGCGATTATTCTCACTGCATAAGGTGTCGGCGGTTATGAATGTTCGCGTGAAGCCAACAGGAGGCCACTGGCTGCTTTGTGCTCCTTCTCATGTCCCCCGGCAACACTCAACACCACCATTAGAACCTCGACACATCCCCGGTTCACGATGCACCGCGGCTGATTGTGTACCGCACTTTAAAAGCAGATGGCTTCAAGTGGCTTACACACTATCCTCTGGCTCCACCAGCACATTCCCTTTTCCAGGAAGGAGTAAAAGGTTTGGCTCCGCATTGCTAAGTCTGTTTGATCTACTCAAGATTTGTTTACATGTTAGATTTAATTGTTGGATTGGATTTTAATTTATTTCGTGAAATACTTTTAAAGACTTAGATAGATTTTTCTGTGCCATGGTCTAAAGGTCAGAGTCAGTCATGGCTTCTTCCGTAAGTGGACAATTATAACGACCAACAATGTTACTAAGCTAAAAATGATGCGTGTTCTCTTTGTGGAATTGGATTTAGAGGTTCCATGAGGTTACGAGTTCCTTCTTGTCTTTAAATCCTTCAAGGTGTTCAAGGATTCCAATGTTGTGTTCAGAGACGAGATGGTCCCAGTGGCCTGTTATTCCATGTCTGAGAGAAATGTGGCGCCTGGTCTGATCTAAGGTAAAATCTAGAATAATCGGTTTGTGTTTGGCTTCTCTGTAAAACCTGTATTTAAGTAGGAAAAACATGCAAGCATGGGGTCGAGTCGTCCGCCCAAAGTCGGCCTTTACACAAACACATGCAGTGTTTGAACGTGTCACACACTTTCATTTTGTCACTCTGTAGCCACTGCTAATCCACCGCTCATGTATCCTGGAGGCCCGACCCGGCGATCAGGCGTCCATCTGACCTGGCGTGGCTTGTAAGGTTCTTACCGCGGAGCCTGGGAAGCCCGGATTATAACGCCAGGGAGGGTCATCGCTGTAAACCAAAGGTGAGAAGTGTGACACCCAGATAGAGGGCTGTTCTCTGCGAGAAGGTTTATTAGTAATCCTATTGCCCTCATTAAACAGTGGACCGGCCTTTAGCTCATAAATGTTCTCTACATGTGTGTTTCCCCACTCTGAGCCTCGTGCTGCTGGAGGTCCCAGTACAGTATACGCCAAGTTAAAAGTGTCATAACTGCAGCAAGTTGGGGGAAAAACTCAAACTTTAACTTTATTCCTAAAACAATTGTACACAGGGACTGAATTGATAAGAAAAGAACGCCGGGGTCTTTCTTCCTGTTACAGCTGTTTGCCCTTTAGTGTCTTCATCACTGTGACAAATCTGGGTGCATGCACACAGACGCTTGCAGATACAAGGGGGGGGGAGTGAGGAGAAACAGTTGACTCATCTCATTTCTAATTCCCCGCAGGCGGTGGAGGCAGCGCTCAAGTCACTGAATTTGTATTGCCGGAACGTGTTGTCTTTTCAGTTCGGATTAAGGTAGGAGTGACGGCGCGGGGACGTGCTGTCCGACGCCTCCTCCGTCAGCGGGAGCGCGTCGGCTGCTTTTAGCGCCAACACTTTCGCGAGGCCCACGCGAGCGGAGCCGCTCGGCCGACCCGTGAAGACACAGCCATTAACGCCAGAGCGGCCCTTTGCAGATTAGGCCCGAAAGCTGGCGACACTGAACCAGGAATCTGATGTAACCACGTGTAGAACTGCTGAGCCAGGAGTCTCCTACCAGTGTGACAAGATGCGATTCAGTCCAACCAATTGTAACCTAGAAATGCAGTCTAAAGATTTAAAGATTAAAAATTAACATAAATGTTAAAACAATTGAATATTTAAAGGAAATCAAAGAAAATAGACCAAGTCGTGTAATTTCCTTGTAGTTGAGTCCATCTTCAGGCTGCTGAATAGTTGTGGTCTAACTTACGGTTCATCACAGGACAGTTTTCTGCACAGGAACCCGCAGCTCTAGAACACTCCCCCCCGCGTTGCTCTAATCTTATTATACGCACGTTCAAATAGTAACTTGGGGCTTTTTCCTCAGCTCAACTCTCTCTCTCTCTCTATCACCAGCGTCTAATTCTACGTCCACACCGCTGAGGTCCTAATCACAGAAACCACCCTGATTACCCCTAATTAACCTCTGATGGGCCTTTGGGAGGCTGAGGGATGAACTCTATGACACTTCTGCATAGCTGCTCTCTCTCTCTCTCTCTCTCTCTCTCTCTCTCTCTCTCTCTGTCGCATCTTGTTTTTAGTGAGGAGTTGCCTCCAACTACAAAACAATTATAAAATTTGAATTCAAAGTTACATTTTACATTATAAAATACAGCCAGAAGAAAAAGTTGCAGAGAATTGAAAAGAGAGTTGCCAGACTTGAAACTTTATTTATTTATTTATTCATACATTCACTCATTCATTCACATGCTCTAATGGGCTTCCCATGTGAGCGCGCTGAGGCGAGATTAGTACACGGACGTGGCAGAGTGCATTGCCTCTGTAACACCGCCATCTTACAGCTTACGAAAGGCCACAATAATTCCAATTCCTTAACAGCCTTTTGGAACGGGTTAAGCCAGAAAGGGAGATTAGCAACTTAACCGGATCTGTTAAATTGAAATTCGAGGAAGGCATGTGGTCGTCCAGGCCGCTGGCGAGCGCTCGCGCCGTTTAATTGGTCGGCCCGGGTGCCATTTCAAGTTGGTTTAGCGCAGCTGACCGCCTCGCTAATCCCCCCCGCGCTCATTGAGGAGCGGGATTAGTTACACCTCACCCGCATCATCTGCTTGTGTTGTCACAGGTTCGCCTGGTTGAGACGGCGCAGGGCGCCTATCCCCGTGTCACTGTCACTCACGCCGACGCGGACACACACGGTAACCGAGGCAACGGTCGGACTGACGGCTGCGTCGTCTCCATCATTTCTGCGATTTCCGACTAATTTCCCTAATCACTTTAAACCTTCCAGCTACTAACAGTGCAGCTACTGTACGCTGACTGTCATGTAATATTAAGCACCGTGGTCCTCGTGTCCTCCCAGGTCCCATCCATCCCTGTCAGATGCCCTTAGGCATGAAGGAGGCTTATTTGGCTATGAAAGGTCCCTTCTGCTGCAGGAGAGAGCGCATACAGTGTTAACAAGGTTGGGCACGGCACACACTTAGGGGCCTCATTCCGCTGCTGAGGACTTCCAGGAGGACGGGATGATTGTGAGGCGGGGCAGAGACGAGCAGGGAGCCCCTCGCGCTCCGTCGTCGTGCCTCTGCTGAGGTTCCTGATGCTAGGAAACGCACCGGAGGGACAGGCTTTAAGAGTCAGGGAGTGATTTAATAGCAGATCGCATGCAGCAAAGCAACCGGCATCCTGGATCAGATGTGACCTGCTTTGTTTGCAGGCATAATAATGAACATGTTCCTAAGTTGGCTTCATGGCGCTGCCTCAGTGTGTGTTCATAAATAAGGCATCAACGGTTCAAGCTGCTTTTTCAATGTTTAATATTTCCTTATTATTTTATGAACAAACTGGGATGCATTCTGTTGAAACTGCCCCCCCCCCGCCCCCAAATGTCTGTGTATTTGATTTCATAAAAAATGCCAGAACGCCATGTCACGTTGAATGATACACTGTACATTTAAATATTTATGCAGGAAGCTTTCAAAGCTGAAAGCCACACGCGGCGGCGGCGGCGGCTCCTCTGAAAGCCTGCTAAATGAATTTACAGGAAGGCATGTGTTCCCGTAAACCCAATAAATCTAAACAAAGTCACGGCGGCGCGGCGGACCCTCAGTGGGGGGTCAGCGCTATCACGCATCAGGCCCGGTTCCTGCACGAGACATCTGTGTGCCCGGCCAATGAGATGAACTTCGCTTTTGCTTAGGGAGCGAAAATATCCCTTCATTATATTCAGTGTAAAAGAGATGCTTTGTATCAAAGGCCACCAGACGCATTCCAGCCTTTGTCCTGGGAGTTAGGAAGGTTCCAGTCGACTGGAGGCTCTATTAGGCCCTGATTGAATCTGGGGGTATTTATTTATAGTCGCTCCCGTATGGGCAATGACTTGGCCCTGTCTTTATAATTAGCTGTGTCTCTGTTCCTGAGCCATTAGATTAGCTTGGAATCCTGACAGACACTCAGTCTGTGCTTGAAACACCACCGCAAATGGCTAAATGCCACCCAAAAGTCATTATTACCGCATTACCGCGTGTTGTAGACAGTGTCTCTCTGGTCCGTCGGACCTTTAGACTCCAACGCATCAGAACTTTCATTTCCTGTCCTCCTACTGCTGAGTCTTTCACCAGTGTTACTCACCTCGGGTCGTGATGTGTCCTTCATCGCTCGCCCTCTGGCTGCCTGGTGAGGGAGCCTCGCCGCTCCAGCATTCCTGTGAGTTTGTCCCAGGTGTGGCCTGCGACCAGAGGATGAAACCCAGACTGACTGGCCTCACGGTCCGTCCCCCACACCGGGCTGGATGAGGGAGAGCAGACCCACTGACCACGGCGCCGGTTCTTTACACAGCGCTGTTGACGATTTTGTTAGACTTCATGCCGTTTCCGAGAGTTCTCACAGAAGGAAATGGAAATTGGCCTGACTTTTTTATTTCGGAAATTTCCACTTTGTTTGAACAGAACCTGAAAAGAATAACGCTTCTCGTTTCGTCGGTTCCGTTTATTCCCAGTCTTGGTGTCTGTTTTACAGCATCAAGTGTGATTTTCCAATCCACAGTTTTCGGGTGACTTTCAATTAAGTGACAGTGACTTGTGAGCTGTAACTGGAGGAAACTGGAGCAGGCAACTGAAGGATTTGGAAAGTTGCTTAAATGTGAAGTGACAGCAGAGACTTTTGGGGCCTTTGTGGGACACCAGGTCCACCTTAATTACCACAATCACTAAACTCCACATCTCTATAAGCCACGGCTGATTTCATTTAGGAAAGAGGAAAGGATTCACTCTAATCCCTTTGTTCGTTTTTGCCTTGTTTCTCTCATGAACCTGTGCCTTATTGCCTGAAAAGATGAGTTAGATTTCGTGTACAAACGATGTGCTGGAGATATTTAATTGCTCCTTTATTCACGCTCCCGCTGCTTAAGCTGTTTATGCACGCTGCCTCGTCTAACCCCAGAATCCGGCTCTCCCTTTTATTCTGAGCGATGAAAACCACGCCCAGCGCTCCTCAATTGGCGGAGTCGGCGACAGCGCAGCCCAAGAAACGCGGCTCATTATTGGACCATGTGCGGCTCTGCACCAGTGGCGCTAACGTGCGCCACTGTAAACACCGTCGTGTTCATCGCTCTCACTACACTTGACCCAACTATTCCAGCCGGTCACGTGGTCCCAAAAATGCTTCAGCCTCTCTTTGGTGGATCCATCGGCAAGTACTTTGAGGACTACTACACGAGGAGCCCGGGATCGGGACCCTTCTAGAAACGCGCGTCTCCTCTCAAAACCTTGACTTCTCATGACTGACCCACAAACACAGCAGCTTGGCGCAACCTGGACGTAGACGCGCGCGCCCGCAGCATCCTCAAAGTTCCGGATGCCCCGATGAGAGATCCCGTCACCCCAGCGGCTGCCATGGCTTACCACCCATTCCCAGCGTTCGGACCGGGTGCCCTGCCCTTCCCCACCTTCCTCCAGCCTTCCTTCTTCCCCGCTCTCGCCTTCGCGGGCGGCGCCGAGCCGGCGTCCGGGTCCGACGCCGGGCGGCGCGCGCCGCTGGGGCGCCGGCCGGTCCACGCGCTGTCCGTAAAGGGCGTGCGGCCGGACGAGGAAGTGGCGGACGACCCGAAAGTCACGCTGGAATCAAAGAGCCTGTGGAAGGAGTTTCACAAAATGGGAACGGAGATGGTTATTACAAAATCGGGAAGGCAAGTAGGCTGCAGAGCGCATCCGGTTCGTTATGTAATGCAATGTAATGCCGAGTATAATAATAATCTTCCATTCTGTGCTGCAGGAGGATGTTTCCGCCTTTTAAAGTCCGCGTGGACGGACTGGATGAATGTGCGAAGTACATCCTGCTGATGGACATAGTCGCCGTGGACGACTGCCGCTACAAGTTCCACAACTCCCAGTGGATGGTGGCGGGGAAGGCGGACCCGGAGATGCCGAAGCGCATGTACATCCACCCCGACAGCCCGTCCAAAGGGGAGCAGTGGATGAGCAAGCCCGTGGCTTTCCACAAACTCAAACTCACCAATAACATTTCGGACAAGCACGGATTTGTAAGTAGCCTGTCACCGATTGGCATCTGTGACCACTTCACATCCAAGTCTCTGTCTGTCTGTGTTCTATCGCATTTGTTTCATCCTCCAGACAATTCTGAATTCCATGCATAAATACCAGCCCAGGTTCCATATTGTGCGAGCCAACGACATAATGAAGCTTCCATTCAGCACCTTCCGGACTTATGTTTTCCCCGAGACGGAGTTCATCGCTGTCACTGCATATCAGAATGAAAAGGTACCCACCAACCTCCCCCACGTTCTCCCCTTCGCATCCACATGTATCTATTTATGCAGTGACCAACTTCCCGATTTTGTTCTCCTTCATCAGATCACACAGCTAAAAATTGACAATAACCCCTTTGCCAAAGGATTTAGAGACACCGGGAACGGCCGACGGGAAAAGAGGTAATTCTGTCTTTGTCCATTGACTTTAACGTAACTTTTTAAGTCTACATCTGAACCCGTGTTCTGCAGGAATAAGCAGGTCGGTGTCTCCTCGCTGTACGAGAGCCAAAGCAAAGCAGACAAGGACTGCGCCGATTCGGACGACTCCAGCGAGCAGCCGAGCACCAGCGAACCCTTCCACTCCCCCCAGGAGATGGTGAGCAGCCCCCTGATGGCCACCGCAGCCTGTCACGGTGAGTTAACTGACCTGCAGACGCCGTTCTGACACTGCTCACGTGGGAATAATAAAGGTTCCTATGTGATGAATGTGCATCACTGACCGTGCAAGACAGCAAACTAGGCCTTTTTACGCCGACTTTTAGGAGCGAGGAATGGACATTTCCTGCTAATCAGGTTAATAATGGTCCTGTCCTGTTGTCGTGTCCCAGTAAACCATGACAGCGTGAAAGTGAGTCAGTGCTCACTCTTCCCTGAAGGACCTAGAAATCAGAAATGCAGCCAACTCTGCAATAAACGGGATAACTTTGCTATTATATTCACAACATGTCAAATGTGTTCTATTCTATTCTATTCTATTCTATTCTATTCTATTCTATTCTATTCTATTCTATCAGTCTATAATTTTAGTGGTAGGTTTATTTGAACAGTGAGAGACAGAACAATAACAAAAAATGCATTTCAAAAAAGTTATGAATTAATTTAAATAATTGAAATAAGTAATTAAAATAAGTATTTGATCCCCTATCAGTTAGCAGGTTTGGAAGCATGTTGAAAGTGTTGTGGTCAGATGAGGCCCCATCGTCCCCACGGTCGAACGTGGAGGTGGAAACACGATGCTTTGGGGAGGTTTTTGTGCTAAGGTGACAGGACAACTGCACCGCATCAAAGGGAGGCTGGACAAAGGTTGGGTGAGACCCTCCTTCCAAAGGAGGCCACCAAAGACTAAACCACATTGTGCAAAGGGATCACACACACATTACTTAATAACTTTATTTAAATGCATTTTTCTGGATTTTCTTTTGTTATTGCTGTTTCTCATTGTTCAAATAAACCTACCAATGAAATCAAAGACTAACTAAATCAGCTGGGTTTTTCCCTGACTGCATTTGCTGTCAGTCAATTGTTTATAGTGATTCTATCACGCGGAGCTTTTTGCCGACCTTCCGACCAAATACTGTGGTTTTCATCAGCTAATGTGTAGCATCCACGTCAACAATGACAAACAACAGCAACAAACCATGCTAAATATAGAGAGCAGATGTGGGGAAGTGCGCGTCTGCCACCGTTCCCTGACCGATTCGACTTCACAATTTGACACAACAACAACGCCGCTGAATTAATTGCGCGTGGCACTTTGGGGTTAGCGTGGCGCCAACGCCGGGCCTCGGTCGCCTCCGCGCGCTACACGCTCTCTATGACTTTCCCCACAGACGAGAACAACACTGAGAGCGGTTCGGACGACGACGCGCCAAACGAGGCCGGTCGCTCCAGATGTGAGCGCGCGCTAACGTCGGAGCTGAAGAGCGGGGAGCCGTGGAGTCGTGGAGCCCCCTCCGTGGAGGCGGACTCCTCTGAAGAACACGTGGGGGGAATCAAAGATGGCCTCCTGCCCCTGAGCGTCGAGCCACACAGCTCGTCGTCGCTCGGTTCCGGAAACCCTCACAGTTTGGACTTTCTGAAGCTGGGGCTGCCTTTGTTGTTCCGTCCCGGACAGTTGTCAGAGAAGCCCGAGGCTTTCCCCCCCGCGGGCACGGGGCCGGCGTCCTCCTCTTTGCCCGGAGCTGATGACCTCCAGAACGGAGGCCTGTGTTCTCCAAGCATCACCTCTCCGCCTCCATTCATGTTCCATGTGTCGCAGAGCGTGCTGGCGTCTCAGGTACGTTACTGTGACAGCAAAATCAAACCAAGAAAGCTTTTACATCTAGACTTGCTTCTAGATAGTGTGAACAGCGAATGCAAACCTAACCGCTGTGCCTTTGCATCCATTTTCACCCAGGGACTCTCGTTGTCTCCCTTCGGAGGCCTGTTCTCGTATCCGTACCGCTACACGGCGGCACCGGCTGCAGCTCAGCCCCCATCCCTCTCCAGAACCCACTGCTTTCACGCTTCCCGGCCGTCGGTGAGATTCAGCCCGTATCACGTTCCCACGTGTGTCCCCTCCAACCAAAGCTTGTTTACGGTCAGGTCACCAGGCACTTCAAGCGTCCACTATGCACTGTCCAAGGCGAACAAAACCAGGGCCAAGCAGAAGACAGCTCCCCCTAAAACCACAGGCAATGGACTGCGAAGGACAGATTATCCAGCTGGGGGACCCGACAAGGAACAGCCTCAACAATAAGCTCTTCTATAACTTATTTTTTGTTTAATTTTAATGGGATAAGAACAATAAGGAAAATGACAAAGTCAATAAGAATCCACATGAAAACAAACGTGGTGCCAGAAATGTTTCTCTCCCAACTGGAAATGGCTGCTGACTCTAATTTACACATACAGAGAATAACATGATCTCCAAAGTGACGCTATGCAGAGGATCAGCACTGAACTTCCATATTGTTGTGTGGACATTTTAGTTTCGCCGTTTTTAGGTTTCACACACTATAAAATACACGTCATAGTTAAAGGTCTTAGAGGATGTTTACTGTAGCCGGTCACTATTAAAGCTGTCAGCCACCTATTCACATTCCGTTAACGTACCAAAGCTGCACATGGAGAGAAAACTCAGGAGTAATACTTTTCGACCAGCACTTGAGAAGAGCGTCGTGAGGAAAGGTAACGCAACGTTACTCAGGCAAATTGTTTCCTCGTGTGTCTTTTTCACAGCTTAAATAAAGATTTGCACATTTAACACATGTGTGTGGTATTTATATGTTTATCACATGTAAAAATGTGAAATGTATTATTCACAGTAAGTTATAGATCAGATCATGTGTATGAAGAGACATGCAAATATTTCAAAGGTCTTGGGATTTGGACTAGATTCAATGTGATTCAATGTTGATTAGTGCCAGTCTGGATGTTAGGCCTAATCCTTTAACTTAATTTAACTAAATTGAGCTTTCTGTTTCCGTGTCCTTCAGCCCTGCACAGTATCTGCACCCTTCTGCCCTGTCCCTAATTCTTCGTGGTAGTTCCTGCTGTGCCGTGGCCTCAGTTACTCTCACTTTTGGAAAGTTATCTTCGACTAGATGTTTCTCTGATTATGTTTTTGAATTTTCTATTGTTGTGTCATAGTACAAATTTCTTGCAGCATCTGTTGTGGTCACACGTGTTGCTATGACTGAACGAGCAGCCCAACTCACTATCTTCCCACAACACAACATCTGCGCTTGTGACAACAAAGCATCACTTGATTTGCTGTGTCTGCCTGGAGCCTCTCCCCAAGCCGCACACAAACTAGACACAGTAATGGTACTTATTTGTGATTTCTTGGTTTCCCTGCATAAATTGGTCATGAATTATGAACTGACCTTCACCAAAAATGATAAAACACAAACGGTCATGTCTCATGTCTTTGGTGAATACTCCCCTCACATGAATCATAGAGTGGTGGCAAAACTGTCATTGCAACAGCGTTTTAATGACTGTTACAGCAACTTCCTGCAGAACTGCAGGGGGTCCAGGAGAGGGTCTGTCCTCGAGGTGGGTCAAGATGAGGCACTCAGTACAGAGATGGTCATTTAACCTTGAACCAGCAATTATGAACCATGCTAGGGCCTGTGATGGTAAAATCTAAAAGTCTAAATCAATGCTCTACTTAGACCTCATGTTAAAACAACTGTATTGGTTAAAAACTGTTGCAAGGTCAGCTGCAAAGTTCTGCAGTAAACAGCCCCTTCTTGCATTGGAGCTGGAGTGACAGAAGCCTTCAGCACTAAAAGGGAAGGTCCCCGGTCAATGACGGCCTGCCTCACCCACCCATGTGCCTCTCCTGCAGAAGTACTAGTTAGTAGCAGGGAAGCAGGTGGGTGCAGGACAGGGGCCAAATATATCATCATCCCAGCATGACACTGTGTATTGGAACCCAAAAAAACTCTAAAGTGCTGAGATAAAAATGTCATAGATGTCTTAAAAACGCTGAACAAGAGTGTGTAGCTTACAGTATAAATAATTCACTTAACAGGGATACCATCTAAAAGCCTGTGTTATCATGAATAAAGCACTAGGGTGTAGTGAGCAGCTCTGTCAACACAAAAAGGTGTAAGTGGTACTTAGGGTTTGCCATGAATTCATTTACCAGAACATTTAAAAGCAAATGAAGTGGAAGGTATCTCACAGTATCTGATTAGGGTTTCCTGCTACTCAAAAGTAGCAGTACTCTTTGTTTCCATTTACTAATGTTTTAAAAAGATCAAGCAGTTCAAAGACCTTTCCTCTTCTCAGATCAGTAAAATGGTAGATGGAGATCTGAGAAAGATGCCTGATCACGAATAGATTTTCTTATCACATTTACTTTGTTTTGGCTTTACATGGATTGATTCATATATATATATATATATATATATATATATATATATATATATATATATATATAAATGGATATATATATACATATAATATCCATCCATCCATCCATCCATTTTCTTGTCCGCTTACTCCCTAGTGCGGGGTCACGGGGGTGCTGGAGCCTATCCCAGCTGGCTACGGGCGAGAGGCGGGGTACACCCTGGACAGGGTGCGCCAGTCCATCGCAGGGCAACGGCACACACACACACACACACACACATATTATATATATATATATATATATATATATATATATATATATATATATATATATATCATATATATCTCTCTCTCTCTCTCTCTCTCTCTCTCTATCTCTCTATCTCTCTCTCTCTCTCTCTATCTCTGCTCTTGCTGTTTGCCTCAGTGCTCCTATATATCTCTCTATCTCTCTCTCTCTCTCTCTCTCTCTCTCTCTCTCTCTCTCTCTCTCTCTCTCTCTATTCTCTCTCTCTCTCTATCTTCTCTCCTCTCTCTATCTCCCCTCATAGGCATCTTCTTCTCAATGTTACCAGAAGGGGATGAGTCAAATGAGTGTGCTCTAGTGCCATCTGGTGGATGTACTGTGCAGCTGTTTCATTCCCCAGATATAGTTACAGTATTCCCAAATTGAAATTGGTGTCTGATCTCTTACTAGGACACTGATAATCACCACCCGAAATGTTTTTGAGCTTTTGCTGATTTGGAATAACACCTGTTTTGGACCTAAACACTTTATAAAGATTGCTTTCAAGACAGGATTCAATAAAGATTCCATAATGGAGACAGTGGCAGCTTCAGGTCTGTGCTGCTTTTATTAACATATGCTGTAGATCTATTGGGTTGTTTAAACGTATAGATAAATACACGTGCTTGTATGCAGCTATGACGTTGAGCTATCGAGGAATAACTTTTCCGGGACGCGCCCCTCCTATAACCCTCTTAAACCCGCCTACAAACTGTATCTGCACTCCGATTGGTCGTCGCGAATGTTCTCTTCCTAGAGCTACGTTACATAGAAAAGATTTATTGTGCAACGACTCTACCATTGAAATGTGATATTGCTGTTTGACTAACAGTGCTACTAAACTTTATTTTAGACTAAAAATTAGGCTTTAACATAAATTTGTAACATCACAAAGGTAAGATACATTCGATGTAAGACCGTAACATTTAGTAGAAGGAATTAATATAATATTTTCCTTTCTGGTCCAAAGGAAACAGACTTTTAGGTCGAAAAGATCAGGTGTAAAACCAAAACATCTGGTGGAGAACAGGTTAAGTTTTTCACACAATATACACAATATATTAGTACAAAATATAAATAGCTAGTTAATAGCTATTAATTCAGCTTGGTATTTAAAATGCCTTATTCAGTTTTACTTTTATTTTTTATTTAAGTACATTTTGCTTAGATTGACATTTTAAATATTTACAAGATACTTTAGATTGTTAAATTATTTCTTTGAAAGTGAAAGAATGAAAGCTATTATTATGAAAGTTTCTTATTGATGAACAATGTGATGCTCCATAAATTTGTTTAATTTGTTTAATGTTATTGTCGTTTCTTAATATATTGTAAAACATTTAGGTAATGTTTACTTCATTAACTATATGCTTTTTGTTTTCGTCGCTGTGACTGTAGCAGTCTTTTCTATGTAGTCTATTTCTATAGCGGAAGTAAAGGGCAGAGGTCAACGTCCCGCAGTAACCTGCTCGCGCATCATCACATCACCCCACTCTCTGCTGTTTAAGCGTCTGTTGAGGCTGTGTGACCTCATCATGATGTGATTTTTCATTATCACCCGCGGAGACTGAGATGCTCGATTCACGGAATTGATCTATCGACCTCTTGGACTCGACTTTGCCAGGATTACGTGTCGGTTCATCTCCGCCGGTGAGTTGTTGGTGCTCAGCCAGACGCCCTGCCTCCGATCGTGTAACCCGGCCGGTGCGCTCGGCGTCCACTCGTGCGTTGAGCTGCAGCCCACACACACTGTATTAGTGCTATTGGTGCGTTAGCTAGCTAACACCTGTAAGCTAATCATAATAACGGCGGTCAACCGCGCCGCACTTCTTCTTCGGGCGCCAGCTTTAGCATGACAGCTTCAACTTAAATGCAGTGGTCGCTGATAGTTTTGGTTGTTTGCTGGCTCACGCTGACTGTGTTCCTGCGAGCACTGTTCGGCTTGTTTTTCTGGTCCCGCAAGCAGCTATCGCTAGGTAAGGAGTGTCTCGCCTGATACTCAGCACCCCCCACCTCCCCCTCTACCTGACACCTGTTTAAAATGCTAGTAAATGCACGTGCAACGTTAGCAAGCTCACTGTGCAGGACATCACTGCTAACGTACAGTAGCTACTGGACGTTAAGTGTGTAAGTCCTGACAATAAAACCGCTTCTTGCGTCAATCTGTTCTTTACAGTTGTGGTTTTAACATTGTGGAGGTGTCTTCTGTTTGAATCAGTTCAAATAGCAGCAAAGTTCAAAGTGTGTGTCACGTGCATGCAGAGTTTCTAATATTTGATGTTTATTAATTTTTTATTGGGGACATATTTAATATTGGTCAAATATTGTGATTTAAATTCTGATATTTAACAGTTTTGTCAGATTATGATGTACTGATGTGTGAAGTGTTGCAATATCTGTGACATTATCAAGATTTTATGTAAGAAGCTTTTGCAATATAGCAAACAGGACCGGGAGTCAGACTGTACCCTGATATTTGGACTCTGTCACCTTTATAACCGTGGCCTCCTCTCTGCTGTGTGTCCTGTCAGTGTTCGCAGCCTGTTCATGCCATCCAGTCATGGCTCAACAGGACGGTGCTGCCAAGAAGAACCCAGCTGTCGCGGCGCTGCACTCTCACTTCATTGTGGGGTCGGTGTCGGAGGAGAACTCGGAGGACGAAATCCAAGGGAAGGCAGACATGCAGCTGGAGGAGAAGGAGCCGCGCTCTTTGTCCCCGTCCTCCGGCAGCTCGGACAGCACCTATGAGATGGGCTTCGATCACTTGGACAGCGCCGTGCTCAACCTACGGTTAGAATCTGAACATGTTTCCTTTGCATCTCACTTTAGTACCTGCTTCTCTTTTCATGGCGATGCGTTACTTTTGTTAGACCTGGAGCGAACTGTATTCTGCACACCTTCCTCAACCGCGGACTTCATTACGGAACATGCAAAAAATGTGGTTCCACTAGCAGAGCCCTGGTAAAGCGTTCCTCTGTGTCCCAGGTCTGAGGGTAGCCTGTGAAGTTGACACAGACGTATGCTAAAGAATGTTTGCTTTGGCAAATCTGGAAAATGCGCACACAGAAATTTTCATCTGAACGCACTAAGACTGTATTCAGTACTAACTAAACTTTATGTTTTAAGTTATTTTGTGGGCTCTTTGGAGCTCTCATACACAACCAGCTTATGAAAATGACACACATTTCCAGAAGAGTAGGTAACAACTAACTAACTAAGGCTAACTTCCTGCCTTTTCATTATGTTGGGTTAAATTTGTTCCTACACTGAATATTTGCTTTTTATAATATTGTCTTATCCATGTGGACTGTGGCATTTCTGGTTTAGGGTCATTAAGAGAGAGAGACAGGGAGAGAGAGAAAGGGAGAGATTAAACCAGAAATACAGGTTGGGGGTGTCGACTGTCTCCTCCAACTTAGTGATTGAAAAAGAAATCGAGATGTTTCACAGCTGTGTTAAATTCCAAGCTGTCGTCCCTTGGGAGCTTGCTGGCTTTACATCAACAACCCCTGTAGTGATGCAATAGTGCAGTATCAGACCACAAAAGCTAGCCAGCCAAATGAGACCAGGCACTGCCACACCTACCCAACATCCCTCCACCCCCACCTCAATGGGGTGGTGCTTGGATTTAGAGCTCTGTAAGTTCTGTCAGAGCCACTTGCCCCAGCATGCAAACGAATGGGTGGACGTATGCACAATACATATTCTCCTCCAGTAGCTAGAAGCACAGTTTTTATCCTAAACCATAGCTAATAACTTAACTAATAACTAGCTATAGTGACGCATGTAATGTTCCAGCTATTCTATTGTTATTTGTAAGAGTTGCATTACTTGCACAGTTAAAATGTGACTTTCTGAATTCAACAGGCCAAGCATGTCAGGGCTGCACCTAGTGAAGCAAGGCCGGGACCGTCGGCGTATGGATCAGCAGAGGGACTTCACTGTGGCTTCGCCAGCTGAATTTGTCACACGCTTTGGTGGCAACAAGATCATTGAGAAGGTCGTGATTTGTAAATATTAATGGCACTAGTCTGAAATGAGCTCATGCTACCATCTTTATAAAAAGATGTGTCATTTGATGAAGATGTGAGCAATTATTTGAATGTAAGTACTTTCAAAATGACATTGGTAGTTAATCACCTCCGCGTTTTGTTTGTTTTAGGTGCTTATTGCCAACAATGGCATTGCAGCAGTCAAATGCATGCGTTCCATCCGTCGCTGGGCCTATGAGATGTTTCGCAACGAAAGGGCCATCCGCTTCGTTGTCATGGTGACTCCAGAGGATCTGAAGGCGAATGCAGGTGAGCTCGAGCATGTTTCCACTCAATATGTAAAACATGTGAGTAGGTGCACCGGTCCTGCTGATAATAAGTTAGTGGTCTTCTTTGCCAATTCATTCAATACGTATGATTGTGCTTTCACAGAGTACATTAAAATGGCAGATCATTATGTGCCTGTGCCTGGAGGGACTAACAACAACAATTACGCCAATGTCGAGCTCATCTTGGACATTGCTAAACGCATCCCTGTTCAGGTACTAACAGAAACTTTTCATTTAGGATTCTCACTGAGATTTATAACTTGGTGCTGAATAGCAGTGTCGTCTGTGACTTTGTTTTCCTTACAGGCAGTGTGGGCTGGATGGGGTCATGCCTCAGAGAACCCCAAACTCCCAGAGCTGCTTCAGAAGAATGGCATTGCTTTCATGGGTAGGAAAACTTTCTTACTTTGCCTGCCACTTTAATGCATTTTTAAATTAATGCTTTCATTAAACCTTGTGCTGTATTGAAAATGTCTCATACTCCAACCTCAGGCCCCCCAAGTCAGGCAATGTGGGCTCTAGGGGACAAGATTGCCTCTTCAGTCGTGGCTCAGACAGCTGGTATTCCAACTCTGCCCTGGAGTGGAACAGGTATTTTGAAGATATATATACTGAAGGACTCTGAAGAATGTGTTGCATATGTCATACATCATACTGAATATACTCTTTGTCATTACCAGGCCTCACAGTAGAATGGACAGAGAACAGCCAAAAGAAGAAAGTCATCAGTGTTCCTCCTGATGTCTATGAGTGTGGCTGCATCCATGATGTAGAGGATGGTCTAAAAGTGAGTATGTTGTCTAATAGTTCATACTCACTAATAATTGTTGTTAATGCGTTGGTTTACTGTAAATACTAACCTATATCACTTACTAGGCTGCAGAAAAGATTGGCTACCCTGTAATGGTAAAGGCTTCAGAGGGAGGTGGCGGAAAAGGAATCCGTAAGGTCAATTGTGCTGATGACTTCCCAAACCTCTTCAGACAGGTAGGTGGCCAACTGGCTTTTAAAGCATCATGTGGTGAAGTTCACTTCTTGATTACAATTTTCCGTGCCTTTGGTTGTCCAGGTTCAGGCAGAGGTTCCCGGATCGCCTATTTTCATCATGCAGCTGGCCAAGCATGCCCGCCACCTGGAGGTCCAGATCTTGGCTGATCAGTATGGCAATGCCATTTCCCTGTTTGGCAGAGACTGTTCCGTCCAAAGACGCCACCAGAAGATCATAGAGGAAGCTCCTGCTACCATTGCCACCTCTGATGTGTTTGAGAATATGGAACGGGTACAAATGTTTAGTAATGAAGATCTTAAGCCAACATAATTTAGTAATTGAACCTGGAGAAATGAGGCTTGATATGAGCAGAGTTGTTTTTTTTCTTCAGTGTGCAGTGAAGCTGGCTAAGATGGTGGGTTATGTCAGTGCAGGTACAGTTGAGTACCTGTACAGTCAGGACAGCAGCTTCTACTTCCTGGAACTCAACCCTCGCCTGCAAGTGGAGCACCCCTGCACTGAGATGGTGGCCGACGTCAACTTGCCTGCTGCCCAAATGCAGGTCAGTCTCACTCACTCACTCACACACACACACGTGCTGCCAGAAGCGTTGCAGCACATGCAGCACGATACAGCGGAGTCCACTGTCCAGTAGCAGACAAAATCAGCATGCTTCACCGCCTTCACTGTTCTGGGCTAGTCGGGCCCCCGGTCTCCATGGCGACCTGCTGCGGAAAAAGGAGGCGATATGCAAAAGCGCTGTAGTACATCTAGGTGGTTATAGCAGTACTGGATCACGTGATCTGTTCTGCAGCATTTAGGATTGTGTGTGTATGTATATAGGTCAGTGGCAGTCAAGCTGAAGGGGATGTGTTATTGGGAAAGCTGACTGTGCTGCTGTCGTAGTACAGTAGCACACTGTTACAGTGGGCAACAATAAAACTGCCTGTTCAAAAACAAAATGTTTTTTGGTTCACCAATCATTCATATGCTCCTCCTATTCCTTGTAGTTCTTGGTAATTTAGTTAATAATTAATTAATAACTGATACTTCTACCTGGTTTCAGATTGCTATGGGTATTCCCCTTCACCGGATCAAGGATATCAGGATGCTTTACGGGGTCCAACCTTGGGGTGACTCTCCCATTGATTTTGAAGGTCTTTCCACAGCCCCCTCCCCACGAGGCCATGTCATTGCAGCGCGTATCACCAGCGAAAATCCAGATGAGGTACTCCTCTACCAGTCTGATTTTGTTTTCCTGTGCTTTTGATTATTTTTAATAATATTTTTTTGGTAAATCTGTTGTACCATAATTAAAGGAGCTATCTTCAATAATAATGATTTTAGGTGTTAACCTTACTTGTCACGGTATCTGCTTCGGTTTGCTTCAGCTCTTGTAAAGGTGAAATGTCTGGTCTCTTTTGTGATTGCAGGGTTTCAAGCCAAGTTCTGGAACTGTGCAAGAGCTGAATTTCCGCAGCAATAAGAACGTATGGGGCTACTTCAGTGTTGCAGCAGCTGGAGGGCTTCACGAGTTTGCAGACTCTCAGTTTGGACACTGCTTTTCTTGGGGAGAGAATCGTGAAGAAGCCATCTCGTGAGTACCCAAAATGTAGATTTGCACAACATTTTCTTTTTCAGATCTTCATAAGAAATCTATAATTCATAAATAATTGGTTGATTTAGAAACATGGTGGTAGCTCTAAAGGAGCTGTCCATCAGGGGGGACTTCAGGACCACAGTGGAATACCTCATTAAGCTACTGGAGACTGAGAGCTTTCAGCACAATAGCATTGACACAGGCTGGCTGGACAGGCTTATCTCTGAGAAAATGCAGGTATGCAGAGTATGTTGTAGCTCTGGTCAGTGCGTGCTCTTGTTTGGCATACTGATCTATATTATGTCACCTTCATACATTCAGTTGTTGAGTTCCTTCTGACTTTGTGTGTAAATCTTGTAATGCAAAATGTTATGTGCAGGCAGAGCGTCCCGACACCATGCTGGGAATTGTGAGTGGGGCTCTTCATGTGGCAGATGTCAATCTGAGGAACAGCGTTTCCAACTTCCTGCATTCTCTGGAAAGGTAATAAACGTTTCATATGTGCTATTATAGCCTATTTATAGCAGGATTTATTCAGAAAGGCCGTTTTTGAACACAAGATGCTCTTGACTCTCTGATCAGGGGACAGGTTCTTCCAGCACACACGTTACTCAACACTGTGGATGTGGAGTTGATCTATGAAGCTACGAAGTACGTCCTGACTGTGACACGTCAGTCTCCCAACTCCTACGTGGTCATTATGAACAATTCATATGCTGAGGTGGACGTCCATCGACTGAGTGATGGAGGTCTTTTGCTGTCCTATGATGGCAGCAGCTGCACCACCTACATGAAGGAAGAGGTGGACAGGTAGTATGACATTATCATTACAAATAGCTGCAGCAGCACCACAGAACAAGTTGAAATGATAAAAAAAAAAATCTATATTATTTTTTTCTACAGGTACCGTATTACAATTGGAAACAAGACTTGTGTTTTTGAAAAGGAGAATGATCCTTCGCTGCTGCGATCCCCGTCAGCAGGAAAACTCATTCAGTACACAGTCGAAGATGGTGGACACGTGTTTGCTGGCCAGTGCTACGCTGAGATAGAGGTAGAGCATGTTCTTACCTCAAAGAGGTGCATTACATGGACTGTATGGATCAAAACTATTCTATTAAATTCCAGGTGATGAAGATGGTGATGACCCTTACTGCTGCAGAGTCCGGTTGTATTCATTATGTGAAGCGGGCTGGAGCAGCACTGGAGCAGGGCTGCGTTATCGCAAAACTGCAGCTGGATGACCCGAGCAGAGTACAACAGGTACCACTACATAATCCATACAGATGATTGCAGTTTGGGTAACATAAGTCAAACCACCAAAGAGGCTGCCAGCAAGTAGTTGTCTGTATTTTTGGCTATAGAATAGTTTGTGGAAGACAAAGGCATTATTGTGAGCTTGTTGTCTGTCCTCTAGGCAGAGCTGTACACAGGGGCCCTGCCTTCTGTCCAGGCAGTAGCTCTGCGAGGTGAGAAGCTGCACAGAGTCTTCCATAACACACTGGATCACCTTGTTCACATAATGAATGGCTACTGTCTCCCCGAGCCCTTCTTCAGCAGCAAGGTAAGAATCCATCAGCACATAGGTGCACACTGGTGCCAGCGGTTCAATTTTGAGTTTGTTCCTTGTATCTTCCTTTTTGGTTTTTCTCAGTTAAAAGAGTGGGTTGAAAGGCTGATGAAAACCATGCGTGATCCCTCTTTGCCACTGCTGGAACTCCAAGAAATTATGACCAGCGTGTCGGGTCGCATCCCCCCCGCTGTGGAGAAGGCCATAAAGAAGGAGATGGCTCAGTATGCTAGCAACATCACCTCTGTGCTCTGCCAGTTCCCCAGCCAGCAGGTGCGCCAGAACACAACCTACTCAATACACACACCTGTGAACTACCGCACTCTGTTTTTTTTCTTTGCTTATCTTGCAGAAAACAGATTGGTTATGTATGAATACTAAATCTTGCACATTTCCACCACTGGTGTATTAGATGAATCTGTTGTTTGGAATGGTTTTATATTTCAGCCCTAGTTTCCAGCACTGCTCATGACAGCAAGACAAATGCTTGGCTTCTTGCGCAGTTGCTTGTGCAAACAGTGTTATCAAAGCAAAGGCCAGTCTCGTATCTAAGTAAAAGGTTAAGAAAGACACAAGTACAGTGTCCATGTCTCTTTGTGTATGTAGTTGTGTTTAAGAAAGAGGGGAAATTATGACATAGACCCTGATGGTCTTGTTCGCGACAATCAGAAAAAGGTAAAAACTACTGTTACTCTCTAATGACAAATTTCATACCCAATTTCTGTTGTAGCAAAAGCTAAACCAGCAATCGTTGTTCAACTGGGATTAAATTCTTGTGTCTCCATCAGTTCCTGGGTGGGATTAAATTATTATATTAGTTCATCTCTTTTGTCTCCAGATTGCGAACATCCTGGACAGCCATGCTGCTACTCTAAACAAGAAATCGGAAAGAGAAGTGTTCTTCATGAACACACAGAGTATTGTCCAGCTGGTGCAGAAGTGAGTTTAGTCTATATTAGACCCCAGTCATTGAAGGTGCACAGTTAGATTAATCCAGTGCTGCTGTCTTCTTTGTGTATGAACACACTGTTTTGTCTCCCACAGGTATCGCAGTGGCATTCGAGGTCATATGAAGGCTGTAGTAATGGATCTGCTCAGGCAGTACCTTAAAGTAGAAATTCAGTTTCAGAATGGTAAGGACAACATGCCTTAATACTGTTTTAGGGGTGTGAGGTCATTTGATATGTAGTTTCACCTTTGCTCTAAAATTGTAGACATGCAGTTACAGGTGTGATCCACTAGGGGGTGCACCTTTAAAATAATAACCTCATAGCATGTGTCTGCAGTGCAGCTCTTAAAATACATGCTTCCTTGTTCACAGGACATTATGACAAGTGTGTGTTTGCACTGCGTGAGGAAAACAAAGGAGACTTGACCAATGTGCTCCACTACATTTTTTCCCACGCCCAAGTCACCAAGAAGAACCTGCTTGTTACCATGCTCATTGTAGGTGGCATGGAGCGCGTATCATGAACAGGCATATCTGTTCACATCATTTATCAACACATGTGCGTGAGTGTGTTTATTGTCGCTGTCTTTTTTTTTTGTCTAGGACCAACTGTGTGGCCGTGATCCCACGCTCACTGATGAACTGATGACCATCTTGACCGAGCTCACTCAGCTCAGCAAGACAACCAACGCCAAGGTGGCACTGCGCGCTCGGCAGGTCAGATGTTTACTACTTACTATCTATGTATTACTCTCGTATACAGTAAAAACACATTGGGGATTAGTGTCTCACCCTAGACCACTCTGTAGAGCATTTTTAGACTTTCACCACCAGATGTCACTGGCTATTCACAGCAGAAAGTGAAGCCACAATAGTATTTATTGAGCGTAAAACATTATTATTAGAGACAGGGATGGAACTTAACGTGTCAGAAATAGTTGACCTTTTACACTGATTTTCTGGTAGGTGTTGATAGCTTCCCATCTTCCCTCCTATGAGCTTCGACACAACCAGGTGGAATCCATCTTCCTGTCAGCTATTGACATGTATGGACACCAGTTCTGCATTGAAAACCTGCAGGTAAGAAGAAAAAGACTTGAGCAATAGGCATTACTTTAGATACTTCTCTGAATAATTCTAATATATTTTTTTTTTAATTTTATTTTTAGAAACTGATCCTTTCAGAAACATCAATTTTTGATGTTCTGCCCAACTTCTTCTATCACAGTAATCAGGTAGTCAGGATGGCTGCACTTGAGGTAAGAGGAATAATGAGCTCTGTTTCCAACTTGCTTTGTGCCAGTCAGTTCTGTGGGGCTGTGCATATGTAACACATTTTCTGTGCTTTGATCCCTCTTGACTAGGTGTACGTCCGCAGAGCGTACATCGCCTATGAGCTCAACAGTGTTCAGCATCGACAGCTAAGAGACAACACATGCGTAGTTGAGTTCCAGTTCATGCTTCCCACCTCGCATCCAAACAGGTACCACGCATGTAAAACGAGTTCACCTGCTGCTCCCCCATCGAACAGCACTTTAGTCACAGGAATCAGTAGAATTTTCAGTCATCGTGAGAGGAAACCACAATGTTCACTGTGTGTGTGTGTGTGTCTGTGTGTGTGTCTGTGTGTGTGTCTGTGTGTGTGTCTGTGTGTGTGTCTGTGTGTGTGTCTGTGTGTCTGTGTGTCTGTGTGTCTGTGTGTCTGTGTGTCTGTGTGTCTGTGTGTCTGTGTGTGTGTACATCACTACCTACTTCCTCTAGGTTGGTTGTTTTTAGATGTTTGTGTTATAGGTGGAGATGTGCTGTATTTGGACACCATTGTCTAAAAATCTACAGTATTCATCCTTTAGTCACATTAACGTCCTTCATTTGTGTGGCCATTGCCTGCCATCACATGTGAAAAATAGGGTACTGTGTGAGCACCATTAGCAGCAGAGCTCCTGGCCCCAACAGTGTCATGTCAGTATATCTTCCTTTTTAAGTACTGCCGAAACAAATCCACTAAGACCTGAGAAACAACAGACAAATGGGATTTGTGCCGTACATGCTCAGCCTTTAAATCAACCCATCGTACGTACGGTGGCATTTCTGTCTCACTTGTTCTGCGTAATTACCTGAGTGCCTGTGTGATTGTGTGGGCATTTGTATTTGCTTGTTGTTGCTTTGCATGCGTGTTGTTTTTTAATTGTAGAAGTTATATGAATGCTTTCACACACTCGTGTTGTTGCATGCGACCTGATCAACCTTAATACGTGGCTGATTACTGAGAGCTGAAGGCAGCATGATAGCATGACGCGATCCCCTCTCTGGCTTTGTTCAGAGTTCACCTCAGAACAAGGAGGCCTTGGGATCTGATGCATGTTGTGAAGGGAACAGTCAGAGAGTGAAATGTGTGTAAATTCCCAGAAAGATCATTTTAGTTTACTATGTTCTCTATTTGTTCCCATGCATTGCATTCATTTACTGTAAATCTTAAGACATTTAAAATGTGATATCTTCACACATTGTTGCACTTTGACTGTGCTCCTCTTCTGACGCCTGCGACTAACCATTTAGTAATCAATGTTGTTTGATTGCAGAGGGAACATCCCCACACTAAACAGGTACTGTAAACATTCTTTCTATTGCCTAGACTACTAGTGATCGCATCTAGTTGCGCATGGTCAAAATAACTCTTTTTCAAATAATCTCGTGATTAAGTCAACAAATAGTTTTTCAATGCATCAGTTTGGTTATTTGTAGCTGATTTGGCAGCAGAACCTCGTGTGATAAACAGAGCGTTTCTTGATTTGACTGACCACAGCATGGCCTCTGGTGTTCAACCTCTGTCACACAGTTCGTGTCTGTGTGTTACAAGCTGTATATGTGCATTTGTGCTTCATTATTGTGGAAATTTCAAATGTCTGGAGACAGAAAGTGGTGTGAGACATTTAATACTAAATAAATATTTGAAACAACTGACTGTCCTGCCAGGAGAATGTCTGCTCCGTTCCTGGACATAATAAAAGCAGCGGGGACTAAATTACAGACAACTAAGGACCTTAAAGCACAGGATAATAAATCTAAGGATGATAACGCTGAGAAGAAAAGTTCCTCTGTTTTGGAATCTGTGGACAGGTTTGATACACAACCTCTTGAGTATTTTTTTTTTTTTTTAGGTTTAGCATCTGGCAGGATTAATTCCAACCCATAAACTAACGACCGAAAAAACCAAAGCAATATTTAGGGGGTATTTCTGGTGACTTCGGGTTTCCTTGATCCTGGACAATCAAATAGGTTTTTTGTTTTAATTTGACTAACGTTCTGTCAAATCTATGGATGTGACGCAACTTTTTGATTTGTTTTTCCCTCAATTCATTTCTATTCCAAAAAACCCTGCATTTAAAATGTGAACCGTTTTATAAATAAATCTGCAGTATTATAGACCAGCTTTTCAAATTGAGCTCTAAAGCTCAGAAATCATGTGAGTAGATGTGAGTTAGTGTTGTTTTTATGAAGCTGTAGCTTCCTATTCTAAATTGCTCCATCCACACCACAGGATGTCGTTCTCCTCCAACCTGAACCACTACGGCATGGTTCACATGGCCAGCGTGAGCGATGTTCTGCTGGATACAACTTTCACACCGCCTTGTCAACGCATGGGAGCCATGGTCTCCTTCCGCTCTTACCAGGAGTTCACCAGGTTTGCACTGTCATAAAATAGCGTTCTTTTTGCATATGTGTTGTTAATGAGTGAGAATAATATCACAAATGTCTTTAAGTGACATGAAGATTTTCTCTGTCACAGGAATATAACAGATGTGCTGAGCTGCTTCTCTGACTCTCCCCCATCGAGTCCAAGCTTCCCAGAGGGAGGGAATCCAGTTCTGTACGGTGAAGAGGAGAACAAGGTGATGACAAACTTCTCATAGTCACAGTTCCGTCATCGACCTGCGAGACCGTGGGCCTCTGAATGAAATATGTATCTGCCGTGTAATCCAGAGTGCCCAGGATGAGCCCATCCATATACTGAATGTGGCTATAAAGACAGACAGTGACACTGATGACGACGGACTGGCAGCCATGTTCCGGGATTTCACTCAGTCAAAGGTGGGAGCTGTTGTGTGTCTAGCTTACAGCAGATTGACTTGCAGAGTTTGGCCCTTCCTGACATTCATGCCTTGTTATTGTTGTAGAAATCTCTGCTGTTTGAACATGGCGTTCGAAGACTCACTTTCCTTGTGGCGCAGAAGGTGAGAGTGCCGATCCTGTTTCTTTCTTTTTTTTTTTTTTAACTGAGTCAACCTGCCTTCACGTTTTCCTGCTGTGCATGTTACCAGTTCTGAATAGCATGTATCACAATGTTACAAAGAATCGTCCTGCATCTTCCTGTTAGTAATTACTAATACTTGATTGATTGAAATTAAGTGCTTTGAAATGTGCCTTATGTTCCTCTTTGTGTCTCTATTTTTTTCCTGCATGCGTTGCTTTTGCTACATTTATCATGACAGGATTTCAGGAAGCAAATCAACTGTGAGGTGGACCAAAGGTTTCATGTAAGTAGAGGACATGTATTATTGCATTTGGGGGAAATGCAAAAACAACGTAAGCAACAAAATATAACTATACAATTCTAAGAAGGTAAATTGATTAGATGGAAAAACCTCTAACATGCATTTATCAGTTTTATCCAGCAGAACCTGTTAGATCTTAGTTTTACAAATCATCCATAAGAACCTCCAGCTGCTCAATTTCCAGGCAAAGCCCGCGTTGAAGCAGTGATAATAGAAACCTAATCCATCGTTGTTCTGAATCATTAAAGGTTTAGATTACAGTCTTGTGATATGTCATTAAAGCCCCAGCAATGTGGACTTGTTGCATAGATTTGCAGTCGCACAGTTACGAAAATTGAGCAGCCTATGACCCTCCAATCATGGCAGGTTCCTGATATTACCTGACTTTAAAACACTGTGTTTAACATTTTGGGTTTTTCCAAATATAAACAGAACTGAACTGAAATTCAAATAATAGCAACACTGACGTAGACGTGGGGCAGGATTAGAGGTTGTTCTACTCTTGCCTCTGCTGTCACTTTGACAATAGGCTCTGATTTTTCTTTTGATGGCACCATAGACTTTGATGAGAGCCAATCATGTGGACTGATGTCATCATTAGTTGGCTCTTGTTACATCAAGTGGTTTCTCAGTCGCCCTCACCATTGTGTACGATAACGCTAAATCACAGTGTCAAATCATGGTTTGGGAGGTTTCCAATGTCTGCACCGCTGCACTTCTCTCATTACCATAGAGGCTGCGAGTTGATGAGAGCGTCTCCAATCGGTCTGGCATTGTTTTGGCAAGTGGGGCACTTCATCTGATAATGTCAAACAGGACTAGCAGGCATTATTTAGAGGATCAAATGTCTGTGGAGAAAGGGAAATGTATTATTCATTAGCATAGTGAGTGGTGATTTATATATGTAGTCTATTGTGCGAGTTTGCTCACTGAATACGCGGTGATTCTTGGACTGAAGGAAAATAGGGTCCACTGCATGAAGAGCTGGGTCCAGATCACTGCTTAATACTCTGTATTTACCAGTGTAGCAATTTAAACCAAACCCACAGTGGCTTATTTCCACCTGCTGTGATTTGGTTTATCCCTGGTGCATGTCGACTGATTTTGTGTTCTCAACGCTGAATGACTATGTTTCCAGCCAGATTTCTTGTTTAAGACACACTGTTGATTTGTTTTTTCTGTCGTCTGTGTGTCGTCCTCTGTTTTCGTCTCGCTGTCTCCACACAGAGAGAGTTCCCGAAATTTTTCACATTCCGCGCCAGGGACAAGGTGGGTGCTTGTATTACACACCGTGCCTCAGTCGATCTCTTATGTATCAGATAATTGTGACACTGAAAATAAAATAAACCCTGAAAATTACACGATACAATTGAATAATTTTCCCTGTGGTTGGGGAGCCAGATGAAGCCATGTTATGATTAGAAGAAACTTTTCACCCCCTTTTCACTCTATCACAATCAGTGATGTGTCTTTCTCTCCGTTACCCCTGATAGTTTCACTACAATGACACCACCAAAACTCATTAAAGTAATGAACTCTTTAATTATGTCTCCCATTTAAGAGAAATGACACCCATTAGCGGCTTTCTGAGATTGAGATTGCCAATGATTTCATTTACTTAATACAGTGTGTGGCTCACAGGCATCGTTTTACTCTTATATCAACTGAGTGCTCCTGAAATTGCCAATTTGAACTGCTTCCGTTAATGAAAAAGATGATGGCGGAGAAGCCGAACTTGAGAGGGAAAAAGTTCCTCAGCCAAGTCTGTAGAAGAGCCCTTTGAAAATGTCATATCGTTGGATTCCTGTCTGAACGTGTCCTCTGTGCGTCTCAACAGTTCGAGGAGGACAGGATCTATCGCCATTTGGAGCCAGCGCTCGCTTTCCAGTTGGAGCTCAACCGCATGCGCAATTTTGCCCTAACCGCCATCCCATGCGCCAACCACAAGATGCACCTGTACCTGGGTGCAGCTCGCGTGGAAGTGGGCACCGAGGTCACGGACTACCGCTTCTTTGTACGAGCCATCATCCGCCACTCTGACCTGGTCACAAAGGTAGGAGATAAGAGAACTCTGCATTCTCAGTTTTATATATAAATATGTATGTGGGAATTTTGTTTACTGAGCAATACTTTGCTGTCGCTCACTAGGAGGCCTCTTTCGAGTACCTTCACAATGAGGCTGAGCGCTTGCTGCTGGAAGCCATGGATGAGTTGGAGGTGGCTTTCAACAACACAACTGTCCGAACTGACTGCAACCACATCTTCCTCAACTTTGTTCCCACCGTCATCATGGACCCATCAAAGGTTTCTATAACGGCCTCTGACAAGCATGTGTCTGATCACGGCTCATATTCCACCGTCATTGCCTGTTTTTCTTCCTCTATAAATTATAGATTGAAGAGTCTGTGCGCTCAATGGTCATGCGTTATGGCAGCCGCCTGTGGAAGCTGCGGGTTCTGCAGGCTGAACTGAAAATCAACATCCGCTTGACTCCAACAGGAAAGCAGATCCCCATCCGCCTATTTCTCACTAATGAATCAGGCTACTACCTGGACATCAGCTTATACAAGGAGGTCACAGATTCCCGAACGGGACAGGTGGGGCCTAAAGATCGACAGGTGCGGCACTTCATATTTGTACATCTCCCACCTCATCTGCTTTTAATCCAGTAGCAGGCAAAGGGCTTTAGCACTATCTCTGAAACCTCAGCTGCACCTTAGCAGGCTCAATTGGAAAACTAAGGATTGTGATTTCAATTGAATAGGAATAAAAAAACTCTAGGGTTAGGATTTGCTGTGTTAAAGCACTGATCCAGTGTGGTGTCATGGCCTTTTACCCAGTGGACATTTATTTCAGTAATGTGTTTTTGACAGCTGATCAGGTAAGTTGAACTTCATCCATCTGGCCAGCCATCCCTCTAGCCATCATCATTACCACTTCTCATTCAACAGTAATTGAATGCTGAATAAGTAATGGACCTGGACACATTTATATGTATCAATCAAGTAAAAATGCACAATTATTTTTTTATTTGCTTGATGATGAATTTAATTGTATCATATTAAATATTTCAACATTTCCCATATAAGAATTTAGAGCTGATTAGAAATTTGACTTTCCTCCACTTCCTCTTTGAACCTTCTGAGGAAATTTTGAAAACCTAGAAACAGTAGCAAAGAAGATAAAGACCCGCTAAACAATAGTGGTTTTTTTAGGATTTTGTAGGATTTCAGCTTGTCGCTTTGATGCGTTGGTTTATTCCATGATCTGCATTTCAAATCATCATCATCCTGCTCTAAACCGTAATTTCTACCATACCTGGAAGGTTGTCAAAGATGTTGGTTTATATCAGTCAGTTGACTCCAGTTTCTCTTTCTTTAGATCATGTTCCAAGCATATGGAGACAAGCAGGGTCCGTTGCATGGCATGCTCATCAACACTCCTTATGTCACAAAGGACCTGCTGCAGTCCAAGCGCTTCCAGGCGCAGTCTCTGGGCACCACCTACGTCTACGACTTTCCAGAAATGTTCAGACAGGTACAATGAAAGCAAATGACTTCTTGGGCAGTGTCCATTTAGAAAGATTTCAGTCTGACTAGTTCATATTATTTACTTTCTTAGGCTCTGAAGAAGCTTTGGCACTCATGCCAAACTTATGCCCACTTACCCAAGTGCCCTCTTCCTTCTGAGCTACTCACCTTCACTGAGCTGGTTCTTGATGCACAGGGGCAGCTGGTACAGATGAACCGACTGCCAGGGGGAAACGAGGTTAGTTTCACACATACAGTAAGTACAGACAGACCCTAAAAATGAAATCAGGAAAAATGGTACAATTTATTGCAGCCCTTACTCTTCTACAAATAGTGCAGTTTCCTTTTCACTCTGTAGGTGTCTCTGTGTTTCTTTGGCAGTGTTATTGAGTGCCCAGTAAATATGTTATTGTATTGCACAGCTAAATGCATCATTATAAGTGCACAGTGAAATAATGTCTCATATTATTTATACCAGATATAAAATGCTTTGATCTGTGTTGGTTTTAGAGCATGACAAATAAAATATCTCTCACATGATCCTGCTACAGTTGCAGCACATTAATGGTGCAGTATTTACTTATGTAAGCTCTCTGTCTGGACTCTCCAGATTGGTATGGTGGCATGGAGGATGACACTGCGAACCCCAGAGTATCCAGCTGGACGCGAGATCATTGTCATAAGTAATGACATCACCCACAAAATCGGCTCGTTCGGGCCCCAGGAGGACGTGCTGTTCCAGCGAGCCTCAGAGATGGCAAGAGAGAGTGGAATCCCTCGAATATACATAGCGGCGAACAGCGGCGCCCGCATCGGCCTGGCAGAGGAGATCAGGCACATGTTCCATGTGGCCTGGCAGGATCCAGCAGACCCCTATAAGGTCAGCCAGGTCTCAGGTCTCTACTTTGCTGTTACATTTTATCCTTTTGTTTGTATCCAGTTTGTTGTTTGTTTCAAATGATGCCGGATATATTTTCTCTGATGTGCACATTCTGTTTAGAGTTAACATGTCTTGCCTTATAAAACATATATTTAATTTAATAATGTACTCCTGCAGGGCTTCAAGTATCTCTACCTCACGCCTCAGGATTACAAGAAGGTTTCGGCTCTGAACTCTGTGCATTGCGAACATGTGGAGGATGAGGGAGAATCTCGGTGCGTTGTTCTCATTACATTTTAATATACTTGTGCTTCACCAACTTGCAAAAGATTTTTTCAAGTACCTGTGTTGGCGATGGAAGGGAAAACCATTTGAGGATGACTGACTTTGTGTTGTCATGTAGGTACAAGATCACTGATATCATTGGAAAAGATGAAGGGCTGGGTGTGGAGAATCTGAGGGGTTCTGGGATGATAGCTGGAGAGTCGTCTTTGGCCTATGAGGAAATCATCACCATGAACCTGGTGAGAGATGACGTTGTAATGCCAGGAACAAAGACTTTCTATTTACAAATTGTGGATTTTCTTTAATGATAATCGTTAATAGAATTTAATTAGAGCCTTAACATGATTGGTTGTCTGATAGGTCACATGTCGAGCCATAGGAATTGGGGCCTATCTGGTGAGACTTGGACAAAGAACCATTCAAGTGGACAACTCGCATATCATCCTTACTGGGGCTGGAGCACTCAACAAGGTATTGTATTTTTTTTTCCATTGGTACAAGCATTATAATGAACTTTTATATCAATATATGGGTAGCAAATGAGTTGTACTGTATTTGAATCCACACAATAGTATATGTATTTGTATTTAAATGAGGAATCAACTAAATAGTCATCACTTGGCTGATAAACCTTAATAAAGAAAAGACAAAAGACTGCAGTTTGTGTTGATACATCAAAGAATAGGAATTTAAAATATAGATATAGAGTTTTGCTGTTCGTTCCTACTCAGAAGTCAGACCTCCTCCTGCCTCCCCCTGTTCTACTTGGATTCCCCTTCCGATCCAAGCCACAGGGCCGCCTGCCACTCATGGCGGAATAATCGAAAGCGAACCACAAAGTTGCATTTGCATAGAAATAGAGTGACATGCCAGGGGCTGCAGCGCAGGACACCCATATCATTTGTTTTTAATCAAAACGAGAAGTTTTGCTGAGGCAGATTGTTTTTTTTGCACGCAATTTATGGCGATGCGCGGATGCGTGTGTGTGTGAGTGCATGCTCCACTACCTCCTCTTGTCTGTTCCATGCTCTGCCCTTGTCAGTGCATTTAGATGACTCCATTTCAAATTAAATGACAGATTGCAACATGACAAATCATGTAAATGGCCCAATGATGGCATACCTATTTGCTGGAAGCACAATTGTCTTTTAAATGACTCTATTGTGTCTGCGTTGTGTACTGTAGCTTATTTATTGCAACACGTCTCATTGTTTGCTTACAGTTTTTGTGTTGAGTTTAAAATATGAATACTTCACTGGTGACACTAACAAGAGACGTGTTTTTGGTCCGTCTACTCGGTATTAACGGAAACTTATTAGAGAGCAGGAGGCTCCCACCCAGAGAACATCATTTCATTACCTGCTGGAAAGCTCTCATTACTTCATGGGGACTGGGTAGTAACTATGAGAGTAAATACCCCAGTGAGCTGTTACATTCAGTTGGCCCGTTGTTTTCTTCCTCCAAGTCATCTCCCTCTGTTCCTCCTCCTGTATCCCCTTCTCTTCTCCCTGCTGTGGAATCTTAATGAAGTCAGCGATGGCCGGAGGCACAGGGGTTTTGTGTATGTCAAGGTGACTGCAATGTTTCTTGGGGCCGTGGGCTTTCCTGACAGCTTTAGGAGAGTGCCCTAGATTTGTAGCCAGATACATAACCATTAATGGTAATAAAGAAAGTAAATGATGGCTGAAAAGGTGAGAGCTGAGGGTATGGATTGAGCTTCTCTCTGATTTTTATGGATCCATGTCAGCGCCCTGCCACCTGTTTTAAGCTGCTTGTGAAAATAGGGAGGGCTTGGAATGAGATTTTATGGCTTCAGGTTGGCACCGGGGCAGTTTCAAGGGCAAGTTGGTTCCATCCTACCTTTATTCAAACCTCTATTAGCCCTGATCCAATTGTGAAGGATTTAGAGGAATTTCAAAAGGGGATAATTTGATTCTTGTCGTCTGATAGACCCCTGGTAAGTGGCATATGCTAAGATTTCTGCCTGTTAATCACTCATGGCGTTGACATGGCAGTGGGTAATCACAGTGTAATGCAGAATCCCCGCTGTTACCTCTCCACAACGCTATAATAAAACCTCATGACACCTCCTGTAGTCAACCAAGGTTGCACAACATGAACAGTGGATTAACTTCAAGTTAAATGTCAGCTAGTCTGAGGCACTGAGACAGTCTTAAACATCCAAATTCCCTTTGTCTTTTTCCAGGTTCTGGGCCGTGAGGTGTACACATCCAACAACCAACTCGGTGGAATTCAAATTATGCACAACAACGGTGTGACCCACTGCACAGTCAGCGACGATTTTGAGGGAGTTTTCACTCTTCTGCAGTGGCTAGCCTACATGCCCAAGGTAATTTGACTTAGTGCGAACACGTTATCCCTGTTTTCAACGCTGTGTTTCTGTAAAATAAACACATTCTCCCCTTTCAGTGTAAATTTAGTCCAGTGCCCATCCTCGCGGCCAAAGATCCCATAGATCGGCTTGTGGAGTTTGTTCCCACCAAGGCTCCGTATGACCCTCGCTGGATGCTAGCAGGACGTCCTAGCCAAAGTGAGCGGCTCTGCTTTTAACTTCATTAATTCTTAAGACCTTCACTTTAATAACAATTATATCTTAAAGAAATAGGTGGCATAGTCTTATAAAATATCTTTGCTGTAATGACAGTGATTTATATTTTGCTTTTGCTTCTTGTAACCATTTTAACCCAAACTGCCTTATCAGCAATTTCAGAACCACAGTGTGTTATTTAGTGTAAACATAAAACTTCATCATTTGTGTTTTCCTTTTTGGTTAAAGGTTAAAGTAATTAATTACCAAAAGGAGACCGTTATATAACTAAGAGAGAAGTGGTGAACATCATACTGCTACAGGCAAAATCAAGATGGCATCAGAATGGGTGCAGTGTGTTAATGCGCTACAGGTCAGAACTGAGCAGGTTCCACATCAGTGTAATTACAGCAAAGGGATTGGGGGACAGTGTGAGAACGCAGTCATTGCATCTGCTAGCGATGAGTGGCGAGGATTAATTGAATGGTAACCTCAGCGGCTGGGCATGTTTCTCAGAGTGTGCAGGCAGAAAAAGAGCTGAGCAAGCCTCCTCATACAGTCATCCATCATCACGCTGCCAGGATTACAGATTTTTCCTGAAAGAAATATCCAAAGAACTGTAGGAATACATGTGGAAGAAAGTCAAAAATGGTTCTTTAAAGAATGGGAGAAGAATATTTTCAGTTTGATTCACAGACAGCAAAAATTAACTGCTGTACTGTAAAAAAAATAAACATTCTCTTCTCTGTCACACTGCTTTCTGTATTTAAAGCTCCAAAGGGTTCCTGGCAGAGTGGGTTCTTTGACCACGGTTCCTTCATGGAGATCATGCAGCCATGGGCTCAGAGTGTGGTGGTAGGCAGAGCCAGGCAAGTATCCTGATAAGTGACTAGACCCAGAGACACTAAAGATAATTATTTTGTCGTTATAAAACGCAGGACATTTTGTAGATATCAGTGCTGAAGGGACTGTGTCTTCACAGACTGGGTGGAATACCTACAGGAGTGGTTGCTGTGGAAACCAGGTCAGTAGAGCTGTCAATCCCAGCCGATCCAGCCAACTTGGACTCGGAGGCTAAGGTAAGCGGTCCATAAGTGTATGTACTGTACTCGGACTAAAAAATCTCACGTGCTGATGCTGATTCTCTGATTTGTATATGTAGATCATCCAGCAGGCAGGACAGGTGTGGTTCCCAGATTCTGCTTTCAAAACCGCTCAGGCCATAAAGGACCTGAACCGTGAAGGTTTACCTCTCATCGTGTTTTCCAACTGGAGAGGTTTTTCTGGTGGAATGAAAGGTACTGTTTATTTCCTACCACCCTATTAATCTCTATGTAACCATTGCCGTGATCTAATTTGTGATTTTTCTTATTAGATATGTACGACCAGGTGCTGAAGTTTGGAGCCTACATTGTGGATGGGCTGAGGGAGTACAAGCAACCGGTGCTGGTTTATATTCCCCCGCAGGCGGAGCTCAGGGGAGGCTCCTGGGTGGTTATAGATCCCACTATCAACCCTCGTCACATGGAGATGTACGCCGACAAGGACAGCCGGTGAGTTGGACTGAAAAGAGGCCAGGTTGAGAATCATCGGCGTTAAGCCACCTCTTTCATTTAAACCATTCTCATCTCCAGAGGCGGAGTGTTGGAGCCTGAAGGAACCGTAGAGATCAAGTTTAGGAGAAAGGACCTGGTGAAGACCATGAGGAGGGTTGACCCGGTCTACATGGGCTTAGCTGAAAGATTGGGTGAGGCCTGAGTTCAATTCTAATTAAAGTGTGTCCATGTCCCCTTTAGCCTTCTTCTCTTTGTGGTGCCTCTCCCTGCTGTCCTGTATTAGTAAAGAGCAATGTGACAGGTGAGAGCGTGTGTGCTTTCACTGTTGTTCTTTATTTGGTCTTGATTGTATCGTCTGCCCTACGCTCCCTTGGGAGACGTGTCAATCACAGCCTGCTCAGATCAATCATCCGCTCTCCTTTCTTTCCTGTATAGCCTATTGATTTTTCTTGATGCTCAGAGGAACTCTGCTCCAGTGCTGTGTGGAACCTGGAGTATCAGGCAAACTGGTGGAATGGAGGGTTTGAGAGCAAACAGATTGGAATTGACAGAAACCTGTCTTTGGTGACTGCAGCTAAAGCTTTTGGGGACCAGGAGAAACAACACATTGTCAAATAGGAGTTAATTGATTTGATGATATCATTAGGGAAACAAATAGCAATCCATGGAAGGCGCATTAGCATTAACAGCTTTTTCATTCCCATATAAAATTTGTAATGAAAATGACTGGCTTTGATGGGGATTTTCATGGTTTTAGGAACCCCAGAGCTAAGTCCTCCTGATCGTAAAGAGCTGGAGACTAAGCTGAAGGAGCGGGAGGAGTTTCTCCTGCCCATCTACCACCAGGTGGCCGTGCAGTTTGCAGATCTACATGACACCCCGGGTCGCATGCAAGAGAAGGGCGTCATCACGGTAAGAAAGCCCCCACTCTACTAATCTGTACATTTTGCTTCTGCGAATAATCTAGAGAGCCCACCGAGGCTCACGTGGAAATACACGAGCATTTTGAATATCGTATGGTAACATTTAGTAATATCAGTCCTCCAGATGACATTTGGGGACTTTCTAGATTTCACAAAGAACTTGATCCACTGCTTGCGTGGTCCTTTTCTGTCCCAGGACATCCTGGAGTGGCAGACCTCCCGCCAGTTCTTCTACTGGCGTCTGCGGCGTCTGCTGCTGGAGGACACCGTGAAGAGGAAGATCCAAGCAGCCAACAGCGAGCTGACGGACGGCCAGGTCCAGGCAATGCTGCGCCGCTGGTTCGTGGAGGCAGAGGGGGCTGTGAAGGTAAAACCCACCACGTACAGCACTTTAACAGACAGAGCAAAATGCTCCTTAGCCCCTGGAAAACGATTATAGTTTTCTCATCCTGAACTTCTATATTGTGTCCACAAGATGCACGAGGAAAAAAAATTACTGTTTAAATTTCACGATTAGATGATGGACCGATAGCTAATACTAATCATAAGCACCAGTCACTGATACATAACTGCTGTGTGAGCCCCGGCTTAGGCTCAGAGGACCAGCCGCAGGGGTGACGGGAGCCGGCCCAGTGTTTGAATCTCCTAAGAAGTGGCCTTCCTTGTTAGCTAATATATTATCCCAATCAGGACTGTCTGTCTTAAGCCACAATTAATCACAGCCCTGGCACATGCTGATAGGAGAGCAACATGCTGTTTCTTAATTAAAAGCAAACAGATTAAAAATGATTAATAAGGGCATTAAATGTTCTTGTGGACCTCAAGCAGGACTGTTCATAAAAATGGCAAGAGCCCATTAAACCCCTCCACCCTCAAATCTTTGCTAAGCCCTCTAACCGGGCTTTGTTTAAGATCAGAGATGCCAACACTCATGAATACTAATGTTCCCATCAGGTCTGGTCAACAATGCATCCGATGCCTAATCTGTGTCTGTCCAGTCGTTTTGTTGTTATTGATATTTATTTGTTGTTTCATTATAGTTCATATTTTTATTAGCCTTTATTGCTGATCCCAAACGCTCTAATCTCTGCCCTTCTCCCTGCTTCGCACAGGCCTATCTGTGGGATAACAACGAGGAGGTGGTGGGCTGGCTGGAGAGGCAGATAGCGGAGGAGGAGGGCGCGCGCTCCGTCGTCGACGAGAACATCAAGTACATCCGCCGAGATCACATCCTCAAGCAGATTCGCAGGTGAGAGTCTGAAAAGACGTCCAACGCAACAGATTCTGCCCTTTTGTCTGCTTCCATCTGTTCCCCAGACAGACGTGAGGTCCACAGTCTGTTGCCTAATTTAGATGTTTCATCTTTGCTTCCCCTTTTGTTTTCAGCCTCGTTCAAGCCAACCCAGAGGTCGCCATGGATTCCATTGTACACATGACCCAGCACATTTCGCCCACGCAGAGGGCCGAGGTGGTCCGCATCCTGTCCACTATGGAGACGTCAGCCTCCTCCTAGTGCGAGCCTGGCCCTCTCCTCGGTGCCTGGCTGAACGGGTCCCGGCCAGAATCGCAGCCAAAGAAGCCTGGCTCGGCAAGAGCTGCTGTACTGGAGCCTGCACTGGAAGCTGGAGGAGCCAACGTGATGGGCCTTGGCACCTGCCAGGTTACTAATGAGCTGTTGGCGATGATTCCCACGGAGATAAAGTTCAGGTGATTGACATCAATCATGTGATTTTGTACACTGTCTTACAGTGCATATACATATGCTAGTGATTTACATTCAAGTACAACTGAAAAATACCTACAGTAATGACTAATCTATAATAGAAGAGGTTTAGAGTTTACATAGTTGGCCCGAATGGGTGTTTATGTGCAACCTCTGTTCTTTGAAACTGGAGCTGCACAATAATACATTTTAGAATGTTGTGTTAAAACGCGCCTTGGTTTGTGACATACGCTTGTTAAGATTTGCACGTGTTTTGATGACCAGCTTGACAATGACAACACATTGCTGGGGGTATTACAAAGAAAAAGGGGTTTTAAACTCCCAAGTAGGAAGCACTTAGTTACTGAACAAAGGCGGGGAACACTATAACAGCTTTGGACAGGGGAGCCCAGCAGGGAGCAGGGAAAAGGTCCCTTTTAGACCCCGACTGTGTCACAGTTAACCCTGCAGTGAGCAATGGGCTGCTGGCCTTCCAACAAAACCACAGCTGTCCCTTCTGTTCCCACTCCCACCGTACACACACACACACACACACACACACACACACACACACACACGCGCTGCTTTACATGCACTTTACTTCGCTGTGTTCTCCTGCACGCAGAATCCAACCTGCACCGTCTGTCCCACAATCATACACATGTAGACGCACAAGTGATACAAACTGAGAGTTACAAAGGGTTTGGGGAATTAATAGTAGATAATAACACGTTTGTTCAGGTAAATGTTTTCTTTGACTTGAGGTACTTTTGTGTTGCTTCTAAAATCATTCATTTTTACTTTTTTAGTCATTTGGTTTTTTTTGTTTTTTTTGTTTTTTTTTTACTAAAAACTATTTTTTTAATTCAAATAACATTAAAGTGGTTCAATCTTGTCTAAAATAACAAAGACGAGTGTTGACTGGACTGTATGTTACATGACAGGCCTGGTGTCTAATTTCACTGCAAACCTCATTATCTCTTTATTTATTACTTAAATGTAATTTTGCTACACACTAGTCTTTGAAGTTGTGGGTCTTTGCATCATCGTTGGACTTGCGTCATACAAATTCTTACAGCCTCCAGGTTTTATTTAATCGTCACTACAATAGATTTCAAAAGGGGAAAGGTTTGACTGGAGGCACACAAACATGTTACTTTATTTTCATTTTGTTGTACAGTAGTTTTTGTAGCGGTGTCATGAGGTCATTAACCCAAATTTGTTTGAAATTAGATTTAATTAAAGTGTGTGATAATTCTGAGCTTTTAAACTTTTATTAATAAAGCAGGCAAAAGAAAACGATTGCTGGTAAATATTTTTTTTTATGTTTTTGCTCCATATCTTGTAATATATGACAAATGCAAATCAATAATAAAGCAAATAGAAATACAGTTGTTTTGTCAAAATTTGCTTAATGTGCAGTTGGTAAATGGAACCTAATGTGTTTATTGAAAAGCTGCAGAGGGTAGGTTGTGTATTGGAGTATACAAGTCTTTTAATAATTAAAAGACAGCCACAATGTATGTGCAATGTGATCAAATTACTGCTGACCGTTTCAGTTTGGTGCTTTTAAAAGGAAAAACTGTTTGATTTGCATATGCTTCCAATAAACAAGCAAACTGATGTGGCTGTATGGAAAAAACACTAATCTCCCATTCAGTCCTGTAAAAACAGCAATACTATGAGTGTAAAGCTGCTTCATGCTCAGTGCTGTGCCTTCATGTGCCTGTGTTGACATGTAGTTCAGTTGCTTTATAAGTAACTGTTTAAGCTGTCTAAGTGTGTCAGCCAATTTAATAAAGCTCACCCTACTTTACCCTGTGTGTTTGTGCAACACAATCCATTTCCTATCTACGGTGTTCCTATGAAAAAGTCAGAAGGTGGTTTCAAGAAAACTCTGTTTTCAAAGAATTTGCACTAATTTAATTATTTTTTTATATTGATGATCCTTGGAACAGATAATCACATCACTTGAAGCCTCATTAATTTCAGCAGTCTGAAAAAAGTACATTACACAGGAGAGACATTTTCTGATTACTGGAAAATGACGGTCCTCCCGATTCCTCAATCCACAGATGATTAAAGTAGCATTTTCTTCCTTGCGTTTAGACTTCAACAGTATTAAAGAGACTGAAGCAGATCAAAGAAATATTGAGGGATCTATCGTCTATCCGCTACTTTATTATTTTTGTTCCATTCTTCCATTTCATCCCCTTGGCTCTGTCAACTCTATTACCATCCCACCAACAAATATGTAAGACCAATTGAGTTGCATGCACCCAATACCCACCACAATTATATGAGGCCCAATACGAAAATGAGTCATTTGGTGGTATAATTAGAAATGTGCCTTGCTTGGTCTCGCTGCTCTCCCAGAGGGTTTTGCTCATTTGTGGTGGCATGCTAGGCCGGCTAATTCTCATTTTAATCACTGACAAACCTTAGAAACAGGATCCTCTTCAATCACGAGACCACGGCTGAACTTAAGGGAAAGAGTATTGTTTGTTTCACTTCACGATGCGCATCGGACGTGCTGATTTACAATCTCGTGAGCAGCCCTACGGCGTTTCATCGGCGACAGAAATAACCGCCGCGGCGTTACTATCAGACCGAACTGATGCTAACGGGATGTAGATTTCTTTTGTTTTCCATTGGCCAAGCCGCAGCGACTGCTGCTTTCAAACCCAACTGTGACATGAGGAGAACAGAAATATTAATGGAAAAAGGGGGAAAATCAGTGTCTGCGATGAGATTGAAATGGAGGCATTAAGATTGCGCTGAGGCGAGACTCAATCATGCATCTGAGGCAACTATAATTCCACATTCACGCTTCTCACTGACTTGACAGCACTTAAGAGACAATGGCCGTGACCCAGTTGCAGGATTCCAATTAGCGGGGCGTATGCAACAGTTGAGATGAAAGGAGAGCAGGGTCTTTACGGTGCCCCAGGGCTGTCTGATTACTGCCTGAAAACAAGAGTCTTTTGCCCGTGACAAAGAGAAGACCAACGCGGAGGGAGTGCGAGGCCCCAGCTGTTCTCGCTCTCCTCAGACGGAGGGTTCTGAAGAGCTCATCTCCGCTCTGCCTCTTCACACGTCAGCCGCGCCGTCTGAGCACCGCAGCACAGTCGCACCGGCGCGCTTTACAATTAGCTTCTATCGGGCGACTTAACTGGTGTGTGCAGATGTTTCCTTCCAGCCTGCGATAGGCACCGTGACCTCTGACCTCTCCGCCTGCGTCGCATTCATTGGGACCAACTCGCACTGATATCACCTACTGGTAGTTCATAATAAGAATTGTTTTTTACAATTTTAATTTGATTTTATAAAAGCACCCTTTTTAAAAAATATCTACTTATCAAATTTAAGACAGTGTCCTTAAATTAGAAAAAATGTCACTGCCTTCTACTGCCTTTTGTGAATATAACACGAGCTCATGTATTGTAACAACCTGCTAAACAGAAGCACTAATGCTATTGTAACTGACATGAGCTCACTTCCAGCAGAATGAGCCGGGTGCCTGTTCAGTTTAGCTGGGCTGGGGCTGATCCTCTAATGGAAGCAGAGCACTGTTGTCACACTGCGGCTTTGGGAGATTTCCCTGTGCGTTCCGTGATTTCGTGACGCGGGGCCGACCTAAACCAGGAAGCGCGAGGCGAAAAGCCATTTCCATCAATGGATCAGAAATGAAAATAAACGATGCATTGTGTCTTTAACGCGAGCGGGCCGGCGTGCGGAGTCATAGCCAGACAGTGGAGCTCTCCAGGGGCACGGAGGCAGGCGTCGGCCGGCTGCGTGAGGGGCTTAATCTCCAATCCGTGTTCGAAACGTGCCACGAGGGTCAAAGATTAGGACGCGCTGTGATTATGGCCGCATAATGCATGCATTCTCATTTCTGCCAAAGCCGGGTAAACATTGGCTGAGGACTAAGCGATCACCGGGACGCCGGGCAGCGGAGACGAGGACCGACCTGCTGCAATACACAGACGCTCTGGAGCCGTGAGCTCATTAACAAAGTCGGCAACACATGATTTTACTATCTGTCAGGCGCCTCCATCGGCTGATTGGCTCCTCTCAGTCTCACTCTCCACCATCAGCATCCGGGAAAACATCTATTTAAACCGTAGCTGAGTAGACAATGTGAATACTAATATTACTAACAGTGGCAATGTGGCTTAACAAATATGTGTAACTGTGCTTTGCAGGCCAGGTGAATCAGCTCTGTGCCGCGCAGCCCCACTCCCCCCTCAGCCCCCCCCCCAACATTAACATTCATGGAGCCACTGGAGCGCGGCGAGCCAGCGACGGCACTGGGATGAGAGAGGGGGTTGTGGAGGAACTAGTGAGGTGGGGTGCGGCGGAGATTACCCTGAATGGAACTGTGTGAAAGGTCAGCAAGGTGTCAGGTGTAAGGTCGGACGTCACAATTATTACCGCTGCTCGTTGTCTGGCCTGAAAATAACAGGAGAACCCGAAAGACTCCGGCTTGACAGGGTTGAATAAAATGGCTGTGATTCATGCGGCTGGTTCCGGGACGCAGAGATGTATCACACACTGAATCCTGACCATCCTCATCCTCATCATGCTCCTCATCCTCATCCTCATCCTCATGCACTAGAATGCATGCATTACCGGCGTATCAGTGGAGCGTGGACGTCAGCTCCCCACGGAGACGTTGCTTTACTGCTCATGTGGACTGTGGGACGGCTGGATCTGTGGCCAGTGTCCTCTGGCTCTGAAGGACGGAAGCAATCAAGCAGGGAAATCTGTGTGTTTGACTACAAGCTGTAGCTTAGTTGGTGGTCCACGTTCAAATGCAGATGGTTTGTCCCCACGTCTTATTTCCTGCTGCTTAAACCAAGTTGTCTCACGGACAACAAAGGAGACGACTGGCGCTGGTCCTCCATTTGTCTTCACTTACTTTATTTCCTTCTCATGACACGCCACGTCACGGGGAAGCGAGCCTCACCTGCGTCCGGGCTCTTCTCCCCATTACGCATGCGCACGGGCGCATTTGGCTGCAGCCTTTTTTTCACGCTCAGTCGTAAACGAGAGAATCATCATCAGTCACCTGCACGTCACGCCTTTTTCCCGTTTCGTCCTCCTGCAGAAATGACGCAACGGAACGAGGGCAAGAACGTTCACGCGTGCGTAAAACGCGTAAAAGTTTGCACTTCGCCATCGCGGCGTGGTTTGTGGAAAATGCACCGCTTCGTCCTTATTCGTCCCGGCGACTTAAAAGATTGATGAGAATCTTAGCCTCATCCCGTCCGCTGTAGCTTTTGTGACGTCGGTGTCTGCGCCATCCTGAAATCATCTCAGCCTTTGGCCTCGCAGAATAAGCACCGCACGGGAAGAAAATAGGTGGGGAACTCTCATGATTCTGTCCTCTTCAGCTTTAATCAAAAGCACGCTGACGTTCTGTACAGCACCCCCCCCCCCTCCGCTTTCATAATAATGGGCCGCTAAAAATTCAGGAGGCAGGCTCCACACAAATCACTCGCCAGATTTGAGTCCAATGCAATAAATATGTAAATGAGGAGAAGCCAATGTCTCGTAGCTTCGAGATCAGCACAAGGAGAAAAAAAAGGGAAAAACTGTATTAATTGCCCGTGGCCAGAGGAATTCTATTACTGTGGGCATTGATTATAAAATTGTATGTGTGAATGATTTTTCATGCAGAAAGTGCGCTACTAAGCCCGGAGCCAAAAAAATTAAGAAAGAGTTGAATTAGCGAAATGGGACAGATTGCGAGCGTAACTTTAAAGTATCAGCAGCCACAAAAAGGCCAAATCTAAGTTCAAATAAGATTTAGATTAGAAAATAAAAAGGCTTTTCATCTCATTACACAATGCGCTGTTATCAGCTTGTGACTGTAACGTCTGCCCAAGTTCAGCATTTACATTTGGCAGATATTTGCTGTTTCCTTTCTGTGTGTTTAGGTGTTTGAGCTCATCAGGCTGCGCATGAGACGCCAGTTATCGTTCTACATTTGACCTCAATGAATTGTTTAAAGATCTTTAGCTACAGTAAGTGGAAATGAAAAAAAAAAAATATATATATATATATATATATATAGAAATCATGTGTTCATATAACATTGTTTCATTTAGCTCAGTTGTATTTTAGTTCACAAGAAACACACACAAATCCCTTCTATTCCCTGAAACGATGCATCGAGGCCGCACACGCGCAAGAGTTCACGTATTTACTCCCACAGCTGGAAAAACTAGCTTCATGGTAAAACTATTGCTCTGCAGAGGACAAATGGTTGCCTGCTACAGTTTCACGTACGCGGCTGATCCGGCAGTCACGATAATCACAGTCAGCTAGATTTAAATTGATTCGCTGGCCTCTTGTTTGACTTGTAAATCTCTCTCTTAATCGAGGCATTTTGTTCAGATAAACAGGGATTAGTTTGATTAACTGCATCACATTATCTCCTGCGCGTCACCTCATGGACGCCGCACAACTGAACTCACACATGAACATGCAGTTTGTTTATCTCTGGCCCTGAACGTGCCTTCAGCCCTGGTTTAATATTGTTTGTGCTAAAATCATATCTTATACATACGCTCTTCAGTGTGTGATCATGTGCAGCTCACACTTTATTCTCCTGCTGGTGGCAAATGTGCGACTGGCTCGTGTAGAATCCGTCAGCTCCATTTTGTGTCACGGCTCATGATGGAGGAGCGTCGCGTTCCTCCATTACGTCCACGTGGCCACAGTTTGTTACACGGGTTCCCTCCCACAGCTGTAAACCCTCATCAGCCCGTGTCTAACTAAATAAGACCAACAGAGAACAGCACCGTCCTAATTGCGTTCACTTGGGCGTCTGGCTTGAAAATAAACTGCAAACGTTTAGGCAGAAACGTGATGTGACCCTCGAACGTGTCCACTTGTGCGTTGGCTCATTTGTGATCCCGCTTCCTGCTCCTCCTCGTCCTCCTGGTGCTTTTTCCCCAAGCTAAACAGCCCCGGCAAACCTGGCGCCCGCTTCCCTCTCGGCTGCCGCCGGTGATACGGCCTGCTGCTGCTGCTTTGCCTTTGAATAACGCTGTCGTCGCTTATTTTCCAAACCGAGGCGAAAGCAGAAACACAGCGTTCTGAGACGTTCTCTGTCATTTCCAGCAATGAGCAACGTTAGCGGTGCGCTGCGAGCAGAATGCTGACCCCCGGCTCCTGGGTTTCACATTGATTGCAGGCTACCGTAGATGACTCGTCTGGATTAGGCAGCAGTCAGTAACACTGCAATGATCCGCGCTGGGTTTGTTGGTGCTGCAGCAGACACTTCTGCGCAAAAACGCACCAGCCTCTTCGCTGAACTCGTAAATCACCCTGTCAGGATGTTTACAGTGGCGGATTTATGGGTAAAGAGCTATCATTTAGCAACGAGCAGAAAAGATGCGACGCTGAAGCAGCGATCGGGTCAAGAGAGGTCCAGCGCTGCATGACTCACTGCTACGTAGCAGTTAGAAGTCATATTCTACTTTTTCAATGTTGAGGCAGCAAAGTTACCATTATTACGACAGCTGCAGCTAACTACCAAGTGTAAAGAATGTCCATTATCATGATGACGATGACCAAGATCACTTGATAACAGTCAGTCCAGGTATCAGAGAGTGCAATTTTTACATGGCTCATTACGTTTTGTCCTCATTGAAGCTGCAGCGTGAGCGTCTCCCACTGTGTCTCCAAACCGTCACACATAAATTTAGGCCATTTTTCCAAATTTGCCAAAAAAGCAGGGAAACATGACTCGCATTTGAAAATACAAAGCACTGATTTCATCAGCTTTGAGATATTTCTGATACATTGTCTTTAAGAACATGTAAACGTTGCTGTTCAATCCATGATCTAAAGGTGGATGATGAATTACTGTCTTTTCTACAGAGAAACACAAACCGTGACGTCCTCACACGCTTTGCAAGGCCTCGCAATAAAAAAGATCCGTGCTGTGCTTTCATTTGTTTATCGTTTATTGTTTTTAATGAGGACATCATAAAAACTAGAGCACAGTGAGCGAACACGTATTCAGAACAGCTACAAAAGTTTGGTTGGTTTGCATTAATAAACGGTTCGTTCTTCTGAATCAAGAGGTTTCACACAGCTGAACTTCAACCCCCTGAATACTGGAGCTTTAAGTAAACAGTTGACTGTACTGTACAATTGTCCATGTTTCTATATTAATATGTTTCATATATATATATATATAAAGACATCCTTTTGAAGGCAAACATACAGTGGTGGCAAATCAAATCATTCAGTACAAATCAATGAGGAAACTAATCAAACCGATGCTGTCACAGTCCTGAGAGAGGTTTTCTGTCGTATGTGTGTAAACATGCGACACAAAACCAGATACAGTTTTTATTGGCAAATAATCCTACACATGGACTCATAAATGGAAATGATGTTGGCCAGTGTGTGAAAAATGCTGGACGTTAATGAAAAGAAACACCATCATGCATTTTTATAACATACCTTAACATTTTAATAAAGATGTGAAATAGGCTTTGAACTAATTTAAAAAAACAACAACTATTGTTTATTGCTTGATCAGTGTGGGACTGAAATGTAATATATCAGTGATTGAAGTGGTCAAATAAATAAATAAATAAATAAATAAATAAATAAATAAATAAATAAATAAATAAATAAATAAATAAATAAATAAATAAATAAATAAATAAATAAATAAATAAATAAATAAATAAATAAATCCTACTGCGCCTTGTGGCGTGAGTCACTTTTACCACACGGTGCCTTCGCTCAGTTCTGATGAGGGCTGTGAGAGCTGGTTGGTGTATCCGTTGTCAGTGAGGGACACGGTGAACGGAGTGCTGGGGCCACACATCTCACTGGAGATGCTGTGATCCGGACTGGGCGAGTCCACGGGATGGTGAGACACCGTGTCCGGGAAGCAGTGCACGTCTCCGGGACAGTGGTGGCCTGCGTGGTGGTGGTCCATGGCTCCCAGCGGGGTGCCAGCGGGGACGGAGGAGGGCACGAAGCCCAGGTCTGCTGGCGTCTGAGCCTGGGATGGTGGTGGGCCTGGGAAGTACTCATAATTCCCTCCTGAGTTGTAGTATTCACCAGGATAATCTGTTTTACAAAGGAATGTTTGATTTGTCTTTACGTCAATCAAATGTAAAATATCAGCCCGGTCTCGCACAACGCACAACTCACCCCCATAGTAGGAGAAGTGGCCAAGCTCCCCTGGTTCCATTCGCTCGCTGAGCCCTCGCATCCTCCTCGGGTTGCGGAAGAACATGTGTCTGCGCGCGCTCAGGGCGCTCAGCTGCTTCATGCGTCTCTCTTTGGACCTTCGGTTTTGGAACCAAACCTTTAGCGCAACGAGAGAACGAGGCGGCGTTGGAGATGGACGCAACAGCGGGGTCCGACAGAAACAGGAGACGAGCAACGACGTGCGTAATAGGGAACTGGAATTACGCACAAGTGTTCAGCTGACGTAAGAGTGATGGAAAATAAATGGAGGCCCGGTGCGGTGCAACACGAACCGCATCTAATACACGTCAATAAAAAAAATACACCAGAGCATCAGGGGAGCTTTTTAAAAATGTTCATGGACTTCAATATTAAGTGTGTCCTGCTTTTAATGGTTTAATGAGCGCAAAGGGAGGAGAGATTAAGAACAAAAACCCTGAATTTGGCTTATAAAAAAAAAGAATCAGCGGAGCATTAAGGACAAGTTCCCTAAGGATCAAAATGCCTAAGAGCCATCAGCGACTAGTAGTTTTTGTCAGGTCGCATGGTAATTTAGATTGGTCCGATAATGGGTGCAGGCGTACACTACGACGCGTAGTGTTTATTTTTCAGCTCTTTACCTGGATGACTCTCATGTTGAGGCCGGTCTCCCGTGACAGCTGCTCCCTGATGTGCCTGGTGGGTTTCGGCGTGGCCGCGAAAGCCGCTTTCAGGGTCTCCAGCTGCTTGGCTTTGATGGTGGTCCGGGGCCCGCGCCGCTTCCCGACGGCGCTCTGCTCGTCGTTCTCGTTGCCGCACACGTCCTTATCGGACAGGTGTCCCGTCTCCGAGTCCTTCCCGTCGTCCTGTGGGTCCTGAGAGTCCGGAGACATGCTGGGGTCGCTGCACGTCGTTACTGGCACGCGAATGAGATGACGCGTATTAATCCAAATGACAAAACAAATAATAATAATAATAATAATAATAATAATAATAATAATAATAATAATAATAATAATAATAATAGCGGTCAATTGTTCATTAATTTATAAATAATGTGTAATTTAGAAAATATCAACACAACTAACACTATGCTGTAATGGTTGGATGAAAATACCTGAAAGCAGGATTGTGTCTTTCCCGTTGTTGTTCTGATAGTCCTCTTTACAGACGAACTTGAATTCGTCCAGGATGTACAGCTCCTCACCCGTGGACAGCTGTTTGTTGCACATCACACAGGTGAAACAGTTCAGGTGGAACACTTTGCTCTTGGCTCTGCGGACGAGGTCGCTGGGTAAAATCCCCTGGGCGCAGCCGCCACACTTGGTCCCGAACCTCCTGTTCAAGAAGCACAGCAGCGGTCAGGGCAAAGTTTCACCGCAGACGTGACGGCTCCTCTCTCAGGTCTCTCTTGATTCTTTTAATGATTTTACAATCAACAGACGATATAGAGTTAAATTGTCACATTTTAATTGGCAGCCCCATTAACTTTTATTATCTGTGATAAAATATAATTGCAAAAATAATGCGAATAATATAATAAAACGTTTAAGTGGCATATTTTCATTGCGAGTGTGTCTAGGCCTGATCCTTCGTAGACGGAATTATTACGCAATTTTATAACAATTGGCCCATGGCCTGAGAGCAGCCCTCACTCTCTACACAACCCATTTTTAGTGATTGCACTTTTTGTTCTATTTATGAGTCTAATGCATTAAACTTTCACATGATTATTTATTTTTTACTCCCCCTTCAAACAAATAGACTAACAAAATTGCAGTCACCTCGGATACTCACCTAAAGAAGTCGTTCTTACAGTACAGCCTCCCCTCGCGTGAAAAACACTTCTCTGTCAAAGTGCATTTACAGTCGCAGCACTGAACACATTTAATGTGCCACGGTCTGTCCAGTACTTTGAGCAGGAACCTATCGACAATAGGTTTTTCGCAGTTGGCGCACTGAAGCATTGTCCAGAGGTATCCCCAAGCCTGCGTGCGGACGGTGCGCTCTGCTTCTTCCAACTTCCCACACGACCTCGGTCTCGACGGGTCTGCGTACGATCCACAAAATCCAACGTATCCACCGTGATTTCAATAATCACATCACCAAGCGTGAGATGAAACGCGGCTCTTCTGCTCCGCGGGACAACAATCCACATGTGGCAGACAGCTCCAATGTGACGGGTGAACGGTTAACGCCGGTGACCACACGGCATCTCTCGAGCGCAATTATACACTGGAGATCGGCCCATGCGGACGGTCCTAGCTGCGGTCTTACTTTACGCGGACGCACAGTGGAAAAGCGTGCAGACCGGTGCGCGATGTATCCTGTGGAGAGAATAGAAGAAATGGCCACGAAACGCTATCAGCGCGCTCAGCCTCGTTGTCTGTGGCCAATTTTCAATCGGATTTGCGTTCCGACCGAGCCAAACGTTGTAATGAGCGCACCTCGCGGAGCCCGTCCTATTGCCTATTAAGAGAGCCGTGACGTCACCGCCAGGAGAAACCTATGAGCTGCCTTTTGATTTCACCGTGCCGCATGTTCTTCGGCGACACAATGGTTGTGAAAATAAAGCAGGGTGTCAAATTAGAGTTGCGCAGAACCGAGTTGGACTTTGAGGCTCGGAAATTTTTAGCCTGAACTTTTAATTCTGACAGGCCCGTTTGTCTTTGCTTGTCAAGAAGGTGCGATGAAAAAACGGGGAATTAGACCGTATGGCATTTATGATTCCTCTAATCAAATGCGAGGAATAAGCAAAAAAAAAATCTTTACGCACAATGACACTGGCACAAAAGTTCCCATTAAAACAGCAACTTTGCCTTTGTTTGCAGCGCCAGTCAGTAAACCAGCGCGTTAACCCGCTGACGGTCAACGATGATGTATGAATAAATATTTTATTTGGAAAAAGATAAAACTGCATCAGTGGCAGGTGACACATTATCAGCGGGCCCGTAGCGCGTGGACGAGGACAGGCGAACGCGCTGAACACAAGCCTTTCACACAGATTAATGCTGGGGCCCAGCGTTATTCTTCACTCGCTCTGAAAGGACGAGAATCACTAATGGTTATAATCTCCTGCGATAGGCTGTCTCTTATTGATGCTATCGCTCCGCGTTGGCGCGCTGTGGACCGAGATAGCGCGTTTTACGCTCCCAGCTCTGATGTAACACCCGGGAAAACACCAGCTCCCCGGAATATCAAGTAACATTTAAGTGCTAATTTTTTCATACATTAGTACAGTTTTACTATTTTTTAGAGCCAATGAACAATAAAACAACGAGAAGACATGTTTACTAGAAAGCAACATTTTAGACAGTTTATTATTAATGATGGTGTTTTACTTCTTAATTGCGGATACAGTACATGTCAAGCAATTGTTCAAAATGAACAAACATATAAATCAACAATAATGAAAGGAAACGAGAAGCTTACTCAGCCTTAAAAATATATGCACGTCAGAAATAAACACGGTTAACTTATGATAATATTAATACAAGTTTGCATCAGATTTATGATAAAGCAAAAAAAAAAAACGAAATCACTGCTTCTGTCACGTCATATGTCATATTTTGTTTTTTACGGGATGCTCCATGTTGAACTGCAGCCATCTAGAAACTTGAGTTTACAGGATCCTATGTTAAAGTGAACAACAAACGTCTAAGCATCTTGATGCCAATGTTAGAAAACTTTAGCAAGATACTGACACCAAAAGAAATACAACAATGGAACCAAACTGTGCCGAGAATTTTATTTTTATATTTAATAAAGAAAGAAAGATCGGTGCTGCTTCTTTGATCTCTTTCCACATCAAGAAGGGAATCCAGCAAAAAAAAACAAAAAACAAATCAAGTCACAAATTAGTTACAAATGACACATTAGTAATTGTTTGTATTATTTTAAAGCAATAAATGTGATGCTTTAGACTCCGACCAACAAGTGCTTCCCAATTCTGTTGTGTTTCGCTTCTTAAAAGTGAACGCCCACGTGTGAAGGAAACACTGGGTGACAAGGGGAAAGTCCAGGGGGGGAACGTATTCATCGCTGCTGCGTACAGTGAGTGCGCTGTGTGAATGAACGTCTCCTTCTCGGGCTGTGTTTCTCCATGAGAAGCGCTGATTAGAGGCCCGGCCCAGTGAGCTGGCCCACAGCGCCACTCCAACACACGAGAGGTCCCCGTGCAGCGGCGGAATCTGGCAGCGTGCTCTCTGTTTGTTTGGAGTGAGGGGGGGGGGAAGAGCACGTCATTAGTGTTTGTTAATTGCAGCTAATTGGCTCTAACGAGATGAACAAGACCACCCACTGGGACTGTTCATACAAATAGTTTATAGAAAACAAAATTAATTACTAGATGCTAATTAAAGTAAATTAAAGCTGATTAGGCAGTGGTAGAATGAGAAAGTTATGGACAGAAGGAACGGGATGCACCAAATCTGGCAACCCACAGAGCTCCTTCAATTATTAGTAGGATTGTTTTTCTTTTTTGAAACCTTATTTTTGTGGTTTAGAGGTTCTGCTCCTTCCTGCACTCCAACCACTGCAGAGAAACCCCATCAATGCACAGCTGACAGCCTGAAAGACAGGACTAAACCTATATTGACCAGCTCTTCGCTGACCTGACAACTCGCATTTGGTCCCACTCAGACTTGCAGCTCCATCAGCCCAACACCCAGAAGATGATGGTCCGAAGTTTTTACCGATGCCGAGGCAGAGTCATCTCCTCGGAGCGGCCGGGCTGGCGTTAATGTAAATGTCCCCTGTGTGCATGTACAGGCGCGCTGCTGTGGCGGATGGAGAGGGGTCAATGTAGGTGATCACGGATCATGTCAAATTAGTCGATTAGTCAAAGCTGCGCTACAATACTTCATTACCAGGAGCTGATAGCAGCATCGAGTGGTGAAGTTCAAGCAGTGTCACCACTTTGTGTGCATGAGTGAGTAGAAGACACACACACACACACACACACACACACACACACACACACACACACACACACACACACGGGCCAACCTATGCCATATGAGGGAAGAAAGAGTGATCTGCCTGTGGGGCTGTTCAGTGAGAGGACCCCGGGGACGCAGTGCCCACAGCTCTGGTGATGATGGTGATTGATGCAGACACAATTCAGACACCCCAGACACTGCAGCAAATTAAAAGGCTATTTTGTAACGTCGGACGGAGCAGAATGGCAGCGGGGAGCAGCGGTTGCCTCCCAGCTCCGCCCTCCCAGCTCCGCCGCTCCATCAGCTTCTGCCTGGGTTTCTTGGTGTCATCTGAGGCTTTGAAGCTTTGACTCTGACTCCTCCTGGACACGACGCCGACGCTGCTCGTGCACATACTGGCGTGTGTTCCTGCGCAACAGACAGACTGGGAGACCAGTCAATACATGAAAGTCAACCAGCAAATATTGATCTTGGTATGAATATGTTTTAATGCTGTAACCGACAGCACCCAAACTGGTCCCTTATCTGTGTATGATTTACAAATCATTTATCCTCAGTTTGGATTTGATTGACATGGCTGACCCGGGGACGCACCCCGACGTGTGTCCCGTCCACGCTGAGAGTCGCGGGCAGAGGAGAGCGGCCGAGTCAGCCTCCAGCCTTCCGGGACCACGGCTCACATGCCAGAGGTCAAACTGGTGTCAAGTGGGGAGTGAGCCCAGCTGAGCCGCTGCGGTCCGAGCATTGTGCTCGTCAGCGCAGCTGCCGTCAGCGGTGGGGAGCGTTCGGAAGGGGAGGGGGGCGGCCCGCGGGGGTGGGGAGCCAGGCTGCGCTGATAAAGAGGAGCGTGCTTGTTGTGTCCGTTGGGGGGGGGGTGTTGGAGCTGGGGGGCATATGGTGGAGAAGTGCCCTCTTCCACGCAACACATGCTCGGTCTCTCACAAGCTGCTCACCTGCTCAGAGGAAACGCAGCACACGCACTCAGACGCTTTACAACACGACCGACTGCCGTGAAGTTTATTCTAAACATAATGGAGACGATTCTGAGTCGGGGCCGATTTTTTTCACACCTCGCCGCACCGTGAGGCGTAATCAGCCCGATTGCAGCGGGGTCCACGGATTGACGGCGCCATTGCGGCTTATCGCCCGCTCCCACGCCGCCCGGCCCCGTCCGCTGAATGCCAACGAGACGCGCGGAGGGCCCGCTGCGTGTATGTATGCGTCGATCCGCGCACGCGCGCCGCGGCCGCAGGTCACCGGGGCCGCGTGGCACGCGCGCGGGGGAAATATTTGCCGAACGGCTTAACGGGCGGCCGCGAGTGGGAGCGCAGACAGTGCGGAGCGCGGATGCGTGGGCGCGTGCGTCAGACGTCCCCGTCTGCCGCACGCGGGCGCATCTGGCGCTCTCTGATCTCTGAGTCGTATGCGAGCAGGGTGCGGCATTAGAATAAGAGCGGACTGCGGGAGTGCCGCAGACAGACTGTGTCCTGACGCCGCCGCCCACCCTTGTCTTTTCATCTGGGTCTTCTCATGCTCGCCCTTTCATTCCAGCAGCTCTCGGGGACCAGGCCTGTCCCAATACACTAAACAGATGGGCATCTCACAAAGGGCCCGGCTTCGCGGCAAGCTGGTGTCCTACATGGCTGATTACACCTAAATACAGAATTCGGAATTGATACAGTGGCTCACGGCCACATTGTTCAGCGGGCTGCAGGGAAGACAGGAGCAGAGCTGCACGGTTCTAGGAGCTGCCCAACTTATATATGATATACAAGGATTATTATACTGTGCACAAACATCTACAGTATGTGCACGTTGAAAGACTGTAGTTCATGAATGTGGAAGGTCACAGTTCTATCAAACTTCTTGACTAAAGCTGAAAAGTCTGATTTTTTATTTTCTGAGCTCGTCTGCTTTGGACAGTTTTACTCATGCAGACTTTCTATGCACCTGTTGATCCTCAACGTGCCTGTTATTAAATGCATCTTTGCGTCATGCAGAGGTATGTAGACGCAACACAAAAATACATGGTCACCCAAACGCCTCATCAGCAGCGGGCTGGTCTGAGAGCAGTGGACTCTTTCACCAGTAATCCCCCTTCTTGGTTTTTGTCCAATCACACACACACACACACACACACACACACACACACACACACACACACACACACACACACACACACACACACACACACACACACACAGATTGAGAAGACGGCGCGTACATGCCTGTAGCCAGACTATCCACATATTTCATCAACATAAGAAACAAACCGGGCTCCTTATCAGCAGCTGTGTCCTTTCCTTCCTCTCAGTCTGCCCTCCCATCCCTGTCTGGCCTCCCAGATATGCTAATCGCTATGTAAGAATACTGTTGGATAATTACCATACATTACCCCGTGCTCATCTCCGGATTAATTCACATGTGCATAATCGCGTCGGAGCTTCCTCCCCAGTCCTGTGTTAAAGGTGAAATTTGGGTAAATACAATTTATACCGGTTGAACGTCATTGTATGGAATGTGTTCCCTCCAGGACATTGTCTGCAGACAGCGATGGCTGGATGAAGAGGATTATCTTCTTAGCCACAAGCTGCCCGAACTGCTGGATCTTAGAAAGTTGTAATACTGGCGACAAAGCCGGTTTTCATTGGTGGATGTGGCATTATCCTCTGTCACATTATGATTTTATATTTGCTGCATCTTTAATTCTTGCTGTTGCCTCTTTCGCTGCTAATATAACACCGGTTGCTCACCTGTGTTGCAAATGGGAAACCAGACTCAAATATAAGACTCCTTGTTTTCCAACGTGGACCTAAAACTGGGCTCGTTTGCTGGAAATGATCTATGCTTTTCAGTCACATGCTACAACGGGAACCATCCCTGTATTGATAGCCCCTCCCCTATTTTTATATCCCATTTGAATATATTGAGTGGGCCATCTGTAAGCCATTTATCTACATCAAAAAACCATTACAATCGCCTTCTCCTCCCTCTGGCCCTGCCTCCAGCCCAGGCGGCACATACAAATCAACACATGGGTGCATATGTTGCACACGTATACAACGCACACAAAACACAGAAGCCTATTATCATCATCTTTCACCATTCAGAGATTCATTAAAGAAAAAATAATTGTTCCTCTGGAGCGTGTTACAACACAAATATTACACTTCTGCAATAGGCTCTGCAGATTTTTTAAAATTTTTTTTTATCCATGTTCGTAGGAAGCTGCATATGATCGCCTGTCTGAGGAGGACGTACGTCTCTGTCTGCAGACCTTTCAACAAAGACCTGCAGTGGCGGCTACACACATGACCCCTGTGAGCGAACCATAAAGGCACTATTACAAGAGTAATGACCAAATTTAACAGTTTACCTCAGCACACCTGGGTTCCCGACAGGGACTGTATATTTCTTCTGACAGCCCCAACATCTCGGCAGAATTCAGCCAACCAGAACTTCACTGGCGGTGTCAATATCCCCGGAGAGAGGAAGGGGGTATGTTTAAGAAATGTTGTATTTGTGGCTTCGAATTTAAGGCCTGGAAGGCAGAGAGGGGAGACGAGGCTCGCTGTTAATTCCCACTATTCAGGAAGCAGACAGCATGTGGCCGCGCTCAGCGGATGTGTCCCTCGCATTTACATTTTTAGTGCTTTGACATAAAAAAAAGGTTGAAGAGTCCAGACATGTACTAATATCTGGGTAAATGTCAATATGGGAAAACAATCCTGATATTTTTGATATGAAAACTTTTCTATTTCGAGAAAAAGGGCCGCACAGTTGCTTTAACAGTCAAGGCCTGAGGCCGAGCCAGCGGCTCATTCACTCGGTACAATGCTAATGTGCTAATCTGCGCTCATCCAGCTCCCCCCAGGGCTCCCTTCACGCGCCGCTCTGGGTTTTCACCCTCCGGTTCACACGACGGGGACGGACGGGGTCCTGCGAGCCCGCGTTTGATCCAAAGGAACACGGACGCGTCGCAAATTGGATACGCTTCGTAATATGTTATTTATAATACGGGCGCTCGCCCTTGGAGCTGCAGGTGCGCCAGAGTCAGCGGGGGGTCCGGAGGAGGGGACGGCGCTAATGGACTCACACAGCAAAGCAGCTGATCACCGGGCCGAGCGTCTGCCAGGATGTGGGCCCAGACGCGCACTCAGAACCCAAGGAGTCCAACACAGCCGCATTAACACAACGCTAACTATGAGGCAGTGCTGGAAAGAAGCGAGTTAGAAGTTGATTTTAACACCAGGAGCAGGTGGAGGCGATGAGGACCGCTCCCGCGGCCCCGTCGACTCCCGTCTCCAGAGATGGAGGGAGATCACGCGGGCCGTGACACCGTACCCTCATCAGGAGTTTGTCGGGGATCAGCATCAAAGCCCGGGGGAGGGCGGGTCTCCGCGGAGGAGCGAGTCGCCGGGGGCGGGATTGATCCGCTCGCCGCCGCTTTTCCACCAGAGCACCGGCACTCTGCGCGAGGTGGCCGAACAGCGAGCGAGCCGACCCACAATGCTTTTATTCCACGCGCAATGACATAAAAAGCAAGATGTATCTGTCAGCTGAACAAAGCGGTCCTGTTTTTTTTTTTTTTTTTTGAAAAGAAGAGGGAAAATCAATGGTCATCTCCAGTTTGTGGAGAAACAATCAATTCTGTGTGGCTCTTATCCTCTCAATGGAGATGAGGGAACAATAACAGACTGTGGTCATTTCAGGGTCACCGCAGACTCGGGAGATAGACTTTGGTTCTGTCGGATCCCGTGTGCTGTGTGGCGTATTGATCCTTTCACCTCCTGTTTCTTCTGCAGCCTGGGTTCATTTGCACAGAGAGGGGCGAGCGGCCACACCGCGACTGCTCAACTGTCTGTCTGAGGCCGGAGACGTGAAAGGATTGCCCTCACCTTGCATTCCTGACACGATGAACAATGTACAAATGTGAAGGGAAGTCAGAAAGTACTGATGGCATCAATTGAACTAATTTCTGTTAATTATTAATTGTTGTTAAGTCTGAAAAGTTACATAGAAAGAAAGAAAGAAAGAAAGAAAGAAAGAAAGAAAGAAAGAAAGAAAGAAAGAAAGAAAGAAAGAAAGAAAGAAAGGAAGAAAGAAATATCAAATTTCCATTCTAATTTTTATTAATCCCCTAAAATAATTCTTCCTTCCACCTCCCCTCGGAGGATTACAGTGCTTTACTCCACTGCATCTGTTGTTTACCTCCCGTGATGTGCTGCACCTCAGTCGGCCTGCAACCAAAGGCTGACAATGCTCTCATTCATTCAGTGTCTTTTTCAACCGCAGATAATCCGTGATTGGCGTGTGTGATCCTCTAAAGCATTAACATCACATGAGCCGCGCTTCAGAATCATTACTCCTCATGTAAATCCATACTCGACGCGTCGCATTCGGCATCGCGGCCCGATCTGATTGCACGCGCGCGAGCCTCACGCCGGCTTCCCCGGGAGACTCGAGGGCGTCGTGGGCTCTGCATGCGGCACGCGCGGCTCCTGCGCGTCCACCATCAGATAGGGCCCCGCGTGTGCGTCGCATCCGGAGAGTATCGCGAGCGGAGGAATCGATTTTCTACCTGGGGCCAGGCGCGTTATCAAGAGGAGCGGCGGCGGGTTCAAGCCTCTTATCTTCTGCGGCGCGTTCTCGAAATTAAAATGTTTTTAATGAGTTTGACAAACGGGGCGTTTTTCACACCTCCAGCTCTGCCTGAATCCACGGTGCTCGATGGTTTATGGACTATACGCACGTTCAATATTTACACCATACACTGTATTACTCGCGGCGGCTGTTCGCTTGAATGCTTTTAAATGCACAGGTTGTTTCCTTAAGTGCTGGTTAGCTCTGACTTGGAGTGGAGAATAAATCAACCTGTAGAGGATGCGGCGCATTAATGAGCTGAGGGACTTAGCGTGGAAAGGTGGAAAATGAGAGCTGGGACCGCGTGTCACCGCTCGTGATGAATGGAAATGGACCTCTCCTCCGCGTCCTCGCGCGCGGCGCTCGCTCGCGCTGTTCGCCGCCACCTTGGCTGACGTTTCTCTGATCGGTCATGTTTTGTGCGCGTGCGGCAAATTACCCCGTCAGACGCAGCCGGAGCGTCTCCGTCAGACGTGGGGAGGGGGGAGGGGGGGGGGGCGTGACGGGCCGCCGACGGGTGAGTGACAGGGACGAGAGCGGACCGGAGGCTGCCGCGCGACGGCATACGTATAAAAAAAAGAAAAGAGAAAGAAAAGGAGAGAGGGATGAGAAAAGCCAGGGAGTCTTTTGAAGGCGGATTCCCTCGGGCAGAGTGGTATCAGTCAATCTGGGGCTAATTCATGTCAGAGTGTGCGCGCTATCTCCTCGAGAGGCCGGCAGAAGGCTGATAAAATTCAAGTGGAAATTAAGTTGGGCGCACGAGTGGACAGATGTAGCAGCGGTGGAGAGAATTACCCGCTTCACACAAAACAAGTTATTACCCGGCCATACAGCAGGCGCAGCTACAAAGTATGTATTCACTGTAAAAGAGAAAAATGCCTCCCCTCTGTTTTAATTAGTCTCCAGTAGCAACAGGGTGAATGCGTTAGAAATAGCAGGAATAAAGGCCAGAGAGGAGGTGAGCTGGGGTGTGAGTGAGATGCAGGTGAGACCATAAAGCAGATGGTGCAGAGCTGAGTGCATAATGTGCCCTCGTGCCTGGGGAGGCAACGTCTACATTAATATGATTTGTTCACCTTTGATATTTAAGAGGATTATACCCGATGTTCAAACACGGGCTCGCGAATAGACTCGCATGAGAAGTGACACAGGGCAGAATGGAATTAATGACTCCTGAAGGACGTTTTCATTCATTGTTAACTTCTTGCCTAATCCTTATTAGGATGTACAGGTCTGAGGGAGCGGGTCGTGGCCAAAGGGACATGTGCCCCCATTGTGTGGCTGATGGTTAATCTATGCTGTCGCGGTGGGAGGAGGAGGAGGCAAATGGGAACAGAATGAGGGATCAAGGAAGTGCACAAAGGCCCCCTGTCCTCTGTGGGCGTGGGCGCGTCTGACGGGGGCCCGATCCCCGTCCCGGCGCGGCCCCCGGCCCCCGGCGTGAGCGTTCACGCAGACGGGCCGCACCGCACGCGCAGGGAGGACTCTGACAGAGGCTTCCTGCTTATTTGTTTTTCTATTTTATGTTTGTACAGTGCGTGTGCGTGCAGCCTGTCTCACCCCTTCTGCTTCCTGCGACCCCTTCACTGACCGCTCAGCGAGGACCAACCAGCGGAAGAAGCTGGAATAAAAAGGTAACGGGCCATAAAACAGACAAACTTCCAGATTTTGGGCTTTTTTTGAAACGGGCTTCACACAGGTTGGATTTCAGCCCCCGAACTCTTCACTCGAAAAGGCGTCTGTGAGAATAGAGCAAGACTGCAAAGATATTACCTCCATCGCAGCAAAAACCCGTCTATTAGCGAGCGGCGGTGAAATAAAGCTTCCTGTCAGTGGGATGAACGGCGGCCTTGACCCGACCTGCATCACATTGTCAGATAAGAGGCTGAAGTGCTCTACATTATTTGTACCCAACGCCATCGCCGCTTCATCTGAACCGACCCGACCCCCGCGCTCGCCGGTGGCACCGTCATGTAAATGAGCCGGGCCCGTCTCAGGCTCCATCAGAACCGCGGCGCCACAGCAGCTCAGCACCCACGTACGCAACTATGAGTGGAGGTAATGGGCGATAAAAGGCAGCTAGCGGTGCGCTGTGCTGATTAAAATAAAACAACACTTCATTATTTATTTATCAGACCCAGCATCACTGCGGTCCCAATAAACTCAACAGTGCATGACATTGACAGTGATGTAGCCTTTTGGCTTCTCTCACGCCTGCAGAGCTCGCCATCAAAATGTAATTAAATCATGAACTGATAAACAACGGGCTCGTCATGCTTGTTTGTTTATCCATTATTAGAGGCGCAGGAGTTTTCGGGGCCCGACGCCGGCGCCTCCCTCGCCGCACGCCGGCGCCAGGCGAATTTAAAGCCTCGTTTTAGTAATTGGCCTGGATGGAAAGCAAACAAATAATCGATAGGTGATTTGCAGAGAGCAGGTGGCGCGTTAGCGCTTCTCCAGCTAGCGAGCGCTGACAAATGGTTAGCATTAGCAGAAAAAAACTGTAAGATATGAAAATATGACCCAGCAACCGCCGTGGTGCGTTCAAGTGTCAAGATGCTTAAAGGTTGAAGGATATTTAACGAACAGGGTGTTTTTGTCACGATAATGCAAAGACACAGGATGCTCTGTTCACGCCAACAAAACCTGACACTCCTCGTCTTTTAAATGCAGTGTTAAGTCAAGCTACAATGCAGCCGCGTCCCTGGATGATGTTGTTCCTATTTAATCTACTGTATGTCAAAAAATGGCATAATTGGAGCAGTTAGAGCAAATTATGACACTTGTGGGTAAACGTTCAGTAAACTGCCATTAGAGGTGAGGCAGCTTTCTGTTCACAGTAAAACAGGCTCACACTCCACAGTGTGTCATAATCACCCTTCCATTTACCAACACCTCCCATCTCCCATTCTTACGGGAGATTGAAGTACTTTGACGGGTCCAGCAGTTAGACAGTCCACTTATCTTGAAGCGTGCTCTTTGGAAATCGTCGCGTTTCGCTAAAAACCACTAAAATTGTTGCAGCTTTTTTTTTTTTTTTTAAACAAACAACATTAGCAAGCAGCGGAGTTTGTGTAAATACGGAAATGTGTTTATTCATCTCTTTTGTTCTTTTGTCTGTTAGTACCGTAAAAAAGCTTGACGCGATGAAACCCTGGTTTAGAACACAAACAACCGGCAGCTCAGCACAAAGAGCGGAAACTGGGCGAACGCTTGGGAAAAACACGACTTCTTACAGCATGAAGCTTGATAAAGTGTGTTCTTGTTTTGTTTGGACAAACTTTGCCATTTACAGGGAGCTGCATTAACAACAGTGTTGACTGACTTGCTGAGGTAGCATCGTGTTCAGCACATGCTAAATGCTAAATGCTAAATGCTAAAGTCAGCCAGGGTTTGGAACCACGGAGCGGCTCCGCTGCTGTTGACTTTCCTCCTAATTAACAGCGAGAGCTCTTCATTTCAACAGTTTCCCACTCCGGTGGTCACTCCTCTCCGATACGGTGCATTAGGACAATTACACAGGCAGAGTGGCACTCCGGCGCCGGCGAGACCGAGTGTGTGGCGTGACCCGCTCGCTGATTACCGACTCCACTTCACGCCGCGGCCGTAATGACGCTGGAGTGTGTGGTTCTGGGAGGTTATGAACTCCAGACACACTCCTGGCTCCGCGGTCTTCATTACTCTGCTGATATCTGCTCATTTGATAATGATCCACTTCTGCCTGCGACCGCGGCCCCTTTCTTTTTTACGACGACTGAACGCAAAAGTAAATATTACGTTCACATGGTTGTAATGCTGCACATTAACAGTGTTATTTATATTTTTACTGAGGGCAGATGTAATGTTTGATTTGCGTAGTGTACGTGAAGTACAGTAGTAGTAGTGTGTGTGTGTGTGTGTGTGTGTGTGTGTGTGTGTGTGTGTGTGTGTGTGTGTGTGTGTGTGTGTGTGTGTGTGTGTGTGTGTGTGTGTGTGTCCTCCGCATGCAGCTCTGGACTCGACCTCACCCCTTCGTCACAGCCGGCCACTCGAGCGTTCACAAGCACAGTGTACCACACGATGAGGTCTTCGTGACCCCAGGCACTCGTTCAAACACGAGACCAGGAGGCAGATGTGAAGCCTTTGCACAGATGCTCCATATTCTGCGGCTTTGGCGTTGCCAGAGAACTAAACTCAGAGTAAGAGTGTACTGTAGTTTCCAGCAGCGACTATATATGAATATACGTCATATGTGTCATCATTTCCATCATATTCCTGCTCCAGCAGTCACATGAAGGGGATCTGGCTGCTCAAAGGCACCGCTCTCCTAGTGTGAAGTTTCCTAGACACACGTTGTGTCTAATAACTCTTATCATCAAACCAGAGAAGGCCTCGCCTCACTTATTATGTTATTGCTGTGAGAGCTGTGGCGGCCGAAGGAGTGAGGCGATCTGGCCTTTACAGGAACCAAGATGCTCATGTTTTATCATTAGGGAAATGCAGTCCATTCTCAAAAGCCAAGAACACTGCAATTAGCCCCGCAATCATTTATTTAGGCTCCGTCCTCGCCACGTGAGCCTCGTGCTTAATCTCCATACACACGGCCAGGCCTGGGCGTCATTAACTAGGCCTGTCAGGAGCCTTCGTCACACTCATCTTTTAGACTTGTACTTTCTTGGTCCTCTCCTCAGCGCAGCAGTAGCGTGAGCGCAAGTAAGACAGATTACAATTATCGCAAGTAATCATAACAGTGCGGCCGCGAACGATCCATCCAGGATAACAGGACGACCCAGGTTGAGTCAAGAGCGCGCAGAGTGAACGTCCAGGGGTCAGACGAGCGCAAACAAATGAACTGCAGCCTTGAGTGAACGTAATAACACAGTCATAAATGATGTCTGACGATGAGGAGAGTTCATTCATTTTAGACATGTGTTTTCAACTGGACGATGGCAGAATGTTTCTGACAAACATTACATTATTATTTCCCAAATACTACAGAATAGATGCACGTGTAGGGGGTGAACGTGCATCTCACAGGTACAGTCACAAACCCAATGTGTCAATCATATTTTATTATTTTTAATAATAAACAGTCTAACTCCTTCAACCGAAGCCTCTTCAGTTTTTTGGTTTCGCACCTTCGGCCTCGACCGAAGCACACGGTGACAAATGATCGTGTAATTTGAAAAGGCATTTACTGCTGAAGGAATTAATCAAGGCACTTGTAAAATATAGACCTGTAGTGCCTCCTGGTTAACATATTAAAGAAGGTGTTAAATTTTAATGTTTAATTATAAAAAAAAAAAGATCTTAAATGAAATATGTATGAATTGTAATGATTCAGGTGCAGATTTGGATTCTTATTGTAAGCAGGTCTGTCGCTCCCAGTGCTGAAGCTAATAATGAAGCTCTTAATGGCGCGTTTGGAACAACAATAAGTCCTATTATGTATCATAACAGCCCCCGTGTGTGCGTCTGTATGCAGCTGTGTGTCTTTGCTGTTTGATGAGCGTTGTCTCTGACTGGCCACAGAACAGGTGGATGGAGTGAGGACTGTGTATGCTAATGGATTAAATGGAGAACACTTGACAAATGAACCTGAACTTCAAAGCAACGATGGAGTTATTAAAGTTTAAACACCTGCTTAAGTGATTTGTCGTCTTTGTTCACGTGTGCCCTTCATAACTCGCTGTTACTTGCTCTTCTGCTCTTATCGGAGAAAAAAAAAAACGTCTTTCGTCCGATTTATTTTATTCAAATACATTAAATATAAATAGCCCGCTACTTTAAAGTGAATGGAAATAATTCTATTCTGAACCTGAACGAAAGTGCCCGGACACAAAAACACAGCGTTTACCTGAATGCCACAAACTCCACACCAGTAATGGTTGACAATGATTATGCATCGCTGTACTGGATGCGTGAGGAGAAATCAATATGAAGTGCAGATTCGTCCCATCCATGGCAGCGAGAGGATCTATTATGGAGAAATCATGATTTATGTCAAAGGCAGGAGGGATGTCAGGTTTAGCAAGGGATGGAGGTATGAGCCAATAATGATGAATGCCCCCTCCTCGTCCTCACCCAGCCCCCAGTACATTAGTCTGTGACCAGAGGTGAGGCTCTTCTCTTCGTCTCATCTCCTGGTTCTCCTCAGCCTTTCCACAGCCTCCACCCGCTTTTCACCCCCCCCCCATCAGATAAAGTCCCCTCTTCTCGTCCACGTGGAGACCATGCTGCAAATGATGGATTCCAATGATCCAGAGCTTTAGGGAACAAGGAGCGAGGCAGTCACCTTTAAGCTGCGACCGAGCCATCCGTCTCTGTCACACATCCCCCATACATCCAACATGGAGCAGACAGTGAACAAGAGGAAGAGAAATGAGCAGGATGGTGTATGGAAGAAGATCAGATAGATGAAGATAAAAATAACGAAGGAACCAAAAGGAAGGCGGTATCTGTCCGGCTGCACCTGGATGAGCTTCTGATTTGTTCTCAGGAAACCAAGAAACGCCGCTTGGAGCCGAGGCAGCTGAGATTATGGGGAAATCCCAGTCTGGATTAATATCACACATTGAATGACATAGTAGATGCTCCATCCATAAATAAAGCTTTTAATAAATATTTCACACGCGTTTGGAAGTCAAGCGTCAGCCAGAGCCCCCGTGGACGTGTGTTTGCAGCTCCAGGTCAGTTCGGCCGATACCTGTAAGGCCGAGCTACAGTAAGCGTGAGTGAGTGATGGTCTATCTGCGCTGGCCCTGCGACAAACTCAATCAGCACCCGCCCCGGACGAGCCAGGGCGCTCCCCCAGGAGGAGCAGGCGTCTGGCCTGCGTACGGCGGCGGCCGCGCTCTCACGGCGCGGCAGCGAGTGTGTAAGTGATGGAGACAGATAGCAGTCGGATGTGATTAGTTCTGGCCTGGTGAGCAGTTTATAGCAAAGATCACAGCTGCTCTCACACAGTCTACGTATCATGTGTGCAGTAATATGCAAAGCTTCATTACTGAATTTTTTTTTTTTTTTACCTGTCATGCATTTACATAGAAAACGCTCCGATTGGCATAAACAGAAGGGAAAATGGACTTAAGATGCTGGGGAGCGATGGCCGCCCTCACGCAGCATCCATGCTCCTAAGCTCCTAGCAAACACAGTGCAGAGCAAATAATCCAGACACAAGGACGCTTGAGCCGTCACATCCCAGTACACGTACAAAAGGAATGGCCTCTTTTTATATTAACAACTAATAAACCCCATGTAAACCCCCGCTTCTCCCCGTGCTTTTTATACATCACATCATTTACGTGAAGGTGATGCACACAACGGCTTTACAGGTCGCACCTATTAGACGACTGTAAAAACGAGAGCCCGTAGCCTGAACAACAGCAGAGCTGCTGGCGCACACGCAGCCGACAGAATGTCCTCGCTGAGCGGGAACATGATCTAAATACTAATCAAACATCGTTTACAGCTGGCTTTATTTGAGGCTCCTCCGAGACTGTCCCATCTTACTATTTCGCCATGGTAACCAGGGATTCATTTCAGAGGTGTCATGCTGCATTATCATCTCAGCAGCTCATCCACTCCCCTCTGCCCTCTGGCGCGCTCGCTTTTGTCCCCCCTCTGTTCAGACCCCTCAATCTCAAACCTGCCCAGCATCCTGGAAGGAAAACATCTCCTATCTTGCTCCAGCTCAGATAATACACCGGCGTGAGCGCTCTGCTTACACACGCACACGCACGCACGCACGCACGCACGCACGCACACGCACGCACGCACACACACACACACACACACACACACACACACACACACACACAGTCGTGTTTCACATCTATGTGGGGACTCCCCAGTGACATAGTGCCTCCCTAGCTCTTTACCCTAACAATCCCAAATAAAGGCAGACGTCTAATCTTTGCTCTTATCTGAACCAAACTCAATTCTAACCTCAGCCCTGAAATTACATCTTAAGCCCCAAAAAGCCTTCGCACTGGTGGGGACCCACCAAGTGTCCCCACGTTGTCACAATGTCCTCACCTTGATGCAAAAACAGGGTTCATGGTCCCAACTGTGCAGGAAAAACGTGTACACACACACACACACACACACACACACACACACGCTGCATGTAAATTATACAAACGTCCGTTAACTCTGTTTTCACACTCAAACACACATGTGCAGAAGCAGCCGCCACAAATATCCAATCATGGCTGCACCTACTGAAACAAAGCTAAATGTCATGTTCCCATTACTTTGGTGCATGTAAGGCGGGATGTGCTGGTCACAGCTGGAGGAAACCAGTCTGCTTTTCCCTGCAGGACAACCACTAACACAGTAATACACGTTTCCCCCTTTCTCCAAATGACTACGGCATTGGTTATGCACAGATGCAGCCTAACCAAGGGTTTGGTGTCTTGCTCAAGGACACTTCAACACATGAACAGAAGAAGTGGAAGAACTGAACCTCGTTGTATAGGAAGCCTTTACACCCGCCTCTATTACATCACGTTATATTTCTTCTAAAGTATCTATCGGTCTTATGTTGTTGTGATGTCCTTGTGTTTTCTGCCTCTATCCATCTGTCCTTTAACTTTCCACCCCCCCACTCTTAGAAACCGTATCTCCTCCGTGCTTCCAGTACATCATCTACTGTAAAGCTATGAAACGCTGCTGGCATCTCAACATCCTCCAGCTCAGTTCATCCCCACCACCGTTTATCCTCCATCCTTCCATCCACAGCGCTGTCAACTTTTAAATGCTGCCCATAAATAATTTACGCCTGATTGTTAATTGACAAACGGTGATCACGTTGAGGTCAAAGGTCACGTGTCTGTGGAAAATGTCAAATAGTCAAAAATAGTAAGATAATTTAAACTTTTAATTTGTTCCGTGGCAAAAACACCATAAAAAACCAATTCAATGCCCCATTTGAATAAGCGAGTTCCCTGTCTGAGCGGCCGGCGCGCTCCTCTTTAGTGACTCTGTGATCCGGAAGCCCTCTGAGCCGTGCAGATAGGACTTTGGCACCTTGCCACATCGAGCAGCATCGCAGGCGCGCGGAGGCTTCACCCTTTTGTTTTGTGCAAAATGGCTTCCCGGAGGCTGCCGTTGGTGACAGACGCGACAGAGTCCTGTCCGCGTGTGCGATGTGACATGGCCGCTCTCATCAGCCGCTGCTGTAACACACGCAGACGGGCAAACTGGAGAATGTTATTACACGATAACGAGCACAAAGTCGCCGTCAGCGTTGTCATCATCCCAAATGAATCGCACAATAGCTAGAAAACAATAGCAAATATATATATTTTTTGTTGATTGCTTTCAGTTTAAAGAGGTTTCATGAACGCTTTACAAGCTTTGTGTGTTTAAAACGTGCACTGTGGTTCCATGGCTCATAGAAAAACCCAAGCGCTGTGGCCCATGTGAAGCAGGTCTGTGTGAAAGGTCAGACGTGAGGGTCAGGAGCAACCATCCCCGACGCCGGCCGCTCAATTCTCCACGCACGCCCGGCGCTGCCTTAAAGGTGAGGCAGCTTTAATCCGGCCGGGCTCCATTACTGAGTTGATTTGTCTTGCTACGCGGTCTTAATGGCATGTTAATCAGATTAATAAAGCCACACTTCAGGGAGGGAGAGCTGCCTGTCAGTCCCAGCTGAAAACAAAACAAAAATAAAAAAATTAAAAACGAGGAAACGTTCTGACGACGCCTCGGGCCGAACCTTCAAAAGCCTCGAATAATCTGATTAAACGTCACGTGTGAGACAAATATTTACATTTTTTGCAAAAATGAAAGAGATAAAGGAAAGCCGGCTTAAATAATCTGGTTAGACCGGTGAAAGCTAATCACAGTCGGAGAACAAACACATTTTTAAACACAACTTTCTAGTAAAGGATTCAGAGAACTTCCTGCTTATATTAAAATCAGACCACACAATTATATCTGAACGACACACACTGATACAATGCTGCTGAATTTGCCACGACTGAACACACACTGTGCCCTGGACTATTTGAATGGGCCATTACGTTAAACTATCTCTCGTAATGTGTATCCCTCAGCCCTGTGGTGAGTGTACTGTAAGCCCTGGGGCTGCTGACACAGACAGGGGGGGGTCTAATGGTCTGCTGTATTAGTGGGTTAATTGCCATGTCCTAGTCTCTGTTGGATTGTGAGTTGGGTCATTTTAGCTTAATTGTTAGCCACCCCTAGCCCACCACTGGTGCACGGTGGGAGTATTAAGTTTTTCAAGATGATCATCGCCAGGCACTTCATGCACAGCTCCCCCGCTCGGAGGGAGCTGGCTGGTGAAACACTGCCACCTGCTGGCGCGGTGCTAGAACGCGCTGCTCATCATTGACAAAGGGGACGCACAAAGGACAGGATTCAGCTGGCGATGCCCTCACGTCATATTACTGCCACCCATAATGCACCTTTCAATTCATCAACCACTTGCTACCATGTCCGGCATCAATAAGTGAATTTAAAGCAGTAGAACTTCATGCAACAGTGTATTTGAATGACTTTAATTTAAATCTAATGCAGAGATTTTTCGTTTATAGTGTATAATTTAATGATTAAATAATAAATTGCCTCGACTCCGTGTTACAGTATTCTACTGTTCCATTCTCCATCCCTTCAGCTCAGTGTGAAGTGTGGAGTGCAAGCTGACACACGAGCAGATCCTCACTTGATGTCCTCTTCCTAGACTGCACAGGAAATTTACATTTTAATGGCTCGAGCCGCCCGCTCGTCCTGCATCGGAGTGAAAGCTCAGCTGAAATTGCGGGTGACTGCTTCCAGCGACTGACTGAAACAAACCGGCTCCCAAGCAAACAAAAAAAAAAAAAAAAGAAAAGGGGGTGAGATGTAGAATGACTTGTGAATACTCACCATTGTCAGGTACCACTGTCAATGCCCTGATTCTGTTCTCATTTGGCAAATTTAAACAGCATCTCAGCACATTTATCAGTCAGAATCCTTCAGGGAGACGTCTTCTGGGAGTCGGCCTCACTGGCTTGTGTGGATGCTTGATAGTTTAGCTTCACCTGCAACTGATCTGCTCCAAAAGATGTACAGTAACTAATGGCACATATGCTTCAAGCAGCCTTCTGTTTAAACTAACTAAACATACTGTACATATGGCTGGAAGAAATAAAAGCTCTGCTTGTTAAGGTGCTGCCACCTAGAGGCAAACGTCTTTATGACAAATTAGTGTTTGCTACACATTGATAATTGGTTGCAGCAACTAATCAAGTGATTGCCCTTAAATAATCCCAACAATGCTGCAGTATATTTAGGCAAAGCTTTGGAACTGGTGAACTGGTGTCAACCAGGTCTGGCAGGGAATGAATATGAACATAAGCAGGGGTATGAATCAAACTTGACAAGGTTTTAAACAACATTTTATTTTATTATTAATCAGAGGAGGATTACTGTATATATACTTGAAGTCGATTTGGTTTCCCGGGTGCAGTCGCCCCAGACGGTGGTCGTGAAAAAAATATTCGTAAAGGTAAAGATTATGCACAAAGGCTATGACATTTATCTACAATCTACTACAGTAGCAGCAGATGCACCTCGACAGTGTGAGCGCAAGAAAAAAATCCATGTGAACGTCGTGATTTTACTCCGGCTGATCAGTGTGTTTGTGTTGTCATCAGTGCGTTGACTGGATTTTATCTTTTCGTCTGCAAATGTCGGGGCGCACCCGCGTTCCTGGACGTACACAAATGATCTAGATGCTACTCATTCTTTGAGGCAGACTTTACAGTGTGACTGAACAAAGAACAAGTAATGCGAAGCTCATGAGTCCCATAATAATCCTCTGCGGCAATAACGAGCCAGAACCACAAATCAGCTAATAGGAAAATATCTGGGTTCGTATGTTACTGCTTCTTGAAGCGCCAGCGTTTGGTGTGTTAGATGGTAAATACTGAACAGAGTGTGGAGAGTGAAGGATGCCAGGTCCACACATACAAAAAAATAGTTAGATGAAGGATTTACAAACATTTTCACATATGAATTCTCAGGTTATAGTCATTTGTGAGGCACTCATATTGGACAGGCAGTTTATTTACAAATAGCCGACCCAGACACACAAAGAAAAAAAAAGGAACAATGGCAAATTGTCCAAACAATATCGGGCGGTGGGGATTTTGTATCCAACAATCGACGCGCCGCTTCCCTTGATCTCTAATTGCTACGGGCTCAAAAACGTACAATCTCCAACGGTCATCGGCAATTTACTTTAGAAAAATATCACCATGGTGACCCACAGATTCACAGATTTGACCATGGAAAGAAGGACATATTTACAATGATCCACACAGAAAGGAAAATCTGAAAAAAAGGAGGGGGGGGCAGTCTAAAAGAAAAAGGTTGAGCAGTGCAGAGAGGGTCCCAAAAAGGCAAAGCTTGAGCAATTCTTGCTTTAAGGTCTCTAAGTGGACACCTCTTAATCTTTTCATTTGTCCTGTAAAGACCAGACAAACAGTTGAGTTATTAGACAGAACAGCAACACGGGAAGCTCCAGTTTGTGTGTAAATAAGAGTAAACACACAGTTTAATGCTAGAACCTTTGTGTAGAGGACATTCCCAAATGCATCACATGACTTTGTCTTTTCCATATATTTATTATTATACGTAAATAAGCAAATAAAGTAAGCATCACTTAAAGTAAGTGATGCTGAAAACACTCAAATGCTGAACACTATGCGAGTAATGTGACATGTTACACATAGACATACAGTGATAATGGTTCCCCATGAAGACAGACTATGGCGGATGCAGGTGGGGGAGATGGTCAGTAGCTTTTCTTTCTCAACAGCATGTACTGCAGGTGAACGTTCTGCACACTCCTGCAAATCCACAAATGTGCTTAAAGAGCAGCGCGGCTGGATTACTTGCATGGAAGCAAAACAGTGGAAAAAGGGCTGTTCGAAGCACGGCGGCCAATCCTGATCTGAGCGCGCACGGCTGGGAGAGGAGGGAATGCGGCTGCAGGGTCGGGGGACAAAGAGCGGGACGCGAGCGTGGCGTCGGGCGGAGACCTCACCTCTTAGCGGCTCTGCAGTGCAGACACTCAGGCTGACTGACAGGGCTTAGTATCTAGAATGAGTGTGCCGGCGCTGAAGGAGCGGGGACAAAAGACGAGAGGAGGACGGTCCAGTCACAATCGAGAGTGGTACATGAAAAGAATAACGATTAGGAGCAGCCTCTACAGCTGCCTGTCCTGGAACTACTGCGCGATACATACTTATTGTGACTCACGAGTCAGTGGGAAGCATCAGGAACAAATAAAAATCTTCACTACAGTGAAGCTCTTTCAGGGTGAAATAGCTGACGTCTAACAAAGCAGAGTCTGATTCATGCTGTTGGAGATGCACTATTATTTGACCAATGATTATTGATTAATAATGAAGATAAAACACCACCTTCACTCCTGTAAATGTTTAAATTGTGAAGATCCACCATGACCTCTGACCTTTGGAGTGAGATGGATGAAAGTGTCCTTTATTTGTAGGTTACATGCAACATCATCAGCAGAGACCAGCAGCTCCTACTGATGATACATGCGGAGGGAAAGAGGAGGCGAAGGGTGCCCTCTGCTGGTGGAACGTGGGGTGACGACAGGACGACAACCAGATGGGAGCGGATCAGGACAGCACACTGGTGTTCTGTGAATCCACGTCTTGCATGCTCATGACATCTGTACTTACTCCACTCTCGTATACCGGGTTGTCGAACGCCGACTCTTCCGTCATGTTGTCATACGGTGGCAAAGATGTCGGCATTCGGATAGACTTCCCTTGTAGCCTGAACAGAGCCGAGCAGAATAAAAAAAGAGAGAGAAAACGCCTGTGAAAGGCTGATTTGATTGTATGAAGTGGAAATAAATGAAGTTTGAAGCTGGTACTTACTTTGCGAAATAGAGATAAATCCCAAGGACAACTACCAAGATGACTGCAGCTGGGATAAACACTGCAAGGGCAATATTGGTTCCCTCCATGTCATAATCCCTATTAATAACTAAAAGAGAAATGTCTTCATTTGAATCATGCATATAGTATAAACAAGCACCAAAATACGTAAGGCAACATTCTGAAAGACAGGACCCACCATCCAGCCTGCGCTCGTCCACATACTTGGCTGAAGCGGCTGCAAAGCAGAAAGCGACAGTAAATCCACCACATCCTGTACGTCAGGGCGCTCGCAGAGGCCTCAGACGCTTACCTCTGCAGGCGGGGGGCGTGCTGTTCCACTGCGACGGGTGTCCGGGCATGCAGTAGATGGTGGCGCCCCCCTGCAGCTCGTAGCCCGGCTGGCAGGAGAAGGTGAGCATCTCCCCCGCCTGGTACGAGGCCTTCTCGGAGGCCGGCACGCTGGTGGAGGCGGCGCCGGGGTTCCTGCACGGCTCGTACTTCTCGGCTGAGGGGCGGCAAAACGTCTCACCGCGCTTGAAGAGTCTACTGCTGTTTACCAACGTGTAAATGCGCAGGCGATGCACTTACGGACACACTTGGGCAGCCTCTCGCTCCACTTGGGCGCGGCCGCGTCCCGGTTGTAGCAGGTCAGCAGGCTGTTGCCGGAGAGCTGGTAGCCTTTGTTGCAGATGAACTGCACGGTGGAGCCCACGTTGAAGCGGGTGCCCGCGATCACCTTGCGACTGTGCGCCACGTTGCCGGGGTCCTGACAGGTCATCACTGGAGCGTCACACACACACACACACACACACACACACACACACACAGTCATGATCCTGTCAGGGTTCAGGTAAGGTCAGGTTAAGCGCGCGGCCCAGTGTCCCTCACCTTCCTCGCATCTGGGCACGTCGCCGCTCCAACTGAGGTCCCACTGGCACATGAGGATCTCGGAGCCCACCAGCTCGAACCCCGGGTAGCACTGGTAGGTGATAACCGTGCCGTGGATGAGATCGGGGTGGGACGTGCTCTTCCAGCCGTTAATGATCTCCGGCAGCTCGGGGCACGTGTCGTTCCTGGGCACCTCTGTCGGAGTCAGGCACAGAGCAGTTAGTGTTGTATTGTGCAGTCGGGCAGAAAGAGAGAGAATGAAAATTAAGAATAACAGCATTGAAGAGGGAGCTGAGGAATACAGTACTTCCACGTTTTAGGTATTTTAAATATTGAATTTGTATTTTCTTTTATGCTGAATGATTATCAAGAGACACATCCGAGCATCAATACGCATCTACTTCCTCTGAAGGGCAGGAAAACAAAGCACATTTCCGATCTGCGAGCACTAAACTGCGACAGAACCCGAGCAAAAATGTAAATAGAGGCTTGTGCTGTTTGCTGGGAGCGGCGCAGCGTGCGGCTTGGCACCAGTCACTCCGCGCCTCCCCCGACTGCGGCGTGCGCGGCCGCGAACACAAAGAGCAGCTGACGCTGAAGTGCAGCCCATTATGGCGGCGCCGCGGTTCCTTGTTATCTAATCATGTGCACCTGGGACGAGAGGGAAGACGGAGACGCAGCCGGAGACGCGGGGGGAACGGAACAGGCGCTTCCGCTAATTGCTGACATGCTAGTTTGGAACGACAACAGTTTATATTTCATGCTTGTTATCGCCACAAGTGAGTCACGTAATCAGAGTTGCTATGGGAAAAAGTCACGGCGTTTAATTGCAATTAACCGCCGCAGACAATAATATGGATTCACTGCTGTACCGAAGAAGTGGACCACGAAGCCGTTGTTGTAGCCGTATATGTTGGTGGCGGGGTCCGACTGGAACTGGATGGTGACGTCAGCCATAGACGTGTAGAGCTTGAAGTGGGGCCGCGCGCCGCTGTACTGGCCCAGGATGTTGGCTGTGAGGTCGTCGCCGTCGTAGAAGGTCAAAAGGTCATTCTTGCCCAGATGGAGGCTGCGACACACATAAAAGAGCAGTTTCAGGACATTCCGCCTTCCCGTGATGGGACGTGGGGTGTTCTCAACAGCTGCATTACTACAAATCACATTCCCACGACATAAGGTGATGTCAGCACTACTGACAGTAGCACTTTGAAAACATTAATTCTGCTTATATTGGACGGATCAAATGTGAAGTAAACACTAAATAATTCATGATGCGTTACTCTTTGCCTCCCACATTGCTCTCATGAATATGTGCGAAGTGTATACCTGCAAATATGAATACGGCAATGAAATAATCTAAAGGGGGGGGGGGGGGCTATCGTTTAGGTAACATTCCTCTGGGAACCGGACCTACATGAAGAAACTGCAATAAATGCCGTGCAGAATTATATAGAAAGAATCAATGCAGGCATATCCGATAGGTAATTCAAATATCTAAATGCTGCGTAAAAAGCAGCCGAGCCACAATGTCAATGTCAGTGATTAACTTAAGAATGCATTAACCTTTTCCTGGTGGGGATTCATATTTCCTTGCCCTCTCCGTACAGCGGCGAGGCGTGACATTTATTCACACACGGAGGATTGTGAACGGGGAAATTAAATAAGCCAGAGACGCGCTCGGCTTTGTGTGACTGGAGGCAGGTATGGAAATAGCAGCGCGACGGTAAGCAGCGGCAGGCGTCGCACAGCAGGGGGCGCTGTGATTGGCGCTCGTGGCCGCGAATCACCGTACGGAAGCTTTCCTCGCCTGATCACGCCGTCGGCCGTGTGCATAAGCTATTTTCAGAGTATGAGTGTTTTGGCGAATGGAAGACAACGCTCGCAGCTTTTCTCACTTTTCTTCGCTCAGTAAACACAAACAGCAAAACCTGAAATTCGTCTCTCCTCACACGTCGTTATGATCACAATTTAGTCCTAAACTCTGATTCTTCGGATTCCTCCCTTTGTCGACTCCGACCCTTCCGCGCTGCCGTGTCACCTACAACAGCGGCGTGTTCCCTTTAACAGTGTTTTCATGTGTATGCAGATGCTGTAGGTGCCGGGGACTATTTGCTATTCTCAGATTAGAGAAGTGCATGCATGTGCACTCTTTGCAGGGAGACATCAGAGCCGCACGCTGGAAACGCTGATGCAATCATTTGTGTTTCTAACATGTTGGCTTGTCCCGGGAATAATAAAACAAATGCACGTTGCCCGGGAGCACACTGTGTATAGGAGATACACATCACAATGGCTGAAAATGTAAATGTTGCCCTCTTGTATATTTCATAAACCTCTCACCATCTTCACCTTTGCTTTACTTTTGTGTGAAAATTTAACTTTAAATATTAGGTTTTTTTAAGTAATTTATTCCTTGGCTGTGTTTTTATTCCCATTCTTCTATCAGCAAAGAGAGAGACATTTCATATGCAGACGCGGCTCCAGGACACATATTGAGGTGTTTTTGGGGTATTTTTGACGCACAGGTTTGTATCGCAGCTCAGTGTGAGACTCTCCAACGTCATGGCGGGTCCTGTAGCTTTGCTGGGACAAACCCAGTAGCACAGTAGGAGTTTTTGATTGACACGAAGCTTTATGCCGATGGAGTGAAACAAATAACCCCGAGTCTGTTTATCTCTCCTCAATCTCTTATTCACAACCTCCCCCACAGATTTTCCCACCTTACTTCTGAGCAGAACCAAGCTGTGGTTAAAAGAAGCACCCACTTCTGCTTTAATTAGCCATAGGAGCAAATCTAACATACACTTTATATAATTGGTTTTTTAAAATGTCTCCTCCAGGACTGATTCTAAAGGCTGCAGCATCCAATGAGCAGAACGGCTGGTGGGGTTTGTGCCGGTGTTTTACCTGAACCTACAGTTCTCCAGCTCCACCTGACACAAATAATAGATGGCGGCTCCATGAATGTGAGTGAAATGAGGTCTTGAGTGACAAGGCGCTCCCTCTGGTGAGTGCAGACGCGCTTCCATGTGAACAGCCGGTGGCGGACAGAAACACCAGGAACGGCCGGGCTCGTGGTCCATTTGCACCCATGCTTCTAACGAGGCCTTCGCGTTGAAATGTGCAAGAGCAAAAATCCATCAAACCGACCGACGGGGCCGCAGGTTGCGTGATGCAACCCGTGCGTTAATTCGAAGGCGGCTGGACTCCAGGTTCACAGCTCTGCATATGATTCGGTGGAGGCTTCTCTTATTCCGCCTGCAGAATACGGGTGTCCGTCACCGAGGTTGTCTGAGCCTCCTTTCTATTTCCACATTTCCCACACTGGCTGCTGATGTCAACAAGGCTATCCACCTTATCATGGCACCGCGTTTCCCCCTTATCTCCGCTCGGAGGCCTTCATGCATTCAGACTGTCCTAGAAGGACGGATGTGGCGCTGACAGCTGGCAATCGGACCGAGAGATTACCTCCTGTCTCTGCATCCACCGCTCCCCCTTTGCCCTGTTCCTCGCCTGCTCCCCGCAGACCCACGCTAACGTACTGTAAGCCCCTGCCCACCTCTGCTGTCACGCCTCCGCGCTGTGCTCCCGTGTCACGCCCGGATCCCGGCTCTCCTCTAATCTTTTTGAGAGATACGTTGGTGGTTTTCATTCATCAACCGCCTAAACAGCTTTGTCCTTGTGACACGCGAGTCAGCCCGATACGCGCCTTAGCGCCGCGACACAAATAATCTCCATCACCGCGCCGCAAATCCACAATAGCTTTGCTCACAGCCACAATAATTCCTGCTCAAGAATTTTGGTCCGATGTTAAACAAGATGCAAGGTCAACGGTGAAGCTCTGTCTGGGGAAAAAAACAAAACAAAAACTACTTGACACACCGCCACCTCTCCTTCTGCCTGGACTCCTAAATAGCCTCCTTCAACGTTTCGCGGCGGCCGCCGACAACCTCGGGTTTAGATCTTCCCACTGACCCTCCCTCCGCTCCGCTGTGTGCGTGGAGCGTATTCAAAACCCCGGCGACGACGTGGAAGGCTGCCGAGCGCTGCCGCCTCGGGCCCAGGCTCGCACAGCACGCCGCAGTGAGTCACTACAGGTCCTTCCACTGCCTTCTATGCCGCAGCCTGGCACTCACTTCACCCAAATGTCATTCCACCTGGCCCCTTCGGAGCCGGTTCTCCTTTGAGTCACTTCTACACAGCAAACAGAAGACTAAAGAATTATTGGTATTTGGTCTTCTGCGCGTCCCTTAGTCCTTATTTTACGAGTTAAAGGTGACAGTTGTTTAGAATTGTCTTATTTGATTAAATGGCTCCTTCATCAAATTAGCTTGGGTATTGCAAAGTTCCTGGGGACCGTTTGAAAAAGGACTTTCAGAGACTATGTGGGAGCACCGCTGCATACCAATGGCGCCAGCTCAGTTCTGCAGATGAGGGGATGACAGCTGTGTTTTGTACAAGCCTCTAGGCATTTTGTCACCTTCACTGACAAGTCAAGCCAAGTCAGGTTTTAAAAGCAACCAACAAATCTCCAGTAACTCTGACAGAATGGAAATGGCTTCCTCTGTCGAGGTTCCAGAGAGGGGGAGGCCGCCCCCTGTCATCTCGCGCGCGGGCCACACATTCATGTTGCTCTGCTCGGCGGAAAGCGCTCCACTGTTCGGATGGGAACAACACATTTCGCCTCCGTGCACCTGTGCATCCCGCATGACTAGGCTTGCGGGCGCCGTGCAATGCTGGCAGCCTCCACCAGAGGACTCTGTCAACCCGGTGTGTTCAGTCTGGAATGAAGCAACCCCGACCCGGCTGTTGGAGCTGACGCGACGTCCCTACGCCTGAAATGCTTTTGTTTCTGAACGCAGCGCCCTCCGAATGCTAAAATCCACATGCTAACCATTTACCTTTTTTGTTTCACAGGTGGGGATATCAGCTGTAACCTCTTGTCTCCGGTTCTTGCTCGAGCCGTGCTCCACGCTAATTAGCAAAGAGCCAGCCCTCCTGTTTGGCCTAAATTAATTAATCAGCCCTCATTATGCACACTGCTCCTCTGTAATTGCCAGCACAGGCATAGTGATGAATGATAATTCTGGAAACATTCTCAGTAATGTGGAAAAGTGTGTGCCCATCCTTATAATGAGACAACTCTCATCCACAAGGGCCTTTTGTCACTTCAACATTTTCCAACGTGCGCACACAAATAAATACGCGCGCACTGCATTCGTGCGCCGGCCGAGGCTTTGGACGCGTCACACTCAGGCTGAGCCGACCAGACATGAGGGTAATGATCGGGTCTCCGGGGATCAGACAGGCAGAGGGCTTCTACTGCCTCGAAGGCCACGCATGAGCAACCTTGAGATAAACTAGTGCTGACCACAGAGGCATTAATTTAGAGCGAGTGGCCCCGTGTGGCTGGGATTAAAACAAACCTAAGGTTGCTGCAATTTAAACAAGATCTCTGAATGAAAATGAGTTTACCTCAAATCAAATGTATTTACTTCAGTGCAGGAAAGAAAAAAAATCCCCCCTGATCTGTTTTTCCTCCGTTTTTACCCAAGGTGCAGTGGTTGACTTTTAACATCAGGCATTAATCACTGAGTCTTAATCTCCGAAACGGAGAATAGGGAGGTGAGCGGGGTCACGCAGAGCCCTGTGTGGTATTCAGGCATTGCGTATTATTGGTATCCTCAAATGCTATTATTCCCTCTGATCTGTAGATCATATTTGAGTGATGGCTCATATCTCTGCGCCTGTAAGCCAGAGAGATAAAGTTTAGGGCATTATACGCATTGTGTTGATGCAGCGGCGTACAGACCTGAGCCAGCACAGACACCTGCCAGAGCAAAGCCCACACTGTACCCACGCTTTGTTTTTCGCTTTGGTGGCATACAGGAGAAGCTCCTGTAAGAGCACCAAGGCTCTCAACGCAGACTTTGAAATGGAAGGAAAGGTTAAAAATAAAACGTTATGTTCGGTGAACTGGATGCATCCGAAGGCCTTTACTGCGCATTTTAATTAAACCATCAAACTGTTTTGGCTCAATCTTCATTCTTGTAATAATGAATGAATAAAATGGAAAGACTATTAAAAGTGGATGAGATGTAAACGCCTGCATACATAACTGACCACTATGTCCAGTAGCTAACAATAGCCTCCGTTTGATATTTGTCAGTGACTATTTTTCTACGACCTCGGGCGGTATTCCTGCTGGTTTAATTTGAACCTCTCCGTGCCCTCTTGTGTGCAAGTGCTTCAGGCAATAACACAAATCACTTATGCTGTAGTTTTGGAGCTCTCCATAGGATGCATGATCGTTGAAATAATGCCGAACTCGCTAGCACGAAGCGAACACATGCATTTGTACAGACCACGGGCAAACAAAGATTTCCAAGCATCTATCACTGTAAGTCCTTTTTTTTTTTTAAAGAACAATCTGCCACGAAAGAAAACAAGGCGACGTTTTCATCCTGTAATAACTCTGACGAGGAGACAGGGACGCGACGCCCTGCGCACGTGTCACGTTTGCGGTGAGTGATGGGCAGGTGAGCATGTGTCTATTTTGACATCTGCGCGCCGGTGTGTTGAGTGTGTGTTGAATTACAGTCGAGAAAAGCGGGATAAGTGGCTCAGAGTAGTTCACTGCCAGCGCATATTCATTTCAAAGCCAACTCTGAGACACACACTGGGGAAGTGGGAGCAGGGAGGCTTACTGGCTAATCTGGTCAGAGAGCGAGCTGGAAGCTACACAGAATTCTTAATGTAGCGGACAAAAAAAAGGAAAAAAAATCTAATTAGCGACTGCAACCACAGAAAGACTTTCCCACGTGCGTGTCTTACTGTGTCTATGAGACGAGAGAGAGAGAGAAAAAGAAAAGAAGATGAAAAAGAAACCGAGAGACTGTTTTTGTGTGTGTTGATGGCGTCTTTAACATCCTGAGGTCACTCTGAACTCCTCTCTGACCTCCCTGCGCGGTTTGAGGTTTTTGAAACCTCGGTGCACTCTCTTACACTTGGATGTCAAGCATGATCCGCTTGTCTTCTTCCACATGGATGCCCCAGATGCAGTCCTGCCCCTTGTCATAGGCCTCGGGCCAGTTTGGAGACAGCACCACGCCGGCGGAGTCTGTGATCTCCCCGCTGCACACAGCTGCAACACACAAACAGCTCAGTGTGACGCTGAAAAGAAATCTGTTCAATTACAGCAGGGAAACATAAAGCAAATAAAAATCTATTATATATACAGTACATCGCTACATAACCTGCTATCCAACTTCCTAGGACGCGGCCACGTCCCAAAATGAATGCGCAAGCTCCTCGACTCGAGCCTTCTAAAAACTGCACACCACGGCCGGAACGCTTAGCGACCGTGACCCGCGGGGGCAGAAATTAAATTTTCTCATATCTAGCATTACTTGAGAGCTTTTTAGAAAGCAATTTCGCTGCGCGCCTGGAATGGCCATGTAGGCAACAAAGACGCGGGCGAGGTCAGCGTGTCATGTGTGGGAGAGAAAGTGGAGGGCAGGAGGAGGGCTCCGGGGTGGAGGCCCTCCGGTGCGGTGCGCGGCGCGCCAGTCTCCATCCTAGGTCGACCATTGTACGCCTTTAATCGCCAGCACTTCTAAGATCTGCCCTGCGAGCACACATATCGGGGCTGCGTCTGAAGCGCGGGTGCTAAAAAAATTACACATATCAAAGTAAATAATTGTTACAATTTTGGGAGGAAATTTATCGTGGATCAGAGAAAAGCAGCTTAGGAAGATCTTATTGACTGCCAAGGGTATTTAATAATTGAATATAAGACTTCGCCAACTCCAGCATTGATTGCGAGTCCTTCCACTAAAAACAAAGAGGTCCGCTTCAGCGGAGGACTCGGCTTTCCGCGCTTTAATGTTGCAGTTACTGAGGCGGGCGGCGTTGGCTCACCCCTGCAGGCCGGCTCCGTCTCGTTCCACTGCGGGTTCTGCGCGTCCACGCACTCGATCACCACCGAGCCCTGCTCCAGCGTGTAGCCCGGGTCGCACGAGAACTCCACCACGGCGCCCAGGCTGTAGGTGGCGTCGCTGCTGCTGAAGTTGCCGTACTTCACGAACGGCTCGTAGCACGCGCCCTTGGCGAAGGCTGCGGACACAGGAAGGGGGAGGTCAGTCCCCGGGGGTGGGGGGTCACACGGTGGGGAGGGGTCCACCTGCCTTCGTATCTGACGGCGGCGCCGGTGGAGGTGACGGTCCCGTCCGTGGTGAACTCCAGGAACAGGTAGCGCCCGGTGCTGAGCACGCCCTCGTTGGGCAGATACTCCACCTCGTAGGAGTCGTACACAGGCGGGGAGTCTATGTTGTTGCCATTTTTAATCAGCAGCCTTAAAAACACACACACACGGAGGGAAGACTGATTAAGACACATAAATGAGGCCTGAGAGGTAAAAGCAGCAGTTACAAACTATCTGGAGGGCTGCTCACTGTTCCAATGGTGGCTGTAATAACTTTGTGATAACATTCTCCACCACCTGGTAATGAGGTGAATGGCCATGTGTGACGACGGCCACGTGGATCAGCGGAGAAAAATGTAACACAATCGCAGCTTCCTACCTCTCACCACCTTCTGCAGTCCCTTCAATTCGCTCGCTTGATAGAACACTGATAAAGGATTATAATGATGAAAGGTCCTTTTAAATTCATCTGTCACTCCCTAAAGATTCTGGCTATTTATAGCCGTTGAGGATTTTAATGCTCTAGCCACGGGCATACTGTTATTCAGAAAATGAGTTTAAAGGCTCAGCGTTATCTATTAGCTGAAGACACACACCCACACGGCTGCTCGCTGCTATTTCAACTCTGTGCATACACCACCTGTCGTCGTCCTCTGCCAGCGCCACCTTCTCAAAGTGAATGTGGAGCCGGTGGCCTTCGGGGGCCTCCAGGACCCAGTGGCACGTCAGGTTGTTGCTGTAGTTGCCGGGGAAACCGGGAGAGACGATTCGACCGTAGGTGGCATTTTTTATCATCCCCCCACAAGCGGCTATATGAGGAGAGAGGGGAGAGCGGCGGCGTTAGAGGGGGGGGGCGGCGAGATGAGAAAAGTAATGGCGCTAACTTTGGCGAGGGGGGGTTTTAGAGAAAAGTCCCTGTCTGGGGGCAGATTGCATCAATATCCAGCAGACTGTGGCTAGTCCGCACCGGGCAGCTCACACGGGTCTAAGAGTGTGTGACTGCGTGTGATGGACTTGCAAAGAGAACAGCGGCCGTCGCTATCAGCCGAGAGCAGCTGCGGGCGGGCGGCCGCGGCGGGAACGCCGGGGAGCGGGAGATGAGCCCGCGCCGGCGGCGGCGGCCGGGTCGTCACGCCGGCCGCTTCTAATTAAGGCCACCGGGTCCCGTGGCCTTGTTTTAGCCCCGTCTCCGAAGAATGGCTCGGCGTGCTTCTAATCACATGCAAACACACTCATTTGGCCTTAAAGTGTGAGCAATCAACGCGGCGGGAGACAACCCGGGGAGCGCTCCCATTAATCAACATCACCTGCGCGCTGGCGGGAAGCTGGAAAACAAAAAGGGCTCTATAATAAGCCACCATTTTTAAAAGCTGCTCCTAGCGTATATTACTGTCGTACCTTAAATATACAGTACAATATATCATACTGTTAATTTCGGTTTGGTGCCGGTCTCATCTACGCTCGTATTTCCACGCTTCCGGTCTTGCCGTGCGGGACTCACCCACGCATCGAGGCTCCTTCCCGCTCCAGTACGGCGTGGTGGCGTTGCGGCAGGTGAGCATGCCGGCGCCCTGCAGCTTGTAGCCGGTGAAGCAGCTGAAGTAGGCCTCTCCGCCGGCGTGGAGGTGCGTCACGGAGACCTCGCCGCCAGCAGGCTCTTTGGGGAACGCGCAGCTCAGCACGAAGGCTGCGGGGGAGAGGACCATATAGAAGTCATTCAACTGGATGATTGTAAGCGCGTGAGAGTGACCTAACACGTCCATGACGTCACGGAGTAAAAATATTTACTTGTAGCCACAGCTGCCGTTAAGCTAAGCTAAGATTGAGCTAACATCATCGTTCAAACTGCTGGAGCTCGACAGATTTGAATTCAAACTGCCAACAACGAGAATAATACAATTTTAGATTCATAATTTCCCATGGCTGCAGGTTTTGTTCGAAAATAAAAATCCAGCTCCGGCCAAAACCAACAGATGACAATGTTAACTGGCTCCACGGCGTAATCCTCTGTGTCCTGCATTGTTTAGAACTCCTGCCGCTTTGTTGCATTGTTGACCGTGTTGTCACTCCTCCAAACGATCACCGCGCCGACGCTTTTAGGTGCGACGAGGGAGAGGAACTGTTTATTTGTGCAATCCTTCAATTCTACGTCTTTGGCTTCCTGCCCCCCCCCCCCCCCCCCCCCCACACACACGCACGCGCGCGCGCACGTGCACACCTGCAGACACACAATTAAGGATTTTATAACCAACCTATAACTTCGTTCATAAACACCCCAGCTCTTAATTAATTCCACTTTACCAACATACACTATGCAAATATACAGAGGCACGTTTGCAGCCCAGCAGTAATTAACGGAGCCGCCGCGCACGCGCTGACAGAGAGGCGCGCGCTGATCAGCTGAGGGCATCACGGTGGCTCTGTAACGCGAGAGCTGGAAGAGGAATTGCCCCCGTAGCGGTTGTCAAAGAGTTGTGATTCCGGCGGGCTGAGATCAATGTTTGCCGCCTTGCTTTGCATTGTTGTTCTGTCCCTCTTTCAAAATAAATGGTGTAGGATGGGACGCGGCTCGCGCGGATAATAGAGTGAGCTAACCGAGTCTGTAATGCACGCTATTAAACAACCCTCTCTTCCCGTCTAATAACCTCGCTGTTCTACCTCATTAGAGGATGCACTTTAATGACCGGACTAAAACTTTTAAACTTATGGAAATGTGCAAACAGCAGCGCGGGCGACATAATTGGACCCGCTCCCGCTCGCTCGCGCGCGCCGCTCCGGCGGAATTACAGGGACTCGCGCAAAGGAGCTGCAGCATTAGTCGGACTCGGCGAGTCGCATGTCGTGCTTCAGATTAAGTAAATGTATGCAAAGCCTAAATAATCACCCATAGATGGAGAAAACAACAAAGGGCAGCAGGGAGGCCTCTCTGTGCCGGAATCGTATTTGCATGCAGTTTTAAAAGCAATTATGATAATATTTGAGAATGGGCCATGTAGTGTAAACACCTAATTTACTTATGTTAATATGATTGAGGTTATTCGCTCTTTACACAGCGAACACCTAGGCCGCTGCAATTTCCAGGCACACAACTGGTGTTGTTGTGTGGTTTTAACCTGTCAACAAAGTTATTTTTAGCAACCAGCCTTGAATTAGTGAAGGAGAAACGACAGCGTCCTATTAGCATGTAAAGCAAATAAATATAAAAGGAATCACAAGCTACTGTTGGGGTTATTTCAGGTACCGAACCCAAACGAGCATCAGCTACAGCAGCATTTGCTAATAGAGCTTGACACAGGTCCCTTAATAGAAGCTCTAATAAAAGAGTTCACCTTCTTCACGTTATACTTTTTCAGCTGGAGCAGCTGCGCGTGTGAAAAACGGGAACAATGGGACTTTTTTGATAGACAGGCTTGTTGGTACTTTACGTAGGGCGCATGAATATTTTAATACGTTTAGCTTTGGAGGCCTTTGCACGCGCAGCTGCTGGGCAAGCGGAGGTCATAGACAAAATATTAAACTTTATGTAGCAGGTTTGGAATTTGAAACGCTCCCATTCCAACCAGTCGTTGAGAGCTGAAATTCTGATTTTAGTAATGGTTCTGGCTTTACCTTGACACTAAAGCGGCTATTATTTTATTCCACATTAAAAAAAATGTCATTCTATCAGTCTTTGATAGAACGCGGGGGAAAACAGCACTAAATGCATAATGGCTATAAAGGTTTGTAAAACTGCTCCATCTATGTTTTAATCTATTGACTTAGGTTTTCTTTTATACGAGCCACTGGTTTGAGTCGTAATGAGACAGACCTTTCTATTGCAGTAAATCAGTGAGCCACAGGGACGAGGTACACTGCCCCTGGGTCATTCATTCAATTCATAGTTTATCACTAGCTCCAATGAACCTAGTTATTGCCATTATCATAGCAGCATTTACATCCCCATTGAGCATGCAGTGGGAGAGCCAGAGGCAAAAATTGTGGAGCCAATTCCTGAAGTATTAAATTACGTGCTGCCTCCATTCCAGTAGATGTGGTACTGGGCCATAAAGTCTGATTGTTTTGCCATTACAAATAATAGATCCACGGTGCAGGCAGCCAGGAAGATTAGCTGATGGTACTGTAGGGCCCCGGGAAACAGATGTGGAGCTTATGTCTTTAGTTATTGCTTCCTTGTAGAGGGGAAGAAATAGTCGCCGGGCGCACCTTTAGTTTTCTCAGAACACCGGACCAGCGCCTCGGATCGAATCTGAGCTGTTGCTGAGGCCGGGGCGGTGTAGTGGAGAGGCCTGCGTGAATGATGACTCACCCCCACGCGCTTCTCTGTGTCCGTGGTTTAGAAATGAGGACATTAGGTTCAGGTGAAGGAGGGCGTCACGGTTCGGAACAGTGAGGCCTCACTGACGTGAATCCTGCATCTCCCATGAGGTACAAAAAAAAAAAAAAGCGCTGGCTGTTTTAATACCGTCTTTAAAAAGAGGTGTCCTTAAAAAGATAACAATGAGGAGAAGAGTAGCGGAGAGCCTTGGGGATTTGAATGGCACACTTTGAAACTTGGGAAGGTGTTTTTGTACAGTCTCTAGCTTAGCCGCTATAGAAACAACTCACATCTGGTCATGGTTTAAATATTTATTTGACTTTAATGATGGGATTTTAAAGCATTTGTTGACAAAAGCTCAGCAGGAGCAAATCCTGACTTTCCTTCCTTACGCTTTGCTGCTTTTATTTTTCATATTACTCACTGGCCTTCCTCATCTTTGTTTATATTATATGAATCTGTATTTTGGATCGAGCGATGGCTTTTAAAGGCCTTTTTGTAAAAAAAAAGCCCTAAAGGTCAACATTAGGAAACCGTTTAAAGAAAGTCAACACTGACTTAAAGAAGCGCTGGTGCGACTCCTGCCTGTCGCCATTAATGAGCCTCTTTCTGCTGTGAGCACATCCTTCGCCGGGATGAGAATTCAAATTGAGAACGCTGCTCCTCAACCATTAACAAAGAGACGCTGCCGTCTAGGGCAGAATAGATGAGGTGAGGAAGCTATGCGCAATATTTAGACAAACAAATAAAAGGCATTGCTGTTTAGGACTAATAAACTCTTGCTCTGCATCTCGAGTGCTGCCCGAGTCCTTCTCTTGTAGAGCTGGAATGGGATCAAACTTGGCAAGCCGAGGGCAGGAAATAATGAAATAGTTTGGCAGGAAGCTGAACACAAATAATGAAAAGTAGGTTTGATTTTTATTATATTTAATGACAGGAGAGGAAAATCCCGCGCAGCCGTGTCAGCTCGGCTGATGTTTTTTTTAACACACACATGACAGCAGTCCTGCTGTTTGCAGGTGACTTGCGGCAGAGTGTGACTGTCACTGCATCCGAGCCACACATCCTGGCCCGGCACCAAACCATTACCTTTTACAGGAAGATCAATAATGTTGTGATTTAAAGCGATACCGTTGTAGGAAGCCAGACCAATGTTCTGCCCTGATATGGCCTATTAATATTTATGTGGTTGGGTTAAAAACTCGATTTTAATGGTCATTTACTCAATAAAGTCTATTAAAGAGAAATAACTTAGGACTAGAGGCGGCATCTCGTCAATGCTACTGTGGGGTTGTGGCAAATGGTGGATTGCTGCCAGTGGCCGAGGTCCTCAAGCCACCTCACTTGTCAAACCAGCTTATTAGTCACAGCCGATCAATAATCTCTGTAAAACATCGCTGCCTTTAGCAAAGTCATTGATTACGCTCCATATACTTCATAAGATGTAGACCTACTCACGTCAACACTACAGTGTAATGTTTTGAACCTAATGCCCACAAATCAGAAAAAGTACAAAGACTTATTAAGCAGAGTATTATATGATTGGGATATAATTATTAATACATTAATGTGATTGGATGAACTGGTAAAGGTACTTTAATTACTGTACTTACTGCCAATTAGTGACTTTCCCTCAGGGATGAAAAACTCATGTTACCCATAATGCTTTAATATAATAATTATAAATAATGTATATAATTTGGATTAATTTTGAGGTGTTTCATCTGTGAAAATGAGACACAAAGCATCACGGACACCAGTGCAGAACTGGATTCCTGGTACTAAGCATAGATGTACATCGCATTAATACGTTTGGCACCATTCAGCTTAATTCCTGCAATGCACATAATGCTAATACAGAGCACAGCAGAGCAGGGAGAGAGTAGGCAGAGCCACGCACTGTGTTGGGCTATACTGTACTGTACCATCAAACAATGAGAGCACAGTATGTTTATGCCTCACTGCTGCATCACATCAAGGATCTGAGAAGCCAAGCTCAGATATAATGATAATTATTATTTCATCAACTGGATTGATAAACTGTAGATAGATAAAAGATCTAATTTAAGCTCTGCCCCCCCACACCACACTTCTCCACACACATGAACTGCATAACTACTAAAATAATGATAGCATCTGAATCTAGTGGAGATAATTGCAGCAGCAGGTTTATAGGTTTGCACATGAGCGTGCAGGTACAGTATATTCAGGGGTTATTTTGTGAGTAGAGGTTTGTTTGTAAAAGGAATAGTTGATGGTAATTATAATTATAGCTGCTTCTTATGAGGAGAAACTCATACAATGCTGAACACAAAGGCGTCAGCGGTGACGGAGCCTCTCGTTCTCTTTCTCGCCCTCAGGACGTCTGCATGCATATATGTATGTTTTTGTTGATGAGGCCGCGTGTGTGTGTATTTACGAGCGCTTTGGAGGTTGGGTCCTCTCCGGTCCCACGCGGCTGCTTCCCGGCGTCTAAATCTAACCAGTAAAGCACACTTCTAATCATGCTCCAAGTGCCGGGGCCCACCGCTGATCTTATAGAGGCATCCATCAGTCTGCCATCACAAGCGGAGCCAACGCTGCAGCAGATATTAATTACCCCGAGCTGAGATCCATCTCTCCACAGTTCTGTCTCCTTCTCCACGCTTGTCCGATCACATTTCTCACAGCCCATTATAAAGGACAAGGTGATACACTGCTCACCAAGGAGAGGGACACAAATTGAAATATCTTTTCTGCTCAATATGTCTAATCTTCAGAAAAATCTGGTTATTGCGTTGTTTCTCATTAGTTAAATGTATCTCATTTAGCTCCAAAGTAAAAGCTGTTGTCCAGGAGACACTATGTTCAATAATGCACATATGAGAATTGGTCATAAAGCAACCTCCTCGCCAGGTTTGACTCCTCTCAGGTGCTCAGCGAGGTCCTATAAAGTGCAAACAATGGCGATCGATAATTTCATGCAAAATCGCTCCAATTAATATTTACACAAATCAGAACGCGGCGTGAAGGAGAAACGCACCTCTGCATGTGTAATGTAGAAGCTATTTTTACCGCCTGCTCCCATCTATGCATCACCCTGTTTGATCTGCCCTGACCCTCCGCGGTCATCATTCAGCCTGACCACACACTGATATCCACCCATCCAGCAGCGATGGGCTGATTTATCTCATGTCAGCGCTGGGGTTGTGATGGTTGCTTTCATTTATGGGGCTGATGAAAAGTGCCACAGTAATGTGGTGGAATGAATGTTTTGTCCATCAGCTTCCACCATCAACTGAAATCGATGGGGCATGTAATTGGTGGCCACTTTCTGAGATTGCTAAGATAAACAGACATTGTTGCAGACATGAAAGATCAATGTCACGCACAAAACAAGTAAGGGGGGGGGGGTAGTTTATGAGGCGTCATATTCGCCAACAACAAACAGTAACTATTTTTACTGGCAAGGTGCTGCTGTTGCTTCTGTTTTATGACAGTTAATAATTAATTCTGCATAGTTCCAATCTGTGGAAAGGTCAGTGCAAATTGTTATTCACGAGAATAAATGAATGCGTTGCAGCGTTAATCACCTTGCTACCTCATCAGCTGTGCCAGACACAGTGGATGGCAGTTCAGTTCAGGATGGAACCAGAACCTCAGCAGCGATACAGACTCTGTCCAGGGCTTAAATATCACCACCCCACCCCCTCGGTGTGCGTTTCGGGGCTCGGGCAGCACGGTCCTGGTACCCGCTCACCTTGGTAACGCAGCAGCAGGAACCCGGAGTTGTGCTGTTGGTCAGTGCGGAAGCGGATGGAGATCTGGTTGCTCCAGCTGCGGAGCACGAGGCCCCTCATCAGGACCGACTCGTTGGCGAGGATGAAGGGCTCTCTGCCACCGGTGTCCTCCACCGTCACCTGCTCTCCCTCCAGCACGCTCACATTCAGCACCTGGAATGAAAAGAGACCATCCCGCGTGATTACACACGGGCCTTTGCTGCAGCACCTCCATGCATCAAGCTGCCATTCATCACGGGAGTCTTTGAAACACATTACATGAATAATTAAAAAGGCCTACGCTACACGCCGATTTATTTTTATCTGCATTGAGAGCAATCGCGAGCTGAATTCACTGACTCCCCCCGTACACGAAGCGGATCTGACGCCACACAAACACGCCGACTAACTGTTGACTTATGATGTCTCAGTTCGCAGCAGATGGAATCTTAATTCGGCACCGTCGCGTGTTTCCATTTAAAGCCAGGTTTCGTTTAATAAAGTTGCTCCAGAAAAATGGGGCGCCTGCTGTGCTACCGTGCTCACACGTCTAGCAGCGCAGTTGCAAGGGGGGGAATATTTGCTTAACCCACACCTGGATCGCAGACACGCTTTGGAGTTATTGCAGCGTCTTCCTGGTCATCCTCACTGTTTGCACAGCTGATTCATCTTTGTTTGAGTTTGAAGCAAACCTCATACATTCAGTTAGTTTTATTGTTGTGTTCTGTTCAAAGCCAGAGAGGAAAGGCCCGGTGGGGCTGATTCACCAACAGCTGCTTTAAATCAAGCCATATGAGCCACGTCCCGTTCCGAATGCTGGAGTCTCAGGTGTCCCGCGAGGCAGAAAAAGTCCCCGACCCGGTGTGCGTTAGTGCAACGGCCGGGAAAACGGAGCCGGTGGCCGGGGATGAGCGCTTTGCACCAGTCAAACGCATGCAGTCACGTCGCCCGGCTGTCACTCTGCCGACGGGGCGCTGACAATGAGCGGCGGAGAGGCTAATGGACACTCCGAGATTGAGCTTGGAGGTGACTCCTTCCGGAACGATCCGCCGGGTCAGCCACTTCCATTGATTTGATTTTATCGCCAGCGGAATTAAGCACCTCTTTTCGGCCGCCCGGCGCGGGAAGCGGCGGCCGCGTGTTTTTGGGAGGGAACGCTGCAGATGAGGCGTTTCAGGAGGCGCGCGCGGCGTCGCAGCGAGTAATAAAAAGAGCGTCACGTGACTCGCGGATCCCTGTTTCTCAAGGGCAACAGCAATGACAAAGCCTCGGGCGCAGTTCTTTTTTCACTCCTGCCTTTTTTCTGTCTGAGACTTAATAAGGACTTGGATGTTTTGCAAATCAGGAGACTTCAGCTCTGCGCTCCTCTTATAACCTGATAACTCACCCCACAGTTCAATGCAATAATTATTCTCCAATTTATTATTCATACTCATATTCATGAAAGGAAGGACCTCCAAACCCGTGGCTTTAACTTCAGTGTCAGCCAGTGACATGATTGACTCTACCATGATGTTGGCATCACACTCTTGTTTAATTGAGCCTATTTGTTTGTAGTATTATTATATATTTATTTCTCTTCACGTCACATTTAATGTCAAAGACTCAGATGTGCCTTTTCGAGTGGAAGCGGACCCGAGCCTATAATTTCATTTGTCTTTCAACCTTCACTTCAAATAATTACGCCGTGATGTGTTTTTTTGTCGGCGCCTCCCAGCGAACAACACCAGGATGAATGAACGGGCCGCGCTTACAGAAACTGGGTGAAAAGCCAGCGCAGCGCGCCACATTAACTACTGCGCAGCACCACATTTGTCCTGCTTTGGTTCATCCAAACGCAATTAGGAGCGGAATTAGTGTTGATATATGTCGAATTCTGCACGAGTCTATGATCGTCTGAATCAAGCCCAGGTATGAAATCAGCGATCTGACACAATCCATCACCTGTACTCAGTCTAACTCCCGTCCAGCGTCTGTGGTATAACAAGTTATAATCACATTCATCAAGGTTAGGCTAATTGTACGTCAGAGACCACTGGGTTTTACAGCACGTATACCAGGGAGGCTTATGAAGGACAGGTGAGCAGATAGTGTACACTGAGCGTTTGGACTGATAGCTTGGTCCCAGAGGGGCCTATCATCTGTCATCCACCCTGGGACCTGTCAGTGCAGCCAGCAACAGCTGTCCTACCTCAATTATGAATCATTGGCCATGTCAGGGGACATCAGACTACCTTATCTCCACCACGGCTGCAGCCAAATGCCCACAGGGACTTTCTCCTTACTATCTCACTCTCTCTCTGTCACACGTGTGTGTGTGTGTGTGTACTGTATGTACACACATGTATTTTATTCTAGACTGTAATGAGGGCAGGGTTTTCTGTAACTCCGAGCTGGAACCTCTGCCTCAGCAAACACATTTGTGGGACTGGAGAATCGGCTGACCAAGCAGGCGCCGGCGCCGACCACAGCATAATCAGAGCGTGCCGTCTGAACGCCGCGCCGCTCTAGTTTGAAGACGCATTGAGAAAAGAGAATCTGTTTGGCTCCGTCTCATGAAGGGAAAACAGTAAGCAATGCAAGAAAAGGCTATTCTCCGCTGCACTGTATGTAGGTGCGCTTTGATTTCGAGTACTTCTCTCTGCTCAAGCACCGTTCCAGTATTATCCCAGTAAAATCCCTGAGTCCAATCAGAATGAGAAGCGGAGGGGGTCATCGCTCTCCACCAGCCACTGTCTTTCAATCAAAGCACTTTAAAGAACAGGCCATCCTGCAAGACTGCAGAACAATAATAGGTCTAAAGCCGCCCTCAGAACAGAAAGGGTTTCGAACGAAAGCAATATTTGCAGGGACGAATACCGCAATCTTTTTGTTTTCTGACTTCTGTGGAACGGGAGCTTCTGGATAACGAAAGGGAACATGATGAAGGAGCGCTCTGATCACGTCTGCCACAGTTTTGCCATCACTTCTGAGTTGTTATTTAGAAATGAACTAAATAATCTGCGTTATGTAATTGCATAAGTTACTAATACACTTCTCCCCGTGGCTCGAAATGAACAATCTGTCAAACAAACGAGAGCTTTAACACGTGCCATGTAATCTTTATTAACTCATTTATTACCGCGTCCATAAGTACACAGAGCCGAGTTAACTCTCCACAGAGGTTGGCGCTCGCTGATAATTTACCGTGCAAAACATCTGGTGGTGCTCTGCGATGAACATTTGCACACGACTCACAGGAGCCATCGCAGATGCAGAATGAGCGGTATGTAATCAAAACGATCCCACTATACATGGAAATTAAATGACCCTGCTGCTGGGGGCAATAAATCAGCAGCCATTGGCCTCACCAGCTGCAGTGTCATCATTACTATGATAAAACCCGCTGGCTCATACAGCAGAGCAAACCGGTAGTTTACCTGCCCCGGCCCGTATCTGAGGCTTACACACCAATAATCTCACTACACCACGTCCACTTGCTGTTTTTGTGTATCTCTTAATAGATTCCTACTAAAAAAAGGAGCCCTTCCAGTTCTCATTATATAAAAATGTTATCTTAATTAAACATTCACCTCTATATAAAGCAGCCAAGGCCATTTCCTGTTCTCGCCGCTGTCTAAAACAATGGATCCTCACCAATCAGCAATGCTGAATGTTAATGAGGATGTGCAGGAGCCAGTGGCTGCACACAAAGCTAACGTGCTTATTGTCAACTATGTCACATTTAAGACGGCTCATTTTGTGCTCCTGAGATCACCAAATGCCATCGCCACACGGTCCCGCGTTTCTCGAACCGGGCCCCTCCATTCGGAAGCACGCTGTACAGCAGACATTAAAAATCATCTGCATTTAAAACCCTTTCGCAGAATGAGATTCTGGCGCTCTGATAAATCGGCCCGACTTCCCTGCGTTGCCTCTCGGGCCTCCGCATCCCGGTTTATTTGCTGCAGTGTGCATTTTTTGCATAGATTTAAATTCATGCATTGCTGATTGCCCCTCGTATTTCCCTCGCATGCATCTTTATTCCCCCATCCTCGCGATGACACTGAAAGAGTTGGAGAGAACATAGCCCTCCGCCAGACAGAGTCTTCTCCCTTTATGACAGCTCGCTGGGTGGAGGAGCAATTAGTGTCACCTGAAAGCATTCCTCTCAGGATGGCTGGGCCCCATGAAAACTCATCTCAGCAACGCCCTGACACCCTAAAAAGCTCATCAAGATCAAACTGGCCTTCTTTATGTCCTGCCTCACTCCCCCAAGGCACAACATAACGAAGGCTTCCTTCTGCCTCATCTCCGCTTGATTAAAGGCAGGGAGCCCGCCTCGGCCCCCATTACTCAGCCCGGCTCCGCTCCTCCGCAACGTATGCGCTGCCGCGCCGCGTGATTTGTGCCGCCGGGGGACCCGGCCAGAACACGTGCGCCGCCGCTCCGGAGCGGCACTTAAAGCGTGTCAGAGGTGAGGAGGAGGGATTCCAGGCGTCGCTGTAGTTTAAAGGACACTTGGTTTGGCACAGTGCTGAGGCCTGCTTTTGGTAGGAAATGTCATAAAATGTTCTGCTGGTCCTTTCATCTGACGAAAGTGGTCACTGAGCACCAACAAAAGGAATTTAATTCCCTCCCTCATCAGTCACACTCAGGCCTCGGGTCAATGCCATGTACATTTCGCTCCTTTTGTAAGAAATACTGGAATTAAAATGAGAGTGCAAGGATCAATACAACAATTCACCCAGCACTGAGAGGAGGCAGTGTGTCAAGTATTGGTGCTGCTTATTAACATGACTATTGATTGGAGTCAGAGGAGCGTGGTCGCAGAGGCAGCATCAAACACCAATCGTTAACCCTCGCGTCGGGGTTAGCTTTAAACACTTGGCATGCTCTGTAACATCTCAATTCTCAGAAGAGGATCATCCACCTCCACAGTGCTTTATCCTCCTTTTAAAGTAGGTGTAACTCATTAGTACGTGAAGCCTTGAGCTCGTTAGACGTCGGCTTCTCGAGTTTTTTGCCTGTTTATTGGGAAATGTCTGCAACAATATTCGCTCGTTTAAGGAGGAAAATCTTGGAAGCTATAATTTTACCCTCTGAGGCCTTTGTTTGAAATTTATAAGCTTTAATTAAGTAAACAAAAGTCTGTGTGTGTTTCCTTTTACTCTTCCCGTGTCCTCCTAACAGTGCTTTTACATAAACAGTAGAACTGTAACCACAACTTTATTACAATGCTGTGTTTTAGCTGTCGGTTAAACTCGCATTTTAAGCGACATCATCAGGATGAATGGTGTTAATGGGGAATCGCTCTCACGTACAAGTCACGCTGTTTCTGCTTTGAGAAGCTGGACAAGTAGGAAATAAAGATAAGATGCGCAGCGCCGATGCAATCAGACGCTGCTGTAAACCTGTCGGGGAATAGAAGCATTCCCCCACCTGTCTTACTGGCAGCAGGAGATATTGGCCCCGTCTGGGCTTCTAACCCCTGAAATGTATCAACTAGTCTCAGTCCTCCGCACACAACACACTCTCTTTTAGCCACAGCGCAGGATGTGGACCTCCGTGAAACAGAGACGCTACAACCTGTGCAGCTCCCTGAGACCCAGGCAGGTAGATCCGCGAGCGGGGAGAGACGGAGAAATCAGAGCAGGACAGATGGCCTGGAAGGAGCTGATAGCTTGGTAACCCACCGGATTTATTTGATCAAATAAAAAAAAAGGAACCAAAACAGATTTGAAGCGTTTTAATGCTGCAGCCCAGTTCTGGAAAACCTCCATCTGTCCTCGACTAAAACCTTATTGCAAAAGTGAGTGTGGAGAAGCGAAGGAGACGGATTTAGAGGACGGAAATAAGATGTTCTTGAGATATCTGCGGCTCACTGGTTAAAAGAGTTCATTTCCACGTATAATTATAGTGGGGTTGGGGGGTTGAGCCACATGAAACTACAGGAACTGGTTCTACACGCTGTCAAGTCTAATTAAGAGGTAAACACCGACGCAGCTCTTTGCTGTTTTTGACACAGCCATAAAATAAACTCTGCATGAGGTCCTGCACTGGAGCTGAACACATATATAGTGACTTTATTATTAATGAGTGATCAAACAAACCCACTTTGCTCAATGCTAAGGCAGTCTGCCATATATATAATATAGATGTATATATCAAATGCAGCTGTCAGAGTCCTAGCCCTAATATCCTATAATAGCTGAACAATCAATATTTCTACTGTAATTATCAGTATAATCATTTAGATCCAACATCAAGCACATGTTCCACATTCACAAATAATGATCTCCGTATTCACCATTTGTAAATGTATCTTCGGTGTTTGTTATATTATCAGCCGATTTCAGCGGCGAAGGCTTGCGTTACATCACCCAACTAATATATTTGTGCAATTATTTAGCAAATAAATCATAATGTGTCCAGAATCACCAGATGGGGCAATGCATTATGTGCTGTTAGCTGTGGCAGTGGGGTTGAACAGTCAGGCTGAGGGCAGTAAATTCCCCTGATACATTTTTCATCCTCCCTCTCCTGCAAGCTGCTGGGCTGCTGAAAGGAGTATTGACTAGATTCTGAAAAGGTCTGATCTTGCTTATTTATTCCCCACCAATCTCTGTGATATTTCTGAACGCTGGCAGAAATCAGAGGGGTGTCTAAGTGCTGTAAATGACAGACAGTCGCTGCTTATTACGGCACGAAGGCACAAGCGAAATGATCCGCGTTGAAATATACATATTCATTCATTCATTCATTCAAGTCCTGAACAATCACATCTATTTAACAAAATCACACGCACTTCCTCGCGTTCCTGCTCATCTCACATATTGATAGAGTAGGTTTAAGAAAAGTGAAACGATGCGAACCCCCAGGCTCAGTAAATGCTAATTGGTGTCCAGTCATTGAACCAAGATTAAGGGTGCGAGTTAGAGCTACTTTGATTTATAAGAACAACACTCAAACATTTATGAGTTTCTGGTTTTGAACTGATGTGAACCGCGCCTCACAAAGAACTTCTTGGGATAGTTTAACGATCCAGAATGGGCCATTTGCATAAAGCTTGAAAGGGTTACAAAGCAACCTCAGAGTGAAGAGTTGCTCCACAAAGTGCCCGTGAATGGAGATGAGTCAGTTCTGCAACTTATCCTCCTGGACGCTGGCTCCTATAATGGCTGAGAGGAATCGCGTTCCTATTAGAACGGTGAAATGTTCTTTGCCTTGTGGGAGCTAAAGTCGAATTGTTTGGCGGGAACATGCAGCACCGAGCGAATGGAAGGAGGTGGCTTTGTGATTTAGAGCTGCACCGCTGGCTCCCGGCCTGGACGACTTGCCATCATCAACAGATAAATGAATTTCCAACCTTATTAAGGTGCCTTACAGGCTAATATCGGGAAGGCTGTCTGCCAGCCGCAGCTACGGAGAGCTCGGATAATGCATCTGCACCATTGTCTTCATCATCAAAGTCAATCTAATATTCCACTTATTAAATTATTCACTGACTTTTCACCAGTAAAAGACAAAATATTAACTGTATTAGAGTTTCATATTTATACTATATACAAAGATCATCCTGCAGTAACCCAGGTCATTCCAAAGGCTTCATAAATAATGCATCTTTCCTTCCTGAAGCATAAGTACACTACAGTAACATTATTATGCAGTCGCTGCATCTGTCCTTCAGTTTCCCTGTCACCTAATTTCCCTCCTTCGCCCTTGCAAACTGCCGCTTCGTCTGCTGTAATGATGACTGGCTTCCATAACGGAGGCCGGCTGCCAAAGCAGGGAACGCGCATTTCAACGTAATGCCTCTCCTATGGCTCCCCTGCTCCGCAACGCGCAGCGCGAGCATGTGACCGGAGGAAGGCCTGTTCACTGCGTGATGGGCTCATCAGGAAACGGCGACAGACAGGACGTTGTTTTTAAAAAGCTACGCTTCGAATCAAGCATAAGAGGAATTTCAGCCGAGAATTTAATTTTGAAGATGTTGTGAAATTGAAAAAAAAAATACGGTGAACGAAATCTCCCCCTAAAGTGAAAACATTCAAACTGTGCCACTTGCGAACCGCGAAACATTTCTTCTCGGCGTTGCTTCAAAAGTCTACTTTGTGCTCTCCTTCACTCCCTTAAAACCTTGAGACCCGGGAAGCCTCCGGGCCGAGGAGCTCCACACCCTGCTGATGAGAAACTATGACACATGCTTGACTTCAATTTCTGTCCTCCCACCCGGCGTCAGTTCGCTCCTTTGCCGGCAACAGAGACCATGACTCCTCATTCTTTCCAGCCATGCCAAGCAGTTGTCTGTATCGTTTGCTATCAGATCACTATCGGATTAGCTGGAGGAGGGAGGGAGACAGTGGCCCCATCTGTTCACACTGTGGTGCTGGAACCCTTCCTTCATCAGGCCTGGTTGATGTTTGACTATAAACTGTCTATGTGCTCTATTTAAAGTTTTCTACCAAGAAGCAGAGAAAGTTGGGAGAGGATACGTCTTCCGGTGAAATGCATGTGTGTGTGTGTGTGTGTTTGCGTGTGTGTGTGTGTGTGTGTGTGTGTGTGTGTGTGTGTGTGTGTGTGTGTTTGCGTGTGTGTGTGTGTGTGTGTGTGTGTGTGTGTGTGTGTGTGTGTGTGTGTGTGCAGGTGAGTGTGTCTGAACTTATAAGAGGTTCAAGATTTACTTAAGTTACCCAGAGGAAGCTTTCAGAGAAAAACACACTCTCAAACATATACTCTGTCAAGACTTATCTTAGCCCTCCAGAGGCAGCAAGACAAAGCTCACACATTCGAAAGTCTCCAGTGGTAAATGAGGTGTTTGAGGAATTGAAAATGCCAGGGAACACACACACATACACACACACACACACACACTCACACACACTGACAGTTAATTTTTATAACCTTTTGTGAAAGACTTAGCAAGCAAACATCCAACCTGAGACGGACCCCGTCTCCGATGCCCCCGTCCACCTACTCGCCCGAGCAATTTGCTGCCTGTCTGTCTCCATCAACCCACACATGAACACTGTAACAGCCAGGACTGAGGCAAAATATGTTTGTGCTCTACACGCCTTAAATACAGCAAATTCATGTTTGCGTTCCTTTAAGCCCTGGATAATATTAGCGTTATTAGATTAGCAGTGGTGAGTATGCAGGCGTTAAACTGCCCATTGGTCACGATCCGCACCCACTTTGCAACTTTTATCAACAGCCTTAGTGTTGGTCTCACTGCTCTCATCCATGTTATGTCAAAGACTCTAGATAAAATAAAGAATAAATCTAAAAGATTTAAACCTAGAAGCCAATAAAATGTCAGCGTTCCTTTGTCTAACCACTTCATTAGCAGGTTTAATGAGTGTTAACCCTGTAACGCTGACCTGGACCTCGATGCCGTATCCCAGATACACAGTAACCAAGTAGTTACACTCCACGCCAGACTCGGGATGCTGCAGGATTTCGACGGTCCCCTCGGGGTCGGTGAAATTCAGTCCGCACGGCTCTGTGGGAGACAGTAAAAAGAAAAGTGATTCCCTTTTTCCCGGACCACTGATCTTTCTGACAGCCCACCTGTGTCTCTGTGGCCCTGTAACCCTCTAACCATCGCTGCAGATTTCCTCACCGACACTGCTCATCTGGGCCTTCAGGCCGCTGTGGCCGGTGGGAAGGACAGATAGGGCACATCAGGGAAAATCAGATTGTTTTTGACACATGAGCAGTTCCGTTATCCCCGGTGGAGGGATGAATAGCTGTGTGCAGCATCCCAAATGAACAGCGGCGATGTTTAGAGCCTGATGCATAGTTTTGTTGTCCTCTAGAGTGGAAATGTTAAATGTTAGAGGGAAGCTGCTCTACAATTTGAATTTGCAGTGTGAGGGAGGAAAAGTTGCTGCTAACAAACATCTCACGGTTCCGGTTATTAGTCATTCTGCTCGCGGTGGAAGCATGAACCTACCTGATGTTTGTGTGACGGTGATGGTGGTGGTTGTGATAACGGTTGTGGACGCTGTGGTGGTGACTTCAGTTAGATTGGTTTTGTTCTTCACCGGGGCATCGCTGCCCCCGCCCTTCTCCGTCCTCTCTGATGCTAGCGTGGTCGCCGTGGCAACCCGGCTCTGAGCTCGACTCCTCTGTGATGCTGAGGCAGCCGCTGGGCTGCTTTCGCCCCCTGAACCTCTGCTTTTCGGCACCATCTGCGTGGTGAGGGAGTCTGTCGTCGGCTCCGCCTTGTCTGGACCCCTGGTCCTGTCTTTAGAGGACTTCTTCTGAGCGTAAGACAAGGGCGGCCTCGGTGTCGTGGGCAAGAATGTGGTCAGCGGGGAGGTGGCCGCCGCCGTGGCTGTGGTGGCGATGTCCGAGAACGCCGGCGCGTCCTCGTGCGGGACTAAGCGAGTGACGGACTCCGTGGCGTCGGACAGCGCCGCCGAGCCCGGCGCGGTGGGGAACACAGCCACAGAGCCGTCCCGCCTGAAAAAGTGCTGGTCCCCCTGGAAGTTCTTTGTGAGTATGTGCTCGTGGAGCAGCAGACCCTTGAGCACCGGCTGGTGGTTGGGCATGTTCACCGGCGACGCCGTGGTGACCACTTCCATCTCGGCGTCCTGCGTTGATGAGTGCGTGAACGGCATCCTCTCATTGATGCTGCTGCTGCTGCTTTCCTTTGGACCTGGGAACAGAGAAATGAAGATAATAGGGTTGGGTTTAACTAAATATTACAGTCCAGTGATCGACAAAGGCAACCTACAGTACAGAGCGGCACCTTTTTGACACTTTCATTATAGCATCATCAACTCTGTCTATACCAAAAATATGCCTAATGAGGTGAGAGGCTGCCTCATTGTGCACTTATTCAAACACATTCTGCTGCTATCAGTCTATTATACACATATATGTGGGGGGGTGCACAGTGGCACAATCCTTCATAGTCTCCATGTTAGAAGCTTAATTATAGAAAAACAGTCTATGTGGGTCACTGCGACTAATGTACAGCACATGATGCATGTAGGATCATAACTGTCATTACACACATACCGTCTCATTTGCATGTTATTTTTAAACGGTGTCTGCAGCAGTAAATGTATCACGTACCCCCCCCACCGCACGCTTCTCCTGCCATGAAGGACATTCTTTTAGGAGTCGCGTGGATTAATATTGACGGCCGTGGGTGCCCGCTCGCATGCAGCCGGTTTGTTATCAAAATCACAGGCTGCAGGCGACCGAGTCTCAGTTAGGTCCTCGTGGGAGAAGAAAGGGTTAAAGTGAGAGGCGTTTGTGAGAAGATCAACAAGAAAAGTTCTCAATCATGAAGCACAAGTAAACACACACATTTAGGTGGTGACCTTGGACACATGAATACATTGAATCTTTTATTAAAGAGGGGTCAAAGCTGGGCATTAGCCATGAATCTGCCCATTTTCAACGAGGCAAAAGGCACGAAAGCCAAATATGAAAAAACAATGCAGCCAAAAAAAATCCCTGTCAATTGGCTTCTCTGTCGCTTCAAGCATGAGAGTATTCTTTAACAGCCCAACAAGGACAGACAGGCCGACCAGCTCATGCAGTGTAAGTGTTTTCGCAGCCAAATGATTGCGCTGCGAGTCCTAGAGTGCCATATTTACCCCATCGCCTGCTACGGTTTCCTCACATTAGCTGTTTCGTGGGGGGGGGGGGTGGATCTGATGGTTTAATGGTTCCCACCGCTGCACATTCTTAAAACGCTTCAGACAGAGTAAACAGCGGCAAAGACGGCCTCGTTTGCATGTCCTCGGTGGGTTCCGCCGGACAACCATTCCCCAGCCGGCTGCTAGTTAGCCTATCTGCGCTCTGATGGGAAGAAAGAGTCTTTCTGCCACATGAAAAACGGGTTTTGATGTTTTGAAATTCTAATGCTGACTCGCTGTTTAAAGGTGTGTGTTGGCAGGATTTCTTTCTATCTCGCTGAAATAGAGGTGGGAATATAATCTATTTCTCTGGGTACTGGCGGAGAAAAAAAAAAGAGACATCCATGGCAATCACCGTCCTTTTAGGGTGCCGAGATGAGCCGACTAATAATACCACAGCCCACAGTGAATTCTTTCTTTCACGACAGCATCACTGCGGTTTCTCCCTTTGCATCCCATTTCCAGCGCTGTTTCACCTTTATCTGTAGCTTTAGCGCTTCCTTGTTTCCCCTCAGCCGCGCGCTCGCCGCTTAATCTGCTGACCACGACGCGGCAACATTAACATCAAAACAAGCCGGCGTTCTTGAATCGCAGCGTGGATAATAGGTGAGATATAATCCTCTTACGTGTCTATGCGCATGTGTCTGCATTAAACAATGCAGTCGGCGTTGACACCTTAATTAGCTTGCATTCTGCATGACAGTTTGCCTTAATGAGGCAGAAAAGCTGTCAGCACGCTTTTCATGCTTATAGATGAAAGGATGTTGTTGACACAGGCTGCAAATGAGTGAGATATTGCCATGGTGAGTGTTTCTATTAGCTACAGTGCTCCAAGAGGACGAGGGAGCCCCAGCTGGAGGTCGTGAGAGATGGAGGATCCGTTTAAAAATGGTCTTTGGAGAGCGTGTTACTGTAGATGCTAAATAACCGCTAGCATCAAGTCATGGTGGTTTAAAAGACGAGGACGAGGGTTCCGACAGTGGACGGATGGCCACTGCAACTACAGGGGTTCACAAAATACAGTGAGGGGAAAATATTTATATATCCAATTTTGATTGATTTGTTGCCATGGACGCCGCATGGACCCTTGTAGAAAACACTGGCGCTTAAGGGGAGAAGTCGTGCACCAGTGCTCAAAACCAACTGTGACACAGGAGAAGCTGCGCTTTGCTCATGAAATTTGCAGGTCCAGCGTAACATGCCGCTAATGCAGTTCAGCGTAACCGGCAGCCGGCGCGCTAATAAAAGTTTGATTGGGCGATTCGAGAGGAAGAGTAAACAATCTTGTTACAAAGCCTCTCCCCGGCTGACAGAATTGACACATGGTTTTACATTTTACTGGCAGCTGTAACAGCCACATTTATCTTTCCTGGGCGACAGAAGCAATTCAAAGACCTTTTGATGTTTTAAGATGGAGGAGAAACACTTCCTTGTAGCCTTATTCTGTCACAACAAGAGCAGCCAAAGCTGTGCTATAAAGGCAAGCTAAGCATATTTGACATGTCTCACTACAAGAGAGAATAGAGAGAGTGGAAGGAGGTCTTCATAAATGATTTAAGTACATAAAACTGCCCTCAGCCTTGTAATTGTAAAGAAAAGAGGCATCTTGAATGCACACATTCTTTATGATATAGCCGGCGAACTGGTCCAGATTACTGTTATTGCTGCATTGAAGTGCCAGCCTTCCCCTGCCTCTTATTTCCTTATCTGCGCTGCACTCTATGTCTCTATCTGAGCTGGTCGACGTTTGACCACCCAGTCGCTGCCCTTCAGTCGAAATATCGAGTGAACGCGGGAGAGCGGGGATGGAGAAGCGGGTTAAACCTGAGTTTCTCATACACAGATCAATAGGAGATCAATGCGTACAGGTTGGAGACCTCGCTGTGGTGATTACAGAGGAGCCAGTACAGCTAGCGTACTGTTCCTGTCTCTGAACCTTAATTGGATGTTTACAGTTTGAGAGCGAGCCGCTCACAGCTGCATTTTAAATGTCATTCGTTAAGTGTGAGGCCGTGTATGAGGATGTGTCTTTATGAATCTCATCAGGTTGTTTGCAAACACCGTAACATTCATTATGTGACAGAGGCTGAACCTTAATCTTTAATCCTGTAAATGATGTGAATTCTAGTTTACTTTTCAGCCGCCCAACGGCTGAAACAAAGGCTCCGTTTGAAACCGTAATATTTACACTAGCATGAAAATGGGCCGGCAAAATGCATAGTAGACAAAGTGTAATGGAAGGGCTCGCCGAGCAGGAAGCATTTTTCAAAATGTAAATGTGTGGGGTGTGTAACAACAAGCTTCTTGCTCAAGGCTGCCCCAGGATGACAAACAACCCCCAGTGGAATGTGATTGGTCAGCACGTCGTCCTTCCCCTGCCACACACTGAACATGGCAGGCAATTTAGCTTGTCACTGTTCACGTGTGGAGGAGATGTAAACCATGACAAATTAAAATACCTCTCTATTAATAGCAATGCTAGCTTCAAATGTACACTGTGTACTGAATTAAGTAAAGAAAAAAACTATTCATTTCAGCTGTAGCTCAAACATGGATCTTGCTGCGGTGCCTAAGCCTCCATTCCGAGGCTGCTATGACAGACACAGCGAAGGCCTAATGGCTTAGGAAAATACAAGAGGCCATTTTGTGTTGTTTTGTTAGAAATGCCGGTAAATATCGGCGCTAAGTCTTGTTGTCTTAGCCGCGATCGTTCGATTTGCCGTCCAAACCCCTGAAACGCAGACCGAGCCCGTCCTCGCCTGTTTTCATCCAAACACACCCGTCCGGCAGCCAATTTAAATTTATTGTGCTTGAAGGAGTCCAATCAGGTGTAGATGCGCCGTAATACGCCGACATCACCCGGGCGGCGTCTGAACACGGTGATGCTCATGAGCCCTGTCAGGTTGGCGGAGGCGGTGCGGCGCTGTCGTGTTTAACCTTTCACACGCAGGTGAGTTGTATCATGTCGAAAGCATCAAATGAATCACGAGGAGACTAACCCTCCTGATACTTGCGCCGTGTTCATAAATGCTCTGGGATGGACCGAAAGCAGAGAACAATGATCGGGAGGCTAAGATCACGTCCTGCATCACTGTGGCTGCTAATTAGAGCTAATTCATAAACTAAAGGGGTAATTACAACGATGCAGTGAGATTATTGCTACCTTATCCGGAGCAGTGGCACAAATACAATAAGATACCATTTACTGTCCTCGGGGAAATCTAGATGGAGAACTACTTCTTCTGTGAGCACATTTAGCATATGTCAGGGCCTCAGAGGACTCCAACGGTCTTCAGAGTGTGGAGAATGGCCATGTGTTCCTGAAGGAACCCACTGAGTCCCTATGCCCCATCACTTCCTGCAGTAACGCCACGCAACCCTTAACGCTAATGGTTATCACTATTTTAAAACTCCTTTGAAATACAGTATGCAACCGTGTTTAAGCCGCTGATGTGGAAAAAATCCCACTTGACAGTGTAATACAGAAACGGGTGTTGGAGGCAAACGAGTCTGGCAGTCGCGTGGTTAAGTACGTAGAGGCTTTTTCTGCTGCTTTTTACAGAGTGCATCGTGAGATTGTTGGTTTCAAACGGACATTTGTATTTGCATTAAGCACGTTGGCTTAGGTTTGATGTAGAGCCGGACACGCGACCAGAAGGCGCTGAGCGGCCCCCAATTATGCACGGCATTTAGAGCAGAGGTACGAGCACATGCTCTGCCCTGATGTACCACAGATCCATGACAATGTCTCCGTCAACACTGCCTGAGATGACAGAGTGAGCAGTCATAGGGGAATCCTCCTCAAGATGGCAACAGACAGCCTCCTCACTTCAGCTGCATATCAATGGAGTCATCAGCGAACACTCAGTGAATGGAGAGAGCGCTAATAAGATGGGACAAGCCACACTTTAGGCAGGCTGCTGATTGACATCAATCTCCTTATATCCAAGGGCTTTATTTCCTTATTATTACAGAGAGCCACTAGACAAGCAAATCAATAAGCAGCTTCCGCTGGGCTCAGATACGGCGTCTTCAGATCACTCCGACTCCTCCGAGAGTCCCCGGTGGAGGTTGCCTTCCATTAATTTATTCCAACACCTAAGGTGAAAATTTCCTGTTACTAACATTTTCTGCAATTTCCACACTATGTGCCGATTTAACACTTCTTTCTGTGCAAAGTGAAGACAAACCACTATAAGAATTAATGAGGTGAAACTGATAAATGATTCCATTAGTCAGCCTAATGAATTGATCATTTCATTTGCGAGTGTAAAAGACGTATAGAAGTGGAAATAAATAAGAAAAGGTAGCAGTAAGTAAATAAAGAAAACTAAATTAAAAGAGCAGCAGCAGGAAGAAGAAGCCATTTAGTAAAAGAACCAAAAGCCAGAGCTCAGCTTCATCCCTCACGTCTGTGACGGTGCAGAAACCGTAATTCTTCCTTTTGTCCGTGCATTTTATTTATTTTTTTCAGTCACGAGGATAAAAGCATATTGAGATGAGACACCCTTATCCTCCGTCTGCCCTTTGACTTCACTGGGCAGAACCATAAGTTTCCTCTTTATTATGGCCTGTCTGCGTCGCGGTTCATTCGGCACCGTCCTTCAGACAGGCTTTAAACAAACTGTGTCTTAATGGTGCTGGGAAGCTCATCACAGCTGACCTTTAAGCTGCAGCAGAACAAAAACAGATCCGCTCAGCGCCACTATTTGCATGAACCGAAGCCGCTGGGGGTAAATAGGAGCACGTTTCACAAACCTGAACTCTGCGCTGAAGGGCTGTTGGAGTAGTTTAATTGGGAATAAACTGTTTGATCATTTATAATTTATCAGAATCAGTTTAAATTTGCTACACGCCGCTCTTTATCCTGTTGCGTCTTCTCTAGAACCTGCTTATGTTCATGCCTTTTTGTGTTGTGCTACGTTTCAAACGAGAATGAGTCGGCGCATGACTTGTAGATAAGTCTGGGATTAAAACGACTTCTATGACTAATTTCCTGTAACCGTGGCAGAATCTGTCCTGCATGTCCTACAGACGCCAGATCCTCTTTTTTTGCATTTCAATTTACCAACATGGTGCATCCTAGGAAATATTGGAAGGAATGTCTCTTTTCACACTTCATTTCCTTCCATTAGAGAAATTTATCTTTTCATTTTCTTCTCATTTACTCCATGGTGGAGTCAATTAGGGAGCTGTGGGTGAACCACGACGCACAACTTTCAAATCTGTAGTGGATTACCATGCTGGGAAGAATTTCCTGTGTGTTTTAACAGTTAGTTGTGGATTTATTAATCACAATACAGTCGAGTCCTCTTCCGGCTGTATTACCTATCATTATTAAATCCTAGAAGCAAACGTATACAATCTTAACCTACGGAGAATCATGTTATGCTTTAAAGAGCTTTCTCTAAGAGTGCAGGTTGTATATTTGGCTCTCCGTCTGACAGCACAGCCATTAGCGATGAATTTAAAAGCCTCTCGATTTTCGAAACGATTTCCCAGCCTCCATAACAATTCCTCCGGCTGAAGAAAACACCAGCGAAGGAGCACGCTGAGACTTTCAACAATATCTGCGTGCTTGTCACAGGCTGACATATTGACATGCATACGTAGGCCGGCGCGCTCGTCGATAGCCAGTATATCACACGGAGGGCTCTTGAAATGCCACTGAATCATCAGCAGAAGGATTAAGCCTCAAGTACTAATTTTTAACTAATTTCTTTGCCAGGGAGCAGAGTCTGTTTGAAACTCGGAAAATTGAAGTGCCAACGTGATAAACCGAGGACATTTATCTTTTTTTTCCTCTGTTTGGCTTTGTGCAGAAAAAAAGGGAAGAAAAAAAACACAGTGATTTTGTGTTCAAGTTAATAAAGCTAATTTAAAAGGAAGTGAGCGCTGTCGATGTGTTTTGCGAGCGCGGCGGTATTTGACGCGGCGACGGAGCGAGGCCGGCCTGCTTAGAGGCGATTTCCCTTGTCTTTTTCCATCAGAGAGGAAGAGCAGGAGAGGAAGAGCTCGCTGAAGAGCAACTGACCTGCCGTTAACACGCGAAAGCGGCCCAACGCGGGATTTCGACGCGGGAAAAACAGAACCGGCTCACTTCACTGCGACTCCGTCGCACAATTCACAGTCTTCACAGTTAGCGCTCACGCAAACTGGAAATTTGCCTCCCTCGTCAGAAATAAGCCTCCTGGGAGTAAAACAGACACTGTCTCTGTGTCTATTTAAACCCAGACTTAAGACCAAGCACAGTTTACTTGGCAGCTTAGCTCTCACCGGGCCAGCTGTTCCGTTTGTCTGTTCCTCATACCATCATATACGAGGAGCACACACCCAATGTAAACAGACGCGCACTCAAAGCCGCCGTTTGCTCACATTTGACAATATACTGAATTGTGGACAAAAGCGAGGCACAGAAATAGCAACCGCTCGCTGACTCACGCTCGGAGAAAAAATATTACCCACATCCTGAAAATCTGACTGAACACTTGGATATCCTAAATTGTGGTCTTAGTTTTCAGATCATTGCTCCAGGCTGCTCATTTCCATATGCTGGCATGTAGAGCTTATTAGGCAGTCAGGATGTGAATATTATGCCTCATCAATGATTTCTAATGTGGCTACTAACACATCAGACAGCAAATACAACGTTTGTGTGCAGGCGGTAATGAATTTCATCTACAGTATCAAATAATCCACTTTTTAGATGTGTTATAACAGTTTTTCTTCACTTCTTCGTGTACAAAATCGTGGCTGTGAATAAGAGGCAAGAGGTGAGCTGACTGTAATAGCACTGAAAAGGAGAGCAGCAGCGATCGCATTCAAGTGTAAACCTTGACCCCCGTGTATTTACTGGATTGGTTGGAAGGGACTGAAATAGCAGACTTTCAGAACAAAGAATGACTTCTTTTTTTTTTTGACACTTACATCTGCCCGAATCAAGGCAGTGTGAACGGCACAAGGGCCGCCGCTGGACTGAAAACCCGTCATTAGTTTATCATTTGTCAGGAGAGATGTTATTTTCATCCCTGGGAACGTGACAGACGTACACAGGGAGATTGCATCTAAGTGAAGTGACCCACACGTAGAGAAGCCGCTAGAATCCATTGTTCTAGCTTTGATCAGTTTCTTTCACTTGTGCTTGTGTGCAGTCTCACCTACAGACTGTCGACAAGCAGACGTTCATAAACATTTCTTTGTGTCACTATGGTGATGTATTAGATTCAGAAGTTGTAGCATCACATATCAATACTTTTCCAAGTATTTGAAAAATATAATCGATTGCAATCCAACTGCTGCCATCCTCCACCTGTGTTAAACGAAATGAAATACAAGAACATTTTCCAGAGCAGTCTGTGAAGAAAAAGAAGAAAAAAAGCAAACACAATCCATAATAACCTAAATCGCGGCGAGTGGCGACGGGACGACGAGAGAGATGTCTCGAGCGGAAGGCATTTCAAAGCGCTGCCTGCGCGGAATGCTGAAAATTAGCTTCACGCGCTGTGGCAGGGAGCAAAGCCAGGTGAGGGCCTGTGAGTACACAAGTCAGGGAACATGAACGCCGCCAAGCCCAAACACTAAGCTGCCTATTGGGAAGTGAAGGGAAACGATATTAACGCTGACAGTGATAGATGATGATGCTTCCTGCAGAGCTGGGATACATATGGGGCCCTTTAGAGCTGAGCAGCGCCGTGTGCTCACGGCGGGAGAGGCTCCACGTGTCTGTCTAGCACCGAGACAGGACGGCCTGGTTTGGGCTTTATTGGAGTATATTTACACATAGCAAAGTATTATTAGGAGCATCCTACACTCAGATATGAAAATATCAAACCTTGTGTTGAGCTCTTACAGCCTGGGAAATATGATACAGAGTCAGGGAATGCTATAAAATGTGACCATTTGTCCCAGGCACCAGCGTGTTTATGTGTTCTGGGCAGTATTTCCTTTTTACGGCTGATAATGTCGCAGCGAGCATCTACTGCAGAGTTCACAACCAACAAGCCAGCATCCTGAGATCAGCAGCCCCCCTCCTCCCCTCTGAACACAAAATGTTATTCATTAATTTAAGTTTACAGCGACTCCCTTCCATTTCTCCCCAAATAGAGCTTAGCCGTGTTTCTGTCGCTCTGGAAAAGGTTAAAGAGAGATAAGGTCCTGGAGGATAATATAAAACACAAAATTGTCATTGATAATAAGAGGAGATATGATGAAGCTGCTAAGCTGTGCAGCAGAGGCGGATTGATAAAACGCAGAGGTCACACTCGGAGCCGATTTTAGCGTTTGTTACGGTTTTGTCCGTGAGCCGCGCGTGTCGCTCTACAGACGGCTCCCAAGTCAATTTCTTTACGTGATGCGTAGATGCGCCGCGGACGCGAACGTAATGCATCAAGGACAGATAAAATACAAACACGAGCTCTAAATTATACTTTAAATGGAAATTGCTTTTCTGTGAATGTATAACAGGACGAGGACTCATGGAACAGGCAAAACGAGGAAAACTTCTTACTGTAAAACGTGGGTTAGTCCTGGTTCACACTGTAAAGCTCACGCACACGCGGGTTCATATGAAATCCTGCAAATTCCCACACGGGGGTACGTGAGGGACATCGGTGGAACCAATAACGCCGGAGCAGCGGCAGATGGTAAGCACACAACGCAGATGATGAACAAGTCTCCTGGCGAGAAGCTGTAGCTCATCGAAAACAAGCTTTACATCACCAGGGCTGATCTCGCGTTTATCTCAGGAGCATCGCACCGCGCCCGCGTAGCGAAGTAGCTTCCCACGAGTAATGACGAGCGTCATCACAGTTTATAAACTTTATTTTATTTTAGTTTTTTTTCGTCTGGGCTTTTATAGCTGCACCAAAATTGGATTTCAAGCCTGGCTACACTAAGAGGATCTACAAACACATGTGGCGCAAGAGCAAATCTGTGTAGGAGAACCACCGAGTGGGAAAAAAAAAATAGAGTGAAAATTAAAGGGGTTTAGCCTGAATGGATTTAGGGGCCGGAAAATAAATTTCACTGTCCAGTCATTCATTCTTCTCATATCACAGTTAATATACATTTTCAGCCAGCCTCGTGCTGCTCGCGTGGGCGGAATTAAAGTTTTGCTTCATTAATCCAGCTCTATTAATTATAAATCCTTGCAAGCAACACTATCATGTAATGACTGACTTATTAGTCAAAAACAATATTGCGGTTAGGGACAAACACTGGAGCCATAATTCAGTTTGGCAAAGAAAAAAGGTGTGATAAATTTGCTCTAATCCAATAAACGTGTTAAAATATTAAGTCAATTTATTACATTTCTGGCTCGGAATTCTGTTGCATCATCGCTTTCCACCTGAGTCCTCCCACGTCAGCGACAGAGGCTCAGACGAAGAAAAAAAAAAAAGCAAAACAAGAAGCTCACGTGAAACAACCAAAGACTTTGTCTTGGCAGTAAACCGTGCGTTCGTGTTAGAGAGTCTGTGTCTGAACATTGTTTAAAGGAGGAAAAACAAAAGAGGCTTTTGTCTCTCCCATCATGACCGCATAGGATCCCCCCGAATTCCTGGACGCGCGCTCGATCCGGCGCGAGAAATGCAAATCCCCCCCCCCGAAACAAAACAATGCAATATAGCGAGTAATTACACGATTTAATTGGAGCGTCTGCTGTTGGAAAATATCTAGTGTAACCGCATCAAGTCTGGAGTCAAGTCTTTGAGGCCTGTAAAACACAATAAGCTTTTGTTAGCTTTGTCCTACAGCTCCGAATTGATAGGATGATGTATTAAACGCCAATATAGCCGGCGGCCAGCAAACCAAGGTCTGGAGCCACGGAAGAATAAGAAATGATCCTGGATCGGTTTTACTGTCTCTCTACCTGCCAGAGCGGAGCTTTATTGACTTTGCAAATAACTATATTTTCAGCGCTACTCTGTTCCTGTCACTGGGAGAGTCACCAGGCTTCTTCGACTCTCTCCCGCACGCCGTTGCGGTAGAGCCCGCGCTCTGTCTGCATGTGACGCGCCATGATTGATTGGCCACCATCTGGACTCGACTCAAGGAGAGAGCGGGACGAGCATTAATTGCTCGCGTGAGCTGCGGCACATACTTAGCTGACAAACGGTGATGGAAGTCGCTCCTTCGCGTGTCTTTGGCGCGTCGACCTTTGAACCCTCTTCAAACATCCGGCGCGGATCCTCAAGGACGGCACGTGGTCGCGACGCCCACGCAATCTCCAAACTCTGGCGCCGCACGTACAGTAAGTGACACGTCGTGCATCAATGGCGACTCTCACGTCCGCCGCAGTTTATTCCAATCGGAGTTATCTCCACTACAAAGCAGCCGCCGCTTTCAACTCTAGCGCCGCCGGCGTATTGTTACGCCGCGGTATCAGACGCGTCAGCTACCAAATTGCGCCAACGGGCGAACCGAGAGCGGCTAATTTGCCAACCTTGTCCGCGGCCATGTCGTCTGTGTGTCAGCGGGGCGGCCTTTCGTGGATTTCACGGCTCCGTCCATTAGGAGCAGCGCGTCACGTCTTCCCGCGAGAAACGTCGCGCTCGTGACATTACGTCCGACCCGCTCCACTAATGTTTACCTATATGCTGTTATTTGCTCCACACTGTGCTGCGCTCGCGCTCCTGCAGCGTCGCGGTCACGTGACACGATCGCGGGAGCCGTTTCGAATGCGACTCAAAAGCGTAATGGCGCCATTCAAACAAACTCGCCGAGTGAAGCGTCGGCTCGTGCACCTCTGGCAGGTTTCGCTAACATGACCCAAAAAAAACTTCTCCCTCTCATCTGTGACTGACAGCAGCCGCAACACGCGTGAAGCGGGGTGAATAATTCAATGTGTTCTTTAAAAGGACAAAAAAGACTGGGGGAGAGTGACAACGTGTCAGCCGGAGATAAACTGAGCAAATGAATAAGAGATGGAGAAAATAAAAGTGTGTTACTGTCGCTGGTGCACTGAAGCCAGTCGCATTGGGTTCATGGGAGCGCACGGACGCCGAGGCCGAGCCCCAGACTCCTAGTTCATACGGCCCCGTGGGAGGAGAGGTGAAGAGACGCTTAATGGTGACTAACATTGGCTGCTAATGCCTTTGGCCACGATGTGACTCACTTTAGCTCCCATCACTGTGAACTCTGACCAAGTGTGTCCGTGCACAGGGCTGAGGGGGAGCAACACGCACGAGGCAGGAGGGAAAGGGTGCAAAGCACGACGAGGGGAGAGGCCGGGAGGCAGCTTCTGCTATGATTTGACTGTTTATGGTCAGTGCATTTATCACAAATGTCACCCTTCATCACGGCTCAGCCACATAGCCTGCATGTATGAAATGAAGGCACGTATGAAGGCACGGAGTTCCGCGTGTGGTCTTGTTTTAGGTTTAGGGTGAGAATTTCCATTGAAACTGTAATAGGAATAAGGAGGTGGTGGATGGAAAACGTGATCAAATCTCATCTTTCAATCTTTCGGTGATTTGTTTGGAAATGCAACAGGATGTGACAACAGCGGTCATCATCAACAGGTTTCCGTGTTTTGAACTTACTGTTAAAATTAATCATTCAGTTCAATCAGTCAATTATTAACAATAATTTCCTTCTTCCTGACGGTTTAATTCCATTCAGCTCAACTTCAGTAGAGAAATATGGCTCTCGCATGCGTATCCTCCAGCCACGCGTCCGCCCTCTGACCTCGGGACTTTAAAGCGCAGAATAAATCATGATTTTCCATATTGGGCTCGGATGCTGTTATTAGCGTCTAAACAGATTAAGTTGGCGTAATCAGATATTCGGCGTCTGAAACCCTCCGCCGCCCTCGCGCCGCCGCTCCTCAAGTGCCCTCCACAATCACGCCGCACCGACGCCTGGAGGGCGACGGGGAGGCCGCGCTATTAACATCAAAATGCCGAGAGCAGGAATGAGAAGTTCAATTTCAAATTAAAACATCAGCCACACGAATAAGTGAGCACCTACTGTTACCGCATCGTCTCCGGCATGAAATGAGCCACATTAGCGCGTGAGGCGCTAACACGCCAGGAACGATCTCGAGAGCTCGGCTTGTACTGTGTGAGGGGGATCCTGGGAACCAAACATCTCAGCGTTGAAATCCACGGCGGCAACAATTTTCCTAATTGATATGTGACATTTTGAAAACTCCTCCACTTAAAATCCACTCGGCTCTGTTTATACTACAACACGAGTCCCAAGTCGGTGCCTGCGCTACAGCTTCTTCTTCTGCCCATTTGTTTTTAACCGTCTCCCAATAATCTTCCTCCATCACGCGTTTCTGTGGAAACGATGAAATGTGTGCGTTTGAGGCTTCATGCAGACGTGATTCATCCTTCGCTAGATTTCACAGCAAACACATGCCTTCATATCTACAGCATCCGGTGCTGCTTTACAGGACTGTAAACTTGTACGGCCCCGAAGTCAATCGCGTAAATGTGTACATTTGCTGGTTAATCTGAGTGGCCAACAGTCAACACAGTAGCGCAAGGTTAAGCGGTCTGTAGCAACATGGAAAATAAAAGCCCGCTTTAATCCTTTAAATCTTGGCAGCTCTACCGGCGCAGTGGGAAAAAAAACACTGCAGCCAGTGTTATTGGAAACAGATACGATGTGATGCACATTGTCTCACTGTTTAATGTTTGATTAGCTCAGTCTCCTGCAAAATAAAAGAGCTTAGTCATTCGGTCACTTGATATTTGGCCCCTGTTTGGCTGGAATAAATGATAATTGCAGCTTCCATTTGAATAAACCCTTTGGTCATTTAAATACATTACTTTCTGTTAATTTCAGCCTGACTCGCACAAGTGCTTGGTGTTCATGCGTTTGACCAGTGAATTTTTAATCGCGCACAGAGCGAGTCTCGAGAAATCCCTCAGGTATTAGTGGCACCAGCGGCTTAAACGCTTAGATGAGAGATGTTTAGGGCCGGTTACAGCGAGCGTGAGTCGTCATCGGCGGCGCCGTCACGCGGCCGCGGCTACCTGCTAGCGCCGCGCCGCTCCGCGGGGAAGCGGGTGAGCAAGCGAGGCCGTCACATCAGCGCGTCAGCGCTACAAGCAAGGTTAAAAGGACAGCAACCTTTGAGCGCCGCTGTTCACTTAGAGGTTATGCTAATTTAGGTTTTACCAGCGCCTGCAAGAGTTTTTTTTTTTTTTCCCAGTTTGTAGCAACGTATCATCGTAATTTCATCACCTCTCCGGAGGAAAAAATAAATAAAAGTAAAAACCAAATCAGAGATTTGGGCTGACTTAGAGCCTAAGAGCATTAGACCTTGTCACCCTCATTTTAATATTGTGGATGAAAAATGCTAACACATACACACACTCATCTGCCCCTGGGGCAAAGTTTGAGGTGCGTCTGTTTTTATTTTTTATTAAAGTAAGCAGCTGAATGATGAATGTAAATGTAACATTCAGACTAAAAGTAAGGTTAAACCTCAAATCCGCTCATTTACCACTGTTTTGCATCTCTGCGAGTACAGTCATTCTGCTCGTACCAGCGTATTTTTCTTGTAGTTTTCTCCCACTTGAATTAATTTGTCTCTCATGGGGGCTGTGTTGCAGTTTGCTTTAGGATTTAGAGAATTTATTTTATGTGTCACGTTTCTAATCGAGACAACCAGCTGCTCGCGCCGCTAAATTGCAGTTTCTTAAGTCGATGTTCTCTGCCATCTCGTATCCATCAAGCTTAGCATCAGTGGTCCTGATGGCCGACTGCCGCGAGGATGGGGGGGCCTCAATAACATGTGATGCATGTACAGTAAAATATCACAAATATGCTTTACATCATTTTAAACTTCAAATGGGCACTAAAGCTGATATTATTGGGATGTTTGAACCAAACTTGCATTATTAAGTGTGATCTTTCCATTCTGCATGAGGGGATACGGCAGCGGCCGTGACCCGCCGGCTGTCCTGTAAAGTGGCCGCCCTTATCAGCAGGGAATTTATGTCGGCACGTGTAGCGCTACAGCTACATTTACAGATAAAACCATCTATCTCTCTCAGTCTGATGGCTGAGGACAGAGAGAGTTTAGGTCACGCTGTTATAGTAGAGAGATAACTGATGAAGCGATGACCTACGGCGCTGCAGAGATTGGCGTGGACGAGTTTTATAGCTCCTGAAAGGTCACGGAAGCCATAAACAAAATCAGGTGCTGACCGAGCGGGAGAGGCTCCTGATTAAAACTCCCGATTTCACTCATAAGTCGGTGGAGAATTCACAAATGCGACGCGAGCTCCGGGGCCTTCGTCGCCATCGCTACTGTATATTCCAGAGGCAGAGGGCGGTTGCGTGAGGTGATAAAGCAGACAAGTGGAGAAATACAGCAAAAGTATATAAAAGCGTCGCGAAGGAGGAAACCATTACTGTGTGAAATACAGTCGGCTGCACGGCGGAAGAAAACAAGGCAGATTACCGCCGTCCACGCTCCATCAAAGGGTGGACCCAGCTTCACTGAGCTGGCAACAGCCTTCTGAAGGATTTAAATACAAATTGGGCTTTTTTCAGCCTGCTTTACATCTGTTATTCCTTTGACTGCTGTCATTCTGAAGACGTCGGATCAGCACCAAAACATCTTCACTTCAGACACGAGTGTGTAAGTAAAGAGTAAAGTAAAGGCAGAAACACGTCTGACCCAAGTTTCCCATAGAGCAGAAGAAGTGGCAGGTGAGAATTTACGAGCTAATGGTTCCTGTGATTATTTTATTTACTGACCGTGAGTGTGAGTGTGTGTGTTTAAGAATAGAAGTTATGATGGTAATAAAAGTCAACCTCTCACCACAATGCTTTGTTAAATGTCCACTACGGTTGTTACACCTCTAATTGAGTTAAGTGCCTTTATCTGGTGAACACACACTTCTTCTCTGAGATGACTATAACGATGATGAATCGATGGCGGCCGTTCATATTTCACGCGAGTGTCACCATTACCTCGGCGTACGGCGCGGTCCAAACAGACAGAGTCGCGGGTTTCGTTGTTAAAATTGTAAATTGCGCAGTTGTTTGTCAGGCGTGGGCGCGGGCCTAACTTTGCATAGTGCTGAGGCTGCAGCCGGCGGCCCGACGGCGTCTCGTTGGGCCCCTGATCGAGTGCGACAGCCGAGCGAGGGGCTGCGGCGTCGTAAAGAAGCCGGGCGGCCGGGTCGCCGACAGGAGGAGTTTTGTGGGCTCAGCGTTAGACAACGGCAGCTGGCAGAAAGCCACGACTCAATCAAAAGACAGCAACGTTGAACCGGTCTGTATGAGATTAATAACATATTGACTGTTAAGAGATTAACCCACATGTGGATTTGCTTATCTCAGTAACAACAATAAGGAAGAGCAGACGATTTGAGCTGCTGTGCCAGATTTAGAATCAGCTCAGGATTGTCTGTTTGCAATGAATTTACATGATGCATGTGATTGATTAATCACACCTATGGTTTAAAACAACCTCAAGAGATGAGATGACAGCTCACGGACCAGGACATCTCCGGACCCTGGTTTCATTACTCTCAAAGGTTCTTTTGTTGCTCTCGGTTGTCATCTGCTTAAACACAGACGAAAAGATGCCGCCATCGAGCTTGAAACGTTTGGTAATTGATTAAAAGCAGCGAAAGGACAAAAGGACACAAAGAGCGAGTGATGTTTGAGGAGACGATGGCGGGAGAAGCCCCGGCCATCTCTGAGAATTTTAATTACTGAAGGCAGCAGCACTTCTCGCAGACTAATCTCCTCCACAGTCGGATTTATGGGCATTACTGATGCCGACAAAGTGATCGCTCAGGGAGAGATAAAACATTTTAAAATAAAGCATGAAAATGGATACGAATGGCGCGTCCTCCTCAAGGCAAGGTTGCTTTTAATGTTTGTCTCACTAAAGCGCGTTGCTTATTACCGGGTTGTTAGGGATTATTACGTTTGCTACGAGCGCGCGGGAAGAGGTGGGAAATGTGATGAAAACGTGGCGGCGGGCGACGTGAACGACGGCCCCCCGTCCAAACCGGGTGAAAGTCTCTTCTGCTGGGTTTTAGTGCGAATCTACCCAGAAAGGTTAACGCCGTTGGAAAGACGTGAGTGGGAAGTAATAATGATAATAATCCTGTGCTGTGACTTGCGGGGCCCTGCAGTTAGGACACCGTCCTCACCCCCGCGTCTCATTCCTCCTTCCGCTTCCTGACATTTCTATTATTGAGGAACAGCAACTCCAGGGCTGTACTTTGCTGCAGCCTCGCTAACTTAATCCTCCTGGTGTTTCACCGGCCGCTGTTTAATTTTTTGATCCACTTTGGATGTGATTACCACGCCGGGGTTAGCTGAAGGTTTGTGGCGCCGTCGTGGGTTACGATGCCTGGCAGTGTTTTTTTTTTTTTTGGTATTTCCCTTTGGAGCTGCGGATGATTGTGCTTGCGGAGTGTGAAGGGGGGGTTGATGAGTGATGCGAGTTCCTAATGAACAAATAAATCAAACATCTGAGAGTGAGCAGGTGCGTCGCCGCCTGGATCACAAAGTCACATCCTATCAGACTTGCTGAAAAATGATCAAGGCCACTAATTGAACCGCGGTACACGCAGGCGTACAGCGCAGCGCGAACCCCCCCCCCCCCCCCAACCCCCCTTAGACAACCAGAGCCATCACCTCGGCGGGCTCTGCCTTTAATTTCACAGCCTGGAGTCAATTTCACAGCCCGCAATCTCCATATGTTTATCTACAGAAATTTAATTTACATTATTAGTGACAGTCCTTTCAGCCACATGCTCAAGTGCTCGCACCCACATGTCATTAGCAAACAGGCGCAGACGCACTCCGGAGGAACACATTTAACTTCTTGCTTGGGCTCAGCGTGAACTACGACTCCTGAACTCATTCATTCTCGATGCTGTAGGAAATTGTTGGCCGATGCCAGAGATTGACGTTTTGTTTCGAAAAAGACTCATGTATGTTGCTGCAGCCTAGCATAAAGTGAGGGATTGATCGAGCCGAGAACATAAATTCGAGGATTTCTCCTTAAAGAGGCGCTGATGGGCTGAAGTGAAGCTCCGAAGGTGTGATTAACGTTCCCATATGCCTCCGTTGTTGAGACATTCCCTTTAATTGACTTAGTCTACAGGAATTCCTGTTGCCAGTCACCCAGACGGCGAGGATGGGGATCATTACCGGAAAAATCAGGATATTTTTTTCTCGTGTGATCAAAATGAAAGCACTGGCCCCTCTGGAGGCTCGGCGGCCTAAGAATAGAAACAAAAAAATAACAGCTCCTAAATCTTGTGAACTAAATGCAGCGATAGAAACCTGGTTTCAAAGCCTTTCACAGTTCATCCATCCTCCCGCAGAAACAGTCAGGTCGCTCAGGTAATGTGATGTTTGGCACAGGCTTATTTCCTCTGAAGCTCATGTACGTAGAATTTTTGCGAGTAACAAAGGTTTGTGTCTGTCTTTATACTTTAAATTGCATTTGATCATGAACTGGAATAATAAAGGTGCTGAAGAGGAACAGAATAACTGACTTTTAACTGACAGGATGTGGAGGAAATGTTGACCTTGTCTGAAGTATTTCCACAATCTAAGTCCAATTTCTACCCAGTAGAGATGCAGGTATGTTCATAGATATGCAGGGAACGCTTGCACAAGAGCTTCATGTTTACTTCACATCAAACTCGCAGTCCTAATGGTACCGAGCAGAATAAATTGAGGAATGTGTGCAAAGTTAGACGATGCTCTTCGCCCACATGCTTTAAGGTCTGTTTCTTCTTCCAAGGTACCAGTCTTGACTTATTCCCCCAGTCTTGCAGCCTAAAGTTGGTAGAATCTCACCAGTTAGAGCATGGACAGATTGATGTCAGGCCTACAAAGACTGCCTGGCTATCACTTCAGCATAGAGCCCCCTTAAGGCTTTTTCCAACTCAGATTTTTCTTTTTTTTTTTTTTTGTATTTGGTTCAGGAAACATCGCAACAAGTCTCACGGAATTGGGAACCTGTAGGAGAGGGATTTAGACGCGTTGCCAAGCAGCCTGTGCGATTATTGGGGAAACTACACGAGAGCTCAGCACACCAGCATGAAGAATGAGATTTGCAACGTGGAGATGGGCGACAACACCAAACGCCAGAATGCCCACTGGCCTCTTCCCCCCCCCGAGCTTACATATGATAAGCTGCAACTATCGCGCGTTGGGCAGCCAAGGTGGTGTGCAACGCAGCCTCATCTGTTCGGGGCAGCGGGCTGTGACATTTCACCCCACCTGCCAAGAGGATTCTTCCTCCATCTTCCCTCGGCGAAGCTCCCGCAGCCTCGGAGAGCACAGTCAGAACGGTGAGCGGTCAGCGATTGAGTAAACCGACACAGAAACGCCGGACGGGCTTTGAACGCGTCCTTCGGATGCGAAAACGCATCTGCTGCAGCTGCCAACTATTAGGATAAACAGATTCTCAGCGCTGCATCAAAGACACGGGGCTGTGCCGTACACGGTAACAAGCCTCAATCCTGGCGCGGAAGGTTCTCGCATCAAAAGCACGGTGGCTGGTTTGAGGCGGGCGTCTCCTACAGCGGCGGTGGGGACGGCGCTAGCTCAAGGTTAGAGAAGCAGGCGTGCGACTGGAGGTTGCTTGGAAAGTCTAGGATGTGGAAATTAATAAGAAGCACTTTCTTGTGGTTGCAGCAGGCAGCCCTCAAGCATGAGCGAACACAATTTCATGAATTGCATACTGCATAATCCTCTTTTTCCTGCAACCATTTCCCCAAGGATGGAAATGAATGTGAGCTACATGGTAAGTGAACACACCTGGCAAGAAAAATAAACAAATAAATGCATCAAGCCTCCATAAGTTCCACCACAAAAACGTCAACAATTAATGGCGCAAACAGGAGGAGAGTTACCCTATTATCGAAGTGCTCAAGAGCACTAATGGATTTTTAGATGAGTGTGGCTGCGTTTGGGGCATTCGAGGCCAGAGGGCAAATCTGAAACAGCCCCGGCATTTTCTACAACAGGAATTGGTTCTCCGGGTTTACTTTCTGTTCACATATTTGATTTTAAAGAAAGGATTTTGGAAGACATGACTAACATAAGAGGTCTCTGTTGTGACATTTAATGAAATGAATTATTAAAGGAAACTGAATGGAGCAACGGCAGATTTACCCTTTCATGGAAAATCCAGTGCATCTGTTATTTGAGAACACCGCTGAACGCAGTAATCACGTCTTATTCCCGTTATTTAGTGTTGCCGTGGCCCCGGTGAGACATTGGGACAGGAAACCTACTTCTGGAGCAGCCCTGGAGGACAGGTGTGTGCTGAGCCGCAGGGAGCGACCCGGCGATTCCCTCCAGCCGCTGAGCCGGGCTTTGAGAGCCACTAAGCAGGTTTCAAGGGCTCTCATTACCAACACCTTCATGTAAAGCTGTTCACCGCCGCCTCAAGCCGTCGGCAGAAGAACCCTAAATTGAGTGCTACAGCGCAGATGATGGATGGCCTTGTCTGGGATACAGATGGCTCCTGCAGGGGGGGGGTCCCGCTCCCTTTGGGACGAGTCAGCTGGGCCGGAGACCACATGTTGACAGCCAGAACCTAGTTGCCGTGTAACACGAGGCCCCAACGAACAGCTCGGAGACCATGCGTGTCTCTGAGATGTTGTACCAGCGCCACACAATCAATAAAGCAGCCAAGTGGAACACTAACAGCGTCAACGTGCATTTTATCCCTCCTCGTCTGTGCATAGTCATGTGCAATTTAAGCCTCCCCCTGGAAATACTGTACATTCTCTAATGCCATCCCTCATCTCAAAACTGCTGTGCCATAACAATAACAATGCTACATCAATATAAAATAAAGTGGAGTAACGTTAGCGATGGGAAATGTAAAAAAAAAGAATAAAAACAATACAAATGGTTCGTGAATATCTGACATCAAAACATGAATAATATAAGAAGTAAAAAGCAGGTTATGCTTAAACACATGCAGTTTATACTCTCAAATCATTAATTAATCATGTGTATGCACATGTATAATTAATAACATTCACATGTAATTTGATGCAATATTACTGTATGTGCATTTTTCAGATTCCGGTGTTCAGGGGAAGTGCGGGGCCGGAGGAGTTTCAAAGGTCGTGCTACTGCATGTAGCGCCACAGGAGAGCGCGCGCTCGTGTCACTTTGACGGAGGGGGCGCGAGGACAGTGGGTGATGGACTGCACCCACAATCCTCCGGGGCATCGGGATTACATGTTTTTATGTGCCCGTCCTTTGAGCGGGGGGCCTTGCCCTCCTGGTCCGGCGTGGCCCCGGCTCCCCCGGTGGCGCAGGTACGGCTAATCACGCGCCGCGGCATTGTGTTCATGCAGCCGGCGCTGAATAAAACATGGAGCGAAATTTTTAATCAACAGAGGGCATCTGCGGCTGTCTCGGGCTGGTGCTACCAACACTCCAGCTATTCACCACGTGTTCCCACACTAATGACAAGCCTAAAAGGAGGCAGAGGGCAACCTCTTTTCATAATCAAAGTGTTTTTATTCATGACATGTCTCTTAATTAGTTTGGAATCGTCGGGACCATGTGCTCAGGAGAATTTAAATTGGCTGAAGAGGATTTGCCCTTTCTCTGTTGAGCCAATGATTTCTTGAAAAGTCTTTATAACCGGGGAGGGACAAAAAGTGGGAAGAGAAGAGGCGAGGAGATACAAAGGGTATGTGTGTCTATCTGTCTATCTGTCTCCCCCCTCCCTCCCCCTCTCGGTGAGTGACTCAGAGCCTATAAATCACCAGGGGTAAGAAAATTGAAACTGTCAGTGTTGTTTGTCCTGTTACAGTGTGTCTGCGCGAGGTGTATATATTAGAGACAACACACCAACACATTTGAATTCAACACAAACAATGGCGCTCACCGAGTCTAATCGCGCCTGAGCTCGACTTTCAAAAAAAACAAAAACAAAAGCGCAATAAATAACTTTTAATCAAGAAGCGAGCTGACGTTTCTGTCGCCACAAACTCCATCACATGGATAAATACGAAGCGGCAGCCGCTTCCGTCATCACGTGACCGGCAACAACGCGCTCGCACGGCGCGTTTCATTCTGCCGCGACACGTCGCGCGACTTTGATAATCGCGCGCCAAGTGTTCTCTCGCGCGTTAATCTCCATCCTCTGTGTTTTCACCTCCGCACAAAAGAAGCTATTAACATCTGTTTACGTCTGCCGCCATCGGAGCTCGACTCCGGCGCCGGCGACGCCGTCGACCTGACACAAAAGCCTTCGTTATCTTCTCCATTCAAACCGCGAATCAATAACAGTTTCCAACTCGAAAAACCGCAATAATACAGCCTTATAAACAACCCGTCGCCGGTGCACTTAACAAGCGAGCGTGGAGTATTGACACTTGTCAAGACATAATCAGCGGTGATGTTTTAGTCATGGTGACGGATGGAGCGGGAGACAAATTGTTTGCTAATTCTCATTTCACACTCCCAATGTGAAATCAGCCAGGCACACAGAGCACCAGTTCCCCTACATGCACAATGGCCTGGCTCGCTGCGTAACACCAAATTATCTTTCCCCCGGTTTAATTATTCATTAGGCAAACATAATTAATTTAAGAAGCTCCTCTCACAGGAAGTGTTTCAAATAAAGGCCAGAAGGACGTCTTTCTGCCTAATCACTAACAGAACCCAGCCAAGAACCGGCGAGGATCTACAGTAAACGCTTTAATAAATGTTATCGGAACGCTGCTGGATTGGAGTCCAACCCACTCGCACTTTGAATTCTGATCTTAACGCCAATGCGTGTGATTTACCTTCTACCCGCAAGCGAGGGCGAAACCACAGCACAAGCTCTGGGAGAACTCCTACAAGTGGTTTCTGATGGAGCCATGATGTTCGTGTGACGGGGGGGGGGGGTTGAGATTGGGGGGGGGGTTCTTCAGTCTTTCCATCTTCCATCCTCCACGTTTACCAGAAAACCACCCTAATTACACGCAGGGTACGCAGGCGAACGCTGGCCTCTCTCCTCTATCTGCTCTCCCTTCGCTCGATCTTCCCCCCGACTCCAACAGAAGCGTCTTAGAGAGAAGACACGGGCTTTGATCTGTCTCCTCCCGGATTCTGAGCTTTCAGATCAGGGGGCAGGTTGTCTTCGAGCTCACCAAATCCTCAGACGGCCTGAGACAAAGAGCAAACAATGAGGCGCCTCCATTTGCGTAATGGCGGCGCTGCCTGTAAGTGAGCTCGCGTCCCTACGTTGACCCGTTTCCATCCAACCAATACAGTCTCAGTATTATTATCGTCAACATTGCTGCTGTTGGCTTGTAGACATACTTATTTAAAAGACTGGCGCTTCCCAACCACTGTCTGTGTTCACCTTATCTGGAGTAAAGTTTCTTTGTAGGATTACTGTCTGCGAGTGAATAATGCTCATTCTTATTACCATGGAAACAACTCGATTTTTTTTTTTGGTCCCAGAGGATCTATTAAAACGCTTCTATTCTGAGGATCGGCTCATGAGTCAATGAAAAGGGTGAGTATGACACCTCTGTGCTTCCTCCCCCGGTGGAACTCCTGGTCAATAAGCTATAACCGAGCGATCGAGGCGACGCGTAAGACAAAAGGCCTGGTGGCGGTGCAGTGGTCGGCACGGCAACGCATCGCGGTCCGGGATCGTCCATAACGACGCCGACGCGGCCGCTCCCTAATCCCCGCAGATCTGCGGGCGTGTAAAAGCAAATGAGTAATAAAAAACATTTTTCAACCTTTCTAATCTGTTTGAACTCGTGCCTTCACATCCGCCCTCGTATTTGCCTTCATAATCAGTTCGGACAGACCGGATTGTGCCGCCGAATGAAATGTGAGCTCGCAAATCCCATTGGCTTATGGGGTGACAAATCCAGTTGGCTTGAAACCTTTCTCTTATCTCTGCTTTCATTTACAGTTGACTGTGGCAAATGTGAGAAAAAAAACCTCTGCAGTTAACTTTGTTAGAGTTTAAAAGGTTAACACAGACACCCCCCCACCCCGTCAAAATGGCATGGGCTGCGGAGACACACATTTCGCATGCAGACAATGAGAGAGAAACAAAAGGCTGCAGAACAGAACGACTCGGAAATCATAGCAGACGTTTAATCCAATTTCCTCGGCGGTCGGAGCTGCGTAACAGGCACACGACGGTTTGTCCCCTATAAAAGTCACGAGGGCGGTTTTGTTCCACCCAAACGGGCGTCAAGTATCACCACCGACCGACAGCTCCCCAACAGAGGGAGTGGATCAAACCAAACTCCATCCTTCGGGTCTGAAGTAACTTTGACGAACGTCCCACAATGTACAGGTCACGTAAATAATAAATAAATAATAAGTATTAGAGCAAAGCAGTGTTAATACAGGGACAGAACTCTGGAAGGTTAAGAATGGGGGAGTTTGACCCTTGACCCCCACTCCTGGAAGCCACAACATGCTTTATCTCCCTTAGTGCCCTCTCCATGCTGTTAAAGCATCAAATAAACACGGGGCTGGCGTTCCCACGTCGCCCCCCCCCCCGCATTACCTTTCATCACTAGCTCAAATGTGCATCCGCGCCCAGAGCCGAGGCTCCTGGAGCGCGGCCAGCGAGCGTCCCCACAGCCTCTCTGCAGAAACAGCTTTGTCAAACTCAGTTAGCCGCCTCCGAGGGGGAAACACCTCCTTCCACAGTAATACTCCAACTATTCACATCATGCCCCTGCCTCCGCCTCAGCCACCTCATCAATCCACACAGCAACAAAGGTAAACAGCCTCACACCTTCCACGCGGAGGCCCGTGCCGCTGTGTTGACACGGCGTATGTGCGAACCGCCCGCACGGAGGGCGAGCGACTCACAAGACAGACTGAGCTTCATTTACAGAAGGTAATTGCGTTGGAGCCAAGTGCTGCTCTTTGGTGATGAGGTTTCTCGCGGCTTCGCTGAAACCTCGTCTGGATTTGTTTACCCGACGGGGACGTGGAGCGCGAACGCGTCGCCCCCCCGGGCGGAAGCGGTCGGCGACGTGGACGGCCGGCGTCCTCCTCCTCCGCGAGCGGCCATGACGCGCCAGGAATATTAACCCTTTCAGGGCTGTTATTTACACGCTCTGGATTAATGCGTCCACAAAATGCTTCAGCTAATGTTTATTCTTAGCCAAGGCGATTATCCACCACTTCGCCCTCATTTCTCTCCCTCCGTCTGTAACTGTGCCCTTAGTGCTGCCCCCCCCCTCTCCCTCTGCCAAATTGTTCTCCAGCTGTGACACAGTTGTGGATATAAAAACACTGGACTTGAAACTTCAGTCATTTTCTAAATCCAGTGCTCTTCCTGTCGCTACCTTTCAGCGGGGGTCCTCGCCCTGGGAGACGTGCCTGCGGTCCGGCCGTAACTGCCCGCCCAGCGCTCCGTCTGCCGCCCTGTTGTTCTTTTTCCGCTTTAGGTTCTCCGTTCGCTTTCAACTCGGCCCAACTGGCGGAGGCCGATGGCCGCCCGCCCGGAGCCTCGCGCCCAATTCACGCCGACGGACCTGAACTCAAGCTGAATTTAAAAACGCCAGCGAGCAGCCATCGCCCAAAAGGTTCTGCCGTCATTATACAATGCGTGCAGCCATAACACGCCGGCACCCGTTGCACAGCGGAGTCATTATTTCAACAGCTGTCCTCACATCGTTCACATTCAGATTAATTCATAGGGTCCCCGTGAAAAACGCAGGATGCAGCAGAACGTTTCGTGTACAATGCAGCAATTGAAAACTCGAGTGTTTGGTAGCAGCTTGGACACTTGTTCAAAAGACCCCCCCAGACACACACACACACACACACACACACACACACACACACACACACACACACACACACACACACACACACACACACACACACACACACACACACACACGATCTTCCCTGCTAATGTTCTCTGCTTTCTAAAGACTGATAACTGAAAAACATCTGGCTTTTTGTTCCTGCCAGTAAAGGAGCCACGCGTGTATTTACGGCTCGTCCACTACAAAAAATAAATGGGAGGCATTTTCTTTAAATGTTCAAGCTCCCTATTACTGATGACAGCACACAGACTATTAGGGTCACCCTCCAGTTCGGGTGGAAGGAAGCTGCTTTTCGGTGACTGAGAGGAAAATCACCGGTTCTGCAACAGGATGTGCCACGAACGGTCGGCGCCGCCGCCGCCGCCACGTCTGGCTTTGCTCCTCGTTCCAGATTCTCCCCCTCAGTGGATGCGGCGATTGATTGAGCTACAGCGCGCTCTCGCTGCACTCTGGACCCGGTACGGCGTATTATGGGCTGGTCCTGCTGCAGTAAATCTACTGCAAGGCTGATGCAAAAAATGATGGAGTGTCTGCTCAGGCTGGATCAAAGTTGGGTCAGTTTGCTCTTCTGTGATCTACTCGCGATACATGAATAAATAGATAATTGGCTTATGCGATTAAGAAGGCTGAAAATGAAGCATGAACTATCATCATTTTATAGCATCTCTCTTCACTGATGCAATTTTCATAATATATGTTAGAATATAAAGTTGTTGTGTTTTTTTCCCCCAGTGATGCAATTTGACACAATCTACTGGTTTTGACACGAATGCCATCAAGTTTGGTTGACACATTTTTAATTTATTAGCTGCAGAAGGAATAATTGATGGCTACAGTTAAGTTAGCAGACGTTTCCATCAGGCATTAAACTCACGGCACGGCTGATGTCAAAAGCCCATTCTCTCCTCCTCGCTTCCCTGAGACCCACGACACAAAAGCTGAACCTTTAGACCTACGAGTGTGCATATTCACTGAACGGCTGGTAAATATATTACACGATTATTACCAGTGTCAAATATAAAGCTGGAGTCACAAAGCTCAGCATAAACATGATGTAACAGTCTGCAAAAGAAAACGTGTAGGTTTTACATTTTACCATGCACAGATTAAAAAACAAGATAAAATCTGCCAATTAGGGAGATTATTGTTATTGTTATTTATTTTCTTTTTTAAAAATTCCTGTTGGTATTGTCTGGTTTTGTCATAAACGTCATGCCTGCAAGATGCACTTGAGCAGCTTAATGGCTTTTTTTTGGGGCTAATCCCAGATAAACTTACATAATTTATATTGAATTGTGCATAAAGAAGAAAGCAATTACACAACGTGGCGTTGGGCCGTCCTCCAGCATGCCTGCATCCGCTGCCACATCCTACATCAACATTATGCACATTTGTAAAACGATGCTCCGGCCCATTAGAAGGTCATTTACTAAATAGCCTGACAGCAGCCGGGAGATTTCCTTCTGATTATTTGATCACGCTGGCCAATCAAAGGCAATCAATTATTTCTGCCCAACTGTTTTGTGCCTTGTGATATTAGAGGACTCACGTCTGCAGGGCTGAGCGGAGCGCGCTGGAGCAGAGCGACGCAGGCGGAGGTCAAGCTCTCCGGCGCTGAGTAGAGTAATGCTGCATCGGTTTCATATCATATGTTTCGGACTCGACATTTTTTTTTGAACATCTCACCCCGACTGAGAACATATAGAGCACACTGTACAGTAGGGTTCAACCTGCGCAGCAATAAGGCGGGTAGAATGATAAAAGTCAGCTCAATTAGCATTTTTCTATATTTGCCCCAGTGTGTTCTGACAAACACCGAGCTCGGATGCAACCCTGCACATCGCAGCGCTGCGCGGCGGCGCCTTCTGAGACTTCACAGGGCCTCGTGAAGGTGAACTTCACTCAGCGCGCCTGCGGTGCCAGTCGGGCCCAGTCCCGCCTCCGACTCGGGCATTTGCATGTGTTTCTACTCAAATAATTGTGCTTTCACGCTTTACATAACCCGCTAAAAAACACGTTCCTCCGAGCGGACGCGCTCTCGGAATTGATCTTAACGCCGCTCCACAGTTTCCTCGTGAGAATCGCGTGTTATCAATACAGACACAGTTGGCCTCTTCCTACACATTCTCTCCTTGAGTACTTCAGCTTGCTGTGCACACACTGCATGTGTAAAAGGCCATGTCCACTCTTTGACAAGGATCACCCCCTACTGTCGAGAATCCTCTTCTCGCTTTGCCTTGATAATTCAGAATAAACCCAGCGTGTTCACTGCCGGGCCGAGACGCGCCGAATACAGGCCCCGAGCTGCAGAGGCGCATTTAAAAGCTGATCCGCGGGTTAATTGAAAAGTCAATTAAGGCTTGTTTTTGGTGCAACAGCGCGCTCGCAACGAGTTGTGATGTCACTCAGCGAGCTGCAAAGCTCTATTTCTGGCCATGTCCTTAAAGGAGGAACACGGTGACACGCAACTCCAGGAACAAGATTAGCAAGACTCAAACAGTCTCTGTGAGACTCTGGGATCAGGTGCTATTGGCACCAGTGATTTGCTCATGTTCAGTTTTGTGTCATGGTCATTTCCTTAGTTTTTGTCATTTGCTAATTGCGTCAAACACAAAGTGCAGCTGGGGGAGTTTATGGTCAAATATCATTATGCACTGGGCCATAAAGCAAACTAATGGACAAACTGATAATGGAACAGTCAGGGGGTGATGCATCCTTTGGGCGCCATCAACATCTGCAGCTAATTAAAATGCATGCAGCACATAAAGAACCTCATGGTATATAATGACATAATGACACCTGAGGAAAAGTCCACTAGCATGTTAGCATTAGCATGGGGTCAAATACCATTTAGCACAAGCTCCTAATGCCGGTCTCTCCTTAACAAGCTAAAAACACACAAAAAGCAGCAGGCTCCGGAGGCGCTGTTTCCTTTACAACGCTCTTCCTCCGGTTAATGCGAGGCCGCTAATCATCTCTTCGCCGTCCGTTTCACACGCCGTCGGAAGGAAAACGTCAGAAACACGCGGTGCAGCTTTCACCGCTAAAAGCTGCAGTCCAGCAATCAGTGACGTATTGTATCAGAGCTCCAGCTGCCTCTCGGCTGAGTAATCCATTCTCATGGCTGAATATTCTGCTTAAAGGCCGTTTGCTGACGGATGAGCCCGCTCTGCGTCGCCGGGGGCGACGCGGTGGCAGGGGCCGCCTCTAACTGACACACAATTGCCCGAGCGCCCGGCAGTTTGCCTGCACTGACAATGTTCGATACTTTGAAGATGGTGGTCGATGTCAGAAGTTCTAAATTACACACAGGGTCCCGCGGGACGCCGCTTCAATATGTCTCCGAGCGGAGAGCGAGGCTCTTCTCTGTCTGTGTCATCTGGACTAGAGACATCTGTGTCTGTGAGGCATCTTTGGCCACTGCCAGTGATCTCATGATCAGACACCTCGGCTTAAAATCCTGCGTTCGGGACAAAAAGGAGAGAAGGATGAGAAATCGCAGCAGACTGAATAGAAGATGAGCTGTAAATATAAATGCATTGAGTTTCTCCGGCGTCCTGCACACTTTCTTCGCTTGTGTTTGTCTTTGACTATTTTCAATTACTCAAGGAGCTACTATCCCCTTCCTTGATCTATCCACAACATTGTTATCTTTCGCTCCTACTTTTAATATGTTTACTCATCCTGATGAATTCAATTACATCTTTTCAGGGGAAATTACTGTGGAGGTGGCTCAGGCTGCCAGAGGTCAGCACTAACAGTGAATACTAAAAAACTGCTCCCTCAAACACATTACACAGCCTATTACCTGCTGCTTTCCACACAACACTCTGCGACCCTACATAAGCCTTTCCACAGCCATAGATGAAATGCTTTTTAGATGGGATCTGGCATAGAGAAGAGGGGAAGAGAGCTGGAGCTGTCCCCGGGCCTAATCGTTTCAGAGAGCCATCCCCACTGCAGCCACAAAACACGCCAGTCCTGATTAGAGAGGTGCGTACACGGCCAGGCAGAGCGTGAAAGGTGCGGAAAGGATGCTCGGCCCGGAGGAGGCTGAGCCGCGCCGACTCCGCTTTCAGCGGGCGACTGGTGGGATCGATAAGGCGCCAGGCCGGAGGCAGAGCAGGCAGAAAGGAAGGCCCGGACGCAGAGCCTTGACAAAGTGGTGGACACGGCTTCATTGAGGGTTTTGCTACAGAGGTTTGAATAAGTTCAGTGTGAGCACCCCCCCCCAGGCCTCGGCTTTGGAGAGATTTCACAAGTGGAGCAGCTCCGGTTGCTTGTTTCGATCCAGATGAAATCTCCCTCCTCTGATGATGCATGATGACAATGTCATTGTAAACCTGTTAATCTGAATCTCGGAAAGGATGATTGTGTTGAGACAAAACACAAGCTGTCAGAGAAACATAATTATCTAAACGCAGGAACCCATTCCAGGTCTATCCGAACTGTCAGACTGATTAGACGACAGAAGCAGAAATGCAATCAGGAAGCGGCCATTTTATCCTTCCTGCTGAGCCCAGTGTATTTTAAAATGTTCACTACACTGTGCGTGTGTGTTTGGTTGCGTTTGTTAAATAGTTCCAGTGTCTAACATTGGAGGCTAAAGGCTCCAGAAGTGAAAATCTAGACTTTCAGGAGAACACTCAGTGCAGGTTCTGTTGCTTAATTGCATAATGGCCAGCGTCTGTTCGCTATGCTGGCAAATGGGAAACCTTAATTGGTTAGTTACCAAAACAACAACGTCAAGATTTCCAATTACTCCGCTAATAAATTCCAACCGCACTCCCGCTTGTGTTTCCAATGGATGAACTAAAATGCAAAAGGTTAAATAAAACAGGGAGGAATCAAACAAAGACACAGGTGTTAAAAAATACTTTCTTCACTGTGTTTACAGCACTGGACTAATACCCAGAGGATATTGCATATTAACCACAGTGTGTGCATTTGGGAAGACTAAACTGTTTCCTCTCTTTCACACCTGAACTTCAAAATTGAAGTGTAGATTTAGCGGAAGCCCGATCGGATTTAGTCTGAACAAACCAGCTGTTCAGTAACCATTCAATCCAAAATGATCCCTCGCAAAAGTACGCCTTCCCTTTGACAAATAAAGCCCGACACTTCGGAGGAAGGAAATATATGAGGCAATGACTCAAATTAGGATGCATAGAACATTCTCGCGGAGCGAGAAAAGGCATTTGCACATGAAGAGTTGAAAATGAGTCGCATTCAGCCAAGCTGTGAGCTCCACCTAGGAGGCAGTGAAAGAGACCGAGACAGGCACAGAGAGGGGCTGAGGCAGCAGGCGCCAAGCCTTGAAGAGGGGTATTCTGGCATAATGACTCTCATTTACCATTGACAGGCCTTGGGAAAGTTAAACTAATTATGACAGCACACAGATGCTGAATAGCCCTTGATGAAGTTAATCACTGGCAATCCAACAAACAGGTGTTGAGTGATTTCTGTTACCTCCCCTGGAATTATCGGATGTTCTGATTTTTCCAGCGCGCACCACTCAAAGCAGCAATCTGCCCCGAAGCAGCTCCACGCCGCCTCGTCCCCGCGGTCCCGGGGAAAATTTCACCAAGATCGGTGCGGGTGGGAGGAAAAAAAAACACCTCCAACAACCGGAAAACAGCAACCTCTAACATTGGGGAGACAAACAGAGAGATTTCAAACTGAGCGGAATAAACCCACGTAAAATGTTTTGTTTTTTTTCTAAATCTGTGTTGGTCTTGTCATTTAAGGGCCACAGACTTAAATAGAGTGGGACACATTTCCTCTGACTGTGAAGGCTGAATGGCTGCTTTATCATCTCGAAAGTGGAATACGGCGCCGTGGATAAAAGGATTTAGCAGATATTGTCTATAAATTGACCCAGAATGAGATTTTAGAATTTCAACAACAACAGATCATCACCCCGTGTTCCTGTACAAACCCCCGGTAACGCGTCCTCACGACCTCCAGTGGCCTCGCTAGTGTCCTGTCAAGCAAACGATGACCATAACCTCAATTAATGAGCGTCAGGATACATAAAGCGAGCCTTGCTGCGACTCCCAGATCATTGTTAACAGGCCCAGATAATGTGGAAGCATAAAGATAATAGGCTCAGCCAAAAGCCATTAGGTTGTGTAAACTTCAAGAGCCTCAGCAGGGTTAACAGAGGCATTTCCAGACTCAATGGACGCTTGATTAGCTTTTCAGTGTGTGTCAGGGTTTTTATTAGTCATGCTCATTTGGACAAATGTAATTTCTATTTGTTGGTTATTATTAATGTAAAATATTTCCCCCCCTCGTTGCGGCTGCGAAGCGCCGCGCGCTCCTTCACACGCGACCCGAGTCCTACTCTCGTTTGCGACTGTGCTCTTCACTTGGAGTGTAAATTTGAATGATGCCTCACATGACAAGTTCAAACTGTTGCCTTCAGGTTTTCTGGCTCGGTTAACGGTCACGAGGAGCTCCGTCGCTTTCTCCCTGTGAGATAATTAGAGGCCTGTGGCAAGCTCACGCACGCTAAGTCACGCCACGCACGCCTCACTGCTATTAATGAACCACACCAGTAACTGAATAGGAATAATAATAATATGAAATGTTCATTTGTTTTATTAGTCCACCAAAATACCCCACAGAGCTACACACAAACCTCTATTTTCATTATAGTCACTATGAAGTTTGCACAGAACTTAAGAAGGAAAAAAAAATTTTAAATATTAATGTACTCAAGTACATGAAAGTTGTGTCATTTGAGTTTCCTCATTTTTATGCAGCTACTGTAAATTTACAACAAACAGCTGAAAGGCTAAACAGACACTATTTTATGGGTCCTGTGATTTTTCCCTCCCTCCTCAAATAACCTCGTCTTATTAATGTAGCTCGACCAATTGATTTGCAAAGCAACAACCACTGGCTCGTTTACAGTCGTCTGATTACTTCTTGTCTTTTTTTTTGCTAAATCAGTGAGTAATTATTTCTTGCCAGCTCACATTTTGCTTTGTTTGTTGCTTTTATAGGAGTTGAATAGAAATATGATGTAAATGTTGGATGAGACAGAGAAAAATACTTTATGTTAAAGGTCTATATCTGCTTGTGAATCTTGCTGAGTGAGACTTTGTGATAAAGATTAAAAAGGGATTGTGACGTACACAGCAACAAGGAAATCAAACAGACGTAGAGGTGGAGTATTTCTGTCTGCGTATTTCGGTTGTGCATTTTCAGTGTGGGTCAGTATTTAAAATGTCACAATAGCAGCTTTCCTTCATTTCACTACAGTTCAAATAATCAACCGCAACAGAAATAGTTGGAGTCACTATCGATGAACTGTCGAACCTTAAGCGTCAGTTCAGCATAAACATCCAGTTTAATGCTGCAATCACAAAAGAATGTGATTAAGTGAGTGGATTCACAGGTCCGGGAGCCGAACGCTCCCATGCAGCCGTGGCAGCGACAGGGGATGGATGGAGGCTGGTGTTCCCTCCTGGGTACCAGACGGAGGGATTAGGACCTCGATCTCACTCAGAACGCCTTCGTATGGGAAACCAGCGAAATCAGGAGGAATTAAAAATTAAAACGTCCCATCTGGGAAAGTTTGGAAAGACGCGAGCGTTCGCTGGCTAAGCGACGGCGAGTAACTCGCAAACAGACGCTGTTAAATTTCACTTTCCCTTCAAAACAGTGCACTGTGCATTTTTCCTCTCCCTGGAGTTCCGTGCAGTGAGCGAGCGGAGCAGGTGTATTCATGGGAAATGAGCAACTATGACTCTAAAAGCAATCAAGAATTCACACATCTCCTGTTACTGGGCTCTGCTAGGAACTGGCAACGGAGTGTGCAATTAAATAATTAAATATTTAAACAATATCAAATTAGAAATAGGCCACAAACCACTCTGTATGAAACTCTCTATTAAAGTGAGGCAGCACCCTTTTCTTCACCAGATATTCAGCAGCAGTTGTTGTTATTTTGTTGATAGTGTGAAGTATTTTTCTTTTTTACAGCTCTGGTCCAGAATTGCACATCGGCTTGGGATGAGATGACGCATGATGAGTGAATAAGCCCGGGCAATGAGAATCCATGTTCGCTGCACTGTTTAGGACTCACTTGCTCCTCGTGAAAATATTCAGTTTCATGGGGGGAAAAATAGGGTTTTAGAAGAGAATGAAGAGATTGAGAGGCATTAATTCAGTCTGATGCTCAGGAGACGTCTATATTACAGTATATAAAATTATCTGAGCTGTGTTCTATGTTCTTGGCTGCATATTGTGAGATAGGCGCCTCGCTGTTTATATAAATTATTACAGATTGGCCAGACAAGTGAGCAAACTACACATAGTACCCTGGAGGTGACTCATCTCAGCCCAGATACCTAACAAATAATTGATGTACCGGAGATCAGCACAAAAAGCACGGGTGATGATAGTAAAGCCGTGCAGACCGGCCGAGGCGCACAAAGTGGAGTTATAAAGACGAAGAGAGGGCAGTCGCACAATAGAGAAATAATTAGGACAAGCCGCTGTGCATGGATCCGTTGCCACTTCCCACAAGCACTCAGCTGTGTCAAACAGCTTGGTCAATAATCTTCAGCAATTCCTGAGGATTAGAGTCTTATTACCGAGCACCGTCTGTCACACAGACCTCGGTGCCCAAACAAGCCACTTCCTCCCTGTTTAGTTCAGGTTGCATCAAATGAAGGCAGGTCTGGCCGGTTAATTGAGCACATTAGGCAGAATATGATTTATAATGATGTTTAATGCGTGCGCCTTGTTAAGTTTTATCTCCCCCAGAGGCCCGTTTTCATTGTGTGTCTGCGGCCAAACGTCTGTGACCGTGTTTACACTGGTCTCAGCAGCTGAGAGCTGCTCTGGAAGTTGCCACAATGGAGCCTTACGCAACTGACAGTTGAACACATTTTTACCCCGGTGGCAAAATGTGAGGATCCATAACTTCTAATTAGCCCAACACTGCGTGCACCGTGGCCCCGATTGGAAACGCGATTTATTTATTTATTTTTGCGATTTCATATTTTAGGAATGTAGTTTTGCGCGGACAATTGACGATGAGGCGTTCGTGGCGAGCAACTTTTAAACGAGCCGAGCGTCGCGCTCGCGTCGCGCTCGCGAGCCGACCAACTGTGGGATAGGCTCCGGCCGAGCCGCACCAGAGCCCCCGCACCGCTGCTCGCCACGCATCGTGCACACTTGTAGATCGGAGAGTCGTGAACCCGGTGCCATTGCGCCGCCGTCGCCTCGTGCAGTTTCGCGCGAGGAAGTAACACGGAGCGATCGCCGCGAAGTAGGTTCGAGCCAAGTTCTTACCTTGTCCGTGGATTTTGGCCACGGCGGCGGCGAGGAGCAGAACCGCGAGGAGGCTCTTCGGCGGACAGTCTTGTCTCGCGCACATGTCTACTAAAGTCAAGGTCGCTCTTCACGTAGCTACACAACACGTCCCCGTGTTGGGAAAAAAATAATACTTCCAGGGCTTAAAAAAAAAACAAGCAAAGCGAGATTTCTTTGGGGCGTCTGCAGAACGCAAACAAAGCGGCGCGGCTTCCCGGTGCACTTCCCTTTTAATTCGCGGAGTGAAGGCGATCGAGGGCGATCGGCTGAAATGCGGAGGACCCTCTTTAATTCGGACGCTCCGTGAGCGGATTCCTGGCTGTGTGAGCTCTCGGCGTATGAAGGGAAAAAGGCAGCCGAGGCTTCAGCACCGCGGACAGCTCCTAGCGTCAGCTCCGGGAACAGCCTCCTCAAACTTAGCCTGAGTACGAGTACTGTACTGTACTCTACTGTAGGAATACTCGCTTTAGACACTTCCTGATTATTTTTTTCAAAAGCATATGTTTGACTCTTTTTCTCTATTTCAATGAATAATTTTGCATTACTAATTTTGTTGATGTGTTCATCTAGTGCTGGAAGTGATTTAGTGTACTATTTGACCATGTTTTATTATCTTGATTGGAAAAATAAATTGTAGGTATATTAGAACATAGCATACAATATAATATTGAATGGACATGACACTATGATGCCTCTATAGAGCAGAATTCATCAGATCAGAGTTTACACTAGCTTAATCAGACAAAATCATATTACTATAAAAAGTCAAAATAAATTTGTCACGTGTTTTATTTGATATTTGCACAATTATTCTGCATTGCTTAATAACTTTTCTAAATAAAAGTCTTTTTGCTCACAGGAGTCCAGGCTGCACATGATCAAATATTTCTTTTCAGTCCTATTCCTATTAAAGCTCAACCTGTGCGTGAGCCCCGAGGTGAGGCATTCCTCAGGTGCAGGAAATATTCATGCCGTGAGTCTCTGAGTCTCTTAGGTCGCTTATTTTGTGTCTCTTTCATACAGTCAGGCCACTTTATGTCTCAGGGCTGTATCTATTTGCCAGTTGATGTATGTCTGCCAGTGCCTGAAGAAGAACTTCAGGGAAGTGCGTAGGGTGGATTGGTTACTGATGGTAAAGCAGGGTGATTACAGTATTCGAGCAGGGAGGAAGAAGAATGTACTGAACGATGAGGTGCATCCTTCAGAGGAGGAGGACGGCTCCAGTCTTCTGTGTAGGCAGAAATTTAACAAACTGAAGAATGAGCAAACGACTAAACTCCTACAAGGGCTAAGGGCTGTTGTTGTATGACCGCTGACCTCCCAATGGAGTCTGAGCAAGTGAAAAGATGGTTTCTCCTGAAAGATCAATAAAGTGCTACATCATTGTTCTTGTAGCAGCAGTTCATCACAATAAGTCACCAAAGACTCTCAGAGCCACTGGGGTAGAATTTGCAGATCACGGCTGATCTCGTCATCAGCTGTGAGCGTAACAAATGTGATTAAGTGATTTAGAATAACCGGACAGATGTTATGAAATGCACTCTGCTAAAGCTGTGGGGCGATGCTATCTACCACTCTTATTGTTACACCTCGTGTAGTTATCTGGGTCATATTGGTTTGTTCTATCAGAAGAGGCTTAATATAGCCGGTGGAATAATTGCAGCGTGCCCACACTCGCCGCACGTTGTTCATCTGGTGACTAACTTGCGTGTAAGCGATGCACGAACAATAAAATTTAGGAGCAGCTCGCGGCCTGCGGAGAAACACGAGCAGGTAAAAGAGCAGGGAACCGGGAGGAGACGCGTGCACGGGCGGCGTGTTTGCGGCGACAAAATAAAAATAATTAGACGACAGGAATAGCGACAGGGACGAGAGAGAGAGAGAGAGAGAGAGAGAGAGGTAGACAAGCAGAGTCAGACTTTTGGTGGAGGCACGAAAATAGTATGTGTCAGCAGATGCTATTTCAAAACAAGACCACTCGCTCTAAAAATAAAATGTGTACAATGGAAGCGGCGGGACGTGCACCTGGGCTCTGACTCCTTTATGTGCAGTATCCAGCCATAATGTTTGATGTTATCATCAGTCGCCGCACGGATCTCTCGCTCTCCGTCGCACTTCTGGCCCTGGAGACTCAGCTGCCTGGGATTAACAGCTGATTCCAGGAGTCGCTGAGCACAGACTCATTCGCTCATTCACGTCGTCGCCTTCTGCCTTTTTCATGTTGGCTTTTCTTTCAGGTTGTCTGTGACTTTGCCCCTCTCTCTCTCTCTCTCTCTCTCTCTCTCCGATCACGGCGCCAGCGTCTCACTTCTAAAATTATCCCCCCTGTTTTGTTTTTTCTCCGAGCACGGGACAGTCTCGTCGCATCACGCCCGCGCTCCCTCTGGCGCGACTCCGAGAAGACTCTAATAGCGCAACTTCCCCTTTAGTGAAGCTCGGCGGAGCCATAAAGCAGCCCCGAGGTCTAGTTGGCAGCCAGATGGTTGCAGCCGAGCTTTCATTCTGCTAATGGGCAGGGGGGGCCGAGGAGTTAATGAAAATCAGGCCCTTGAAATGAAATGACCAATGTCCCAAGGTAATGAGGCACGCGTCGGCCGGGGCCTTTACGAGCCTTTAGCTAATGTTGGACGGCAGCATTGTGTAAAGACATCTTATGATGGCTGTTGATTCGATAGCTGAGGAGTGACTGGCTAACTGCTACGCTGCACGCCCAGCTAGCTAACACTCCCACCGGATCAGGGCACTGTCTGCGATATTTAGATCGACTGACTTGGCTAGCGGCTCCACGCTAGCGGGGCCGCGTGCCAGGCGCCATCCACGGGCCTCCGCTCGTGCGGCATTACAGCATCACAACCTCCAAATTACAGCTAGCGCTACGCTTAGCGGCGGGCCGCGCAGCGATTAGCCCCCGCGCGGCGCAAGCGCGAGCCCTTTCAGCCAACAAGCGCAATTAGAGCGCAGCGCCTGAGTCTGTTCACTGTTCGCTGCCATTTACTGCTGTTTGTCTGACATTAGGCCGTAGCAACAGCACGTCAGCCATTAGACACAAGGAAATGTGAGATTTGAGGAATTGGAGCGTGTTTTCGTATGTGATCAGCTCAGCGAAGGCCCAACCTGGTTCTGGGCTGCTAATATATTTTCCCGAGCTTCTTTCATTGAGGTTGTTTTGGAAAATACGCCTGATTTGTGCTGAAGTGCCACACACTGTGTTAATTATTTAACTACAGTAAACATTCGGCGAAGTCTGATCACAGAGAACAAAACAGCTGGTGTTTTTGTGCGTTTAGTTTGCGCAAGATTGTCGGGGATGTGAATCTCTGATAGTATTGATTTCCGTCAGGGGCTTCTTTTTCTTCTCCTGTGTGTGATTGCTGGAACTCGGGTTATGGGTGGTTCTAAAGCAATTGTCTACAGCGAAACACAATTCGGTGAAACAGATCGTCGCAATAATGAAATACAGGTTTTCATAAGTTTTCGCACACAGTTAAGGTGGTTTCACCGCCGCGCTGAGGCTTGTGCTTTTTCCATTCAAACACAGGTTGATGCGTCATTTCACAGAATAATGCCCAGATACAGCAACATTTTATTACCAGAGATAAAACTGAAACCCTCTTGTCTGGTCCACGCTCTTACTTTTGTTTAGTTTGGCTGCAATACGCTTTATTCTGGCTCCTGCACATATATTTGTTGATATGACTAAAATCCTATTTGTTTTAATGACCTTCCCTTTATCACAAACAAACATTTCAGGTAAAGTGTGTGAAGCATATAATCCATATCCCTGATGAGGAGAGGTGGGCTAATAAAGACTGGCTCCGCTAAAGCTGACGTTTGAAGATTAAAACCTTATTCTCTTTACAGCTTTTACATATTTAATGGACGACGCCGGCAAATGATGATTGCTTGTGAGCAAAGTAGCCAAATCTTTAATGTTCATATTTTTTTTCGAGTGTTGCTCGGGCCTGACTTCCATTTTGACACATATTTTTCTGATCAAACGGAACGACTGGCTACACAGCTGAACAAGATCTGCAATGCAAACAATGTTAAAAACCCCACATATATAAAAGTGTTTCACCGTCAAACAATAAAGACTTCGCTGACTGTGTAGCTGTGTTTTTTTGTTTTATGACTCCTTTACCTTCGTCTCTGTATTTATGCTAAGTGCGGCGTGACCTAATTTCCCTTTCACGTATCAAGTTTCTTTTCAACTCGCCCGATGCTGGTGCAGCATTTACAGCTCAGCGTGGGCTGTAGCATTGTATCACCCCCTCCCCCCCTCCTTTTTTTTATGTACTTCCTCCTTGCGGAGCCCAGTTAATTACACATGCCTCATTACAGTGAATAGAAAAAAAATTTAAAAAGAGAGCTCCCTTCGGACAGCATGCGCGTCACAGCTTTCTCTTGTGTGTTTCAAGCTCCACTTGACCTTTGACCTCAGATACTGAAATTTACAACTGCTTCATGGGCTGCCTTAAGCGTCGCGTCGGGGGGGGGGGGGTTGTTTGTAGGATGACGCCTGTCGCTGCCGCTTACCTCGTTTTCACAGCAAACTGCGTGTGAATGGTTGCTGTGCTCAGACTCTGCTCAGACTCTGCTCAGACTCTGCTCAGACTCCCAATAGTGGGAATAGTCTGGATGTGACCCCAAAGACTGAGCAGCATCTGTTAACCCCCTGATCATTGCTTCTATCTGATGGCTGGGCTGGTGCAGCGTATGCCCAGTCATGCGGGGACTTGCCAATAGATTCAGCAGACTATGGTAATGAGCCTGAAAGGATTCCCAAGCTCAGCGCTGTCACTTTGATGACTCCAAAATTAACTCTGTGCTAGAAATTCTCAACACCTGCTGTAATAACATTCGAGATA